>NW_017617328.1:1195000-1542500 GCF_001879475.1 Ipomoea nil
CTATTAATCGCTAAATATTTAAAAAGAGTTCTAGTTTGCTATATATTTAGCGACGAATTTGCGAATCCGTCGTTAAAATGTAAAAAAACTACTTTGTAAATTTAAAGACGGATTTATAACTCCGTCGGTAAAATAATTTTTTAAAAGTTCACTTGTAAATTTAACGCTGGTTTTAAAATCCGTCGCTAAACTACAATTTTTTTTTATATTTTCACGACGGATTTGCAAAACCATCGCTAACATTTAAAATGTTTTTATTCTTAGCGACGAATTTTGAAATCCATCGCTAAATTATTAAAAAAAAAAAAAAAAAAAAAACTCTTGGTTAGTACGTTTTGTGACGAATTCATAAATTCGTCACTAACATTTTAGATTTTTATTATTCTTAGCGGCGGATTTGAGTCTGAAATCCGTCGCTAATCTATAGCAAATAAAAAAATTATGGAATCAGCTTGTGAAAAACCGTCGCTAATTTATCACAAATTCGTCACTATTTTTATGCAAAAGTTTACCGCTAAAATTAGCTACGTATTTAACGACCGAAATTTTTGTCACAAAATCCATCGCAAATCCCTCGTTAACAGTCGCTAAATGTCAATTTAACCAAAAAAAAAATAAATTTTGTGACTAAATTGTAACTATTCCGTGGCTAATTTAGCTATGGAATAAGTCCATCGCTAAATCCGTCCATTTATTTTCGCTAAATGGACATTTTGTTTTTAACATTAGTGTACACAAAAATGAACTCATGCCATTTTTTTTTCTATTTTTATTTTTATACTTTTTAGTTTTTACAACTATTTGCTTTCTTTTTGGTAAGAATTAAGATACCAAAATATTTAGTTAATTTAATTTGTTTTTTTTTTCAATTATTAAAAACAATGAAAAATATTATTTTTTGAATATTCATCTTAAAAGAATTAATATAAATGTCATACTATAATTATTCTAATAATACACTGTCATCACTTTACTTAAATCGAATATAATCTGTTGTAGCACTAATTTTAATTTTATACTCCAAATATATATATTGATTTAATTAAAATGTACATTTTATTATAAGTCAATTTACTATGTACCTGACAAAATTTCTCTGAACTTTAAGAATTTAAATGCAAAATTTCATTATCTAATCAATCTTATAGGGAGAAAAAATTAATATTTCAAAATGTCAATTAACGTTTGCAAGATGAATATTCACATATAACGACAATTGATGTCTCAATCGTATATACTAGGAAACCCTATAAATTTGTACGCCATAACTTCATTGCATAACTATTTAATTACTCTTCGACAACATCATTAAACGTATTATAATCACGTCATTTTTAATAATAAATGAATAAAATTTATAGACTCATCAATATCATATTAATTAAGATGAATGCTTAATTTATTTTAATATGAAAACATTTAGTACATGAATTTATCTTCGATTATAACTATTTACGACAATACAACACATCTTTACTACTACATTTTAATTACAAATTGAAAATACTAATTTCGATTATGTTCAAAATAATCATTTTATTTTATATTAATTAATTTTCATATTTAAAAATTATATTAAATATTTACTTATTTTAATTTTTGTGTTGTACACTAATTTAATTTGTTTTTTTTGAAAGGTATAATGTGCCTATTATAACTAGTTTAGATATAATTGTCACGAAAAAATAAAAATTATCACCACAGTTGCATCTTGATCAACCAGGAGCGTCGCCATCGTCCGCGGCTAGAGCCGTCAAAAATGGATTTTACCCGCCGGGTCAACCCGTCCCGTACCGCCGTAGGTAGGGGACGGGTTCTTCAAATTTTGATCCGCCAGGAGGCGGGCTTTTTAGCCCGTCCCGCCTGGGTCACCGGTCCAGGCGGGGCGGGTCAGGCGGGTCACGGGTTTAGCCCGCGACCTGCTAATACATATATATTTTGTATATATATTTAGTATTTAATACATGTTATTTTGGTTTGTGTAATTGTGTTAGTGTGTTATAACTTATAGGATTATAGATTTATAGGAATACAATACTAGGTAGTGTTACTGTACGTCTATACAGTGATTTTTTTTTTATTAAAAAAAAATTAACATAGTGAAAAAATTGATTGACGGGCTAGTCCGTCCCGCCAGTGGGCTTTGGCATGGCGGGGCGGGCCGGCGACATTCAAAGCCCGCTAAGAGGCGGGTTTTTTGCCCGTCCCGCTACGAGGACGGGCCTTGGTGTGTTTTGGCCCGTCCCGCCCCGCGAGACCGATTTGACGGCTCTAGCCGCGGCCATGTTTTGACCCCGCCCTTTGCTTAAGAGTCACGCCGCACGCGCCCCAACATCTTAACTATAACGTAATAACTCAATCCCTTTTCATAATTTTTTTTTTCACGGGTAAATCCTACCTCGTTACCCTAACGTGCAAAGGGAGCTAAAACCAATAAGACCAAATAAGTAATTCTAAAGTTGAACTTAAAACCATATTATTATCAAGTAAACAGTCGACCAATTTGACTATTTTGCCCCAATCCCATTCTTTTGTAATGGTACTTGCATATTGTGTATCATTTTGATTCTTTAATTTATATATATGTATACTTAACATGAATGTAGAGAGCTGTGGTGAGTGAAATGCTAGAGGAATTGTGCAAGCGACAGTACGCGGTGGAGAGGAAGAATAAGCATATGGAAACCATGCTTGCCAAATACAGAACTCAAGCTTTGACCATGGCGGAGAGGGTCAAGGCTCTCGAGAAAACCAACGTTGCTCTCAATGTTTCCCTGCACCAAGGAGGAGGCGGCGGCGATGGGGCGGCGTTGTGCAAAATATGATGGAGAGAGGCTGAGACGATGATGGCATGGCCGTGCCGCCCATGTGCAAGAGATGTGCGGGAACAACCAATGGCTGCCCCATTTGCCTTGCTACATTCCAGGACTGTATTGAAGTCAGATTTTACTAATTATTACTTTTATTCATGAATATCTATATTACATATCTCATACACTATCTAGAGAGAGATGAGTTGAAGTGAGAGACAAAACTCTGCAGCAGTCTGGATCGCTCAACACAAAACTAATGGTTGGACGTTAGTATGATCCTATTATCACATATTATATGATGCATGTGATATATTTAATTCTAACACTTCTAATAGTGGCAGCAAGAGGAAGGCGCCGGAAGGTGGTGAAATGACGCACTCGCCGCCGCCGCGGCCAGGGTTCCCCATTCTGCGGTACCAGAGGGAGGGAGCCAGAGCGCCGCCGCCGCCGCTGTTGAATCTGTAGTTCCGCCTTGGTAGTCAACCAGGAGCGACGTCGCCGCCGCGGTTCCCCACTCCGCCGCCGTTGAACCCGCAGTTTCATCTTGATCAACCAGGAGCGTCGTCATCGCCCCTGGCGCCGCGGCCCTATTTTGACCCCGCCCTTCGCTTAAGCGTCACACTGTATGGGCCCGAAGCTCTTAACTATAACGTAATAACTCAATCCCATTCCATTATATTCCTTCTTTTTTTTCCATGGGTAGATCTTGCCTTGTGCAAAAGATCATGATGAGCTAAACTAATAAGATCAAATAAGTAATTATAAAGTTGAATATAAAACTTTGTTATTATCAAGTTAACGGTCCGACCAATTTGATTGTGTTGCCCCAATCCCATTCCTTTTTAATGGCTACATGCATATATGCATGGTGAATCATTTTGATTCTTTAATTTATATATATGTATACTTAACATGAATGTAGAGGGCTGTGGTGAGTGAAATGCTAGAGGAATTGTGCAAGCGGCAGTACGCGACGGAGAGGCAGACTAAGCTGATGGAAGCCATGGTTGCCAATTACAGAACTCAAGCTTTGAGCATGGCGGAGAGGGTCAAGGCTCTTGAGAAAACCAAAGCTGCTCTCGATGTCGCCCTGCACCAATGAGGAGGAGGCGCGTTGTGCAAAATATGCTGGAGAGAGGCTGCAACGATGATGGCATGGTCGTGCCGCCATCTTTGCCTGTGCAAGAGCTGTGCGGGAACAACCAATGGCTGTCGCCCCATTTGCCTTGCTACATCCCAGGACTGTATTGAAGTAAGATTTTACTAATTATTTGTTTTTCATTATAATTATTTCTTTTATTTATGAAGATCTATATTTTACCATTGTTGAAATAGTATTTTAAGATATATTTATTATGTTTTGCATTTATTATTTATATAAATATCATTATTGTCATTTCTATTCATAGGGATGTGTATTTTACTATTATCAAAATAAAATTTTATCATATTTGCTTTAAGCATATCAAGAAAGGATTGTATTGTCTCAAAAATTTCACAAGACTTAGTATATATTCAACTAATCAAATTTAACAATTTCATTCATTTTCAAAGAGAAAAAAGTATTCATATCCTAAACTAATATCTCATGAGGATAGCGAAAAATATTTTCGTCAATAAATATTTTTATTTTTTAAAAAAAGTTAATAGAATGTTGGCACAAGTGTCAAATAGGTCCATATACTATTGCGAAGTGCTCAATTCTCACCACGAATTAAATTAAGTGTCAAATAGGTCCATCTACCAGCTAAATTTGTTCGATTGACTTTTTTTGCAGGTTGCCTATTCAATTATTAAAAAAATATAATATATAATAATAATAATAGTAGTAGTAGTAGTAATAATAATAATAATAATAATAATAATAATAATAATAATAATAATAATAATAATAATAATAATAATAATAATAATAATAATAATAATAATAATAATAATAATAATAATGTTAGGAATAAAGTGTAATATTTTGATGAGCCAAAATTGTAATTTTAGAACTCCCCAATTTTATTTTGAGTCTAGTTGTCTATTAGCCTAAGTTACAAGTCAAGCCATAAAGTCTACGAAATTCTTAGCAAAATATACTTATCAGAATGTTACTATTTGAGAATTACTTACCTTGGAAGACACCAAAGGATGAATTGGTGAAGTGGATAAGGAACAAGGTTGTTAAAGTTAGAGGTTATGAGTTTGAAACTCGGCAAGCTTGGATTAATTTATGAATTAGTCTAAAAAGCTACTAAAGTCATTCTGGGAATAAAGATTATATCCAGAGATATTAACTAATGAGTTGATATGGAGTAGTGGTAAAAGCTTGGGAGATATATTTTGTTGCCTCATGTTCAAATCTCACTTGAAGCATATTTTTGAAAAGATGACACTTGTTAAAGTGCATGCTGCAATGTGGACACATGTAATGCTAAGTTGACTACAAGTTTGGAAGCTTGTGGACATGATAAGGAAGATGCACGTGAACTCTTCTACGCATCTTCTTTCTCATTTAAATCTCTTGCTACGTATCTCAAATCATTTCAGAAGAAGAAATGTTCGAAGATATATTTTTTACTCAAGCAAGAATCAGCAGCAAATCATTTGGAAGATTTCATCATTTTGAATCCGTCAAGATAAGGAAATTATTTTTCAGAGAAGATTCAGCTGAAGAGCCGACATATACGACTTTTGAAGATTTGTCAGGTGAGGAATTTCAAACTCACTGTAAGAAGCCCATCTCTTGCATTAAATCACCGCAATGCAAGTTGGCAATTATGTGTAGCTGATCAAGATGAACGATCAAGATCAACTGATGCTACAACGGTAATATAGCTTCTTCAGCTATATATACCAGAAGACTTGAAGACATGAAATAGAGAGTGCAATACACGAAAAAGAATAGGCAAGGCAATAAAAAGAGAAATACAACAAAGATAAAAGAGCAAAAATTCGAAATATCCAGTTTGAGTTTTCACGAGAGATTCTTCAAGTCCTTAGAAGAGAAATTTGTTTTCTCTAAATCTTACCTCTACTGTGTGTAGAAAGAGGGTTGAGTGTAGCTTTGTGCAAGACACTACCCTGTTGAGTGTAGCTTTGTGCGAGACACTCGTGAGTGTAGCTTTGTGCGAGACACTCGTGGTTGCTGAGTGTAGCTGTGTGCGAGACGCTCGGTGGTGCTAAGTGTAGCTGGGTGCAAGACACTTAGTTGGTGTAAGAGTATAGCTTTGTGTAAGATACTAGGGAGTATAGCTTTGTGCGAGATACTCGGGATTGAGTGTAGTTGTGTACAAAACACTCGAGAAGTGCCTGTGTGCACTTGATTCACTATTTGTATCTGGGTGAACGAGATAGTGAATTTCCTCCTTGGAGTGAAAGGAGAAGAGTGGACTAGGAGGATTACACCACCTCTGAACCACTATAAATCGACTCTCTCATTTACTTACTGCTTTTATTTATTATTGCATACATACTAACCCATTTACTATTCGTCTTATTCATTTATGTGACTTTACAAGTGCATGCAGACACAATTCCTTTTGGATTCATCCATTGATTCACACGTGATATTGATACATATTGAGTGAACCATCTCTTTAAATATTTTGTTGTCTTGCATGTTGAATATTTGACTGACCCATTTTATATTGTGCGAATTTATTCATCTAAGTCTAGTAGTTTTCACGTATGCATGTGAGCATAAATTTGCATACTTATTATTAGAGTCATACCAAGCATATCCATCATATTGCATGTGATATATCTCTTTGATTCTACGTAACACTTGGTTGATTAACTAGAGATATGTATTTTACTATCGTCGAAATATAATTTTACTATATCTCCTTTAAGCATATCGAGAAAGAACAATTTAATGTTGCAAAATATCCAACTAATTAAATTTAACAATTTTAAATATAAAAAAAATATTAATGACCTAAATTAATACTAAATGAGGAGAGGGAAATGTTTCAAAAAAAAAATAAATAGGAGAGAGAAAAACATTTCAGCCTCGAATGAATATGTTGTTCTCTTTGAAAATCAATAAAATTTTTATATTTGAATTTAACGATTTCATTGTGATGAGGCCTGATGCTTATTTTATTGGGAAAGTCTTAGCTTGAACCAAAAATTTTGTTGGGTTAGGAATGTATGGTGACCCAAAAAGGTATAAAAGATGAGAGAGAAGGAATCCGTCGGGGCAAAAGCGCCGGCGGGGTGGCTCGCCGAAAACCTCAGGCTCCCGCAATGGCGGCCCAGCGAGCCTGATGCGCCCCGTGGTGTGGCGACGGCGCCCCGCCTGAAGGGGGCACAATATTGAAGGTGTATATGTGAGTGGCTAGGATGGTGAAGACGTGTTAATGCAGACGGAGGGGTGGCGCACATGCAGGTGAGTTTAGGGAACGTGGCACACGTGGTTGGATGAAAAGGAGGAGGCCTGGATTCCGTACATTATTGTACAAGTGGACGACATCCAAGGGTCAAAGTACAGTATAAAAGGAGGGGATTTGGCATGTCAAGATGTCATCTTCTAGGGCACGATCAACCTACTAACTTGGTGGTCTGTGCCTTCTCTCTTCTAGCTTCTAGCATATATACCAAGGTTCGATTCATAGTAGCTAAGATATTATTCTTAGTTTGTTCTTTTGGGGCTACAGATGTTATTATTTGGGCCACTATTTTGGGCCAGTATCTCGGGATTTGTCGTACTATTTTGGATCTAGCGCCCCGGGTAAGAAAGCTACTATTTTCCTACTCCCATTCTATACCTCTATACCCGGTTTATAGTGGATCCGGTTCCAACAAAACCATTACATCGATTTTCAAAGAGAGGTATTTATTCATAAAATAATATTAAATGAGTTGAGCAAAAAATATTTTCACGAATATATACTTTCCTTTTATTTTAAAAAATGAATAAAATGTTTAATTTGATTGGTATTTTCAAGAATATATACAATTTTATCAGGCAGCTATCAGTACATCGGTATATCCGTATGTGTTGGACTTTTTTGGGGCATTATTAGTGTTTTCATGAATTACAGGGTTACATTTATAATTAATCAATTTAGAAGATATCCGCCGCAATTCATGCATCGTCCCTTCTGCATCTCATCCCTGAAACCCTAGCCCAAATCCTTATATAATCCCACTGCATTCTGCATTTTTTTAAATCTTATCGCCGCTCCGATCTTCTTTCTCCAATCTGAGTGTGTATATGTATGTAGATTTTATATGTATAGACTATAGAGGCACTTATACGTTTATGTAGTTTGGTTAGGGACGAAAATGTTTGATGATTTTATGAGTTTGTTGTTGAGAAATCGCTGTGATGACTCTGTAAAAGTTCAAGCTCAACAGACCGGATCGTCAGGGGTTTCTCTACTTTGAGAGCCTTTGCATGTCGAGTCTACTTCTATCCTGAGCTATCTGCAATTTGAAAATCAAAATATTTTTCAATTAGTTTTGTTGTTTCATTTAAATGTTTATGGAGGAATTAGTGATTGCTATGAGGATTCCAAAGCTCCCTCTTCTGAGAAAAGTTGAGGAAATTTGCTGGCAGAATCGAACCATTAAAAATCTAGCCACTACTGAGCAATCTCTGTCTTCTTCCTAGATTTCCTTGATTGTTTGGTGTTTATGAATTTGTCTTTTGATCCTTTTTGTCGTTTATTCTCCACTTTTGTAATGGCTATGGCTACTTGCATGATATGCATGGTGTATAGTAATTAACGTTCTTATTTCCTTTATATATGTATATATAATTAACATGAATAATGTAGAACGATGACGGAAGGGAAATGCTAGAGGAAATGTGCAAGCGAGAAGCTGAAGGAGGCAGAGAAAGAAATATATAGTGGATGTGAGGACGAAGAACGGCGAACTGGAAGCCATGCTTGCCAGTTATAGAACTCAAGCTATGGCCATGCATGGCGGAGAGGCTCACGGCTCTTAAGGAAACCAACGCTGCTCTCAATGCTGCCTTGCACGAGGCCACGCATCGGAGGGGCGGCGGAGGAGGCGGCACAGTCGCCGTCGTTGGACCCAGATCAAGTGGTGGTGGTTAGGATCAGTTGCAACTGGAGAGGGCCGGCATCGATGATGGCATGGCTGTGCCGCTATCTTTGCCTGTGCAATAACTGTGCGAAAACAACCAATTGCTGCCCCATTTGCAATGCTACGTTCCAAGACTGCATAGAAGTCAAATATTACTAATTATTTATTTATTATATTATTTTCAACTAATATTATTGTTGTTGGTGTTTGTGACTCAATTTGTTAATTATACCATTGTTGAAATAGAGTTTTAGGATATATTTATTAGCTTATTAGTATTTTGTTATTGTTGTAACAGAATTTTACCATACTTGTATTAAGCCATCGAGATATGATGGTATGTCTCATAGATTTCACATCAATCGATCAAATTTATCAATTTTATTAATTTCTGTAAAGAGAAAATTTTTTTTTTTTGATATTCTGTAAAGAGAAAATTATTCATGGCCTAAATAAATATTAAATGAGGAGGGGGAAAAACATTAAGATCAATGATTAATGTTTTAAAAAAAAATTAATAAAATGCTTAAATTTTGTTTTAATGTTTTCCCTCCTTTATCTAATAAATATATCTAAAGTCTCAATCAAGGTCATATCTCTAATTTATGTCCATGTTATTAGTGCTATTTATTTTGTACATTGTGATTTTAGAGTTGTACTATATGATTTTTTCGACAAAAATTATCCCTACCGTTATAACTTCCATTATTGTTACCATCACTGCTGGAAATCTCGTGTTTTCTGTCCAACATTTCCGCCTCTTCCTGCCTCCGCCACAGTTGAGACAGCGCATCCTCTCCATGTCGCTGTCGCTTGTCCACCAAAGTCACGTATTCCCGCCTCTGCCGCTGTCGAGACAGCGGACTCCTCTGTAATTCCTAATTCCATTTATCCATATCTCATAATTTCATTAAGCCCTAATTCCCTAAATCCCTATGTTTTTCTTACTCTGCAATTTTATTAATCTGTTGGAATGCCTAGTTTAGGAGGTTACTCAGATGGTGGTAATTATGGTATGCCATCTGCAACGCGAGAATTCCAGCCGTGCATGCACATGCATCCAACATATATTTTCCTATATTTTTTAATGATAATAATATTTGTAGACAATATATATTAAATTAATATAATAAATAAATTTAATTTCATATAAATTTTAATTAGTAAGGATTTGTTATTTATTTTTAAAAATATAAATATTGGACATATGTTCATAGAATCATTGTTCATTTTTATTTATGGATATTTATACTTTTACCATTGCTGAGATAGAATTTTAGGATATATTTATTAACCTATTAGTATTTTACTTTTAGGGAAAATGGCACTTTTTACCCCTGAGTTATATACTTATAGCACTTTTTCCCCCTCAATTATTTAGGTAAGCACATTAGCCCCCTCAATTATTCTAAAAGTGGTGCCTTTTTCCCCTAATATATTAAATTGACATTTATACCCTTAAAGTAAGCATTTTATTTATTTTATTACTCCAACAAATTATTGCGTATACGTAGGGATGACCACGGTTCGGTTTGAATTGAACCGGATACTAAAGCAATCGAATTAATAGTTTACGGTTATAATTCAGATCTAGAACACATTATTTAAATGTCAATTTATTAAAATTATGTATCAAAAAAATTGAATCTTGAACCGTGAACCGGCGGTTCCGGATCTGATTCGCGATTTTGAACCGTCTTTATTTTAAAATTTTATTTTTTTTATTTTAAAATAGTCTAAATTCAACAATAAATGTATTTTATTTTTTCAGTTCGGAACATGAACTGTCCGTTCCGGTTTACGATTTTAATAAACTCTAAATATCGAATTCCGATTCTAAATTGTAATTGAAATATTTCGGTTTGGTTGCTATAGTGTTTGTTTAGTTTGAACCAAATTATGGTCATAATTTGTTGAAAAAAAAAATAAATTAAATATTTAGTTTAAGGGTAAATATGTCCATTTAACATTTCAGGGGGGAAAACAGCCGCTTCAATAATTTAGGGGGAAAAAATACTATAGGTATATAACTCAGGGGGAAAAAGTGTCATTTTCCCTTACTTTTATTATTAATATAAATATTGTTGCTATCGTCAACATAGAAATGTCATTATCCATTTCTATTTATGAAGATTTATATTTTTACTATTGTTGAAATAGAATTTTATGATATATTTATTAGCATATTATTAGTATTTTACATTTCTTATTGAGTGGATTCCATTTTTGGTTCTACTGTTATAAGGGTCATTCAAATTTTAGTCTACCATAATTATTTTTGTCACATTGCGTCCACTATTATTAAAAGTGTTCCAATTTTAGTCCACGAAAAATCTTAAAGTGGACAAAAATTGTAACATTTTTAATAATAGTGGATGCAATGTGGCAAAAATAATTATGGTGGACTAAAATTGGAAAAGTCCCTATAACAATAGGACCAAAAATGAAATTCATTATTTGTTATTTATATAAATATCATTGTCATTTATATTCATAGGGATATGTATTTTACTATTGTCAAAATAGAATTTGACCATATTTTCTCTAAGCATATCAGAAAAGAATTGTATTGTCTCAAAAATTTCACACCTATTATAGTATCCAACTAATCAAACTTAAAAGTTTCATTCATTTTCAAAGAGGGAAAAATATGCCCGTAAATGAATATTTAAAAAACATAAATAAAATGTTTACATTTTGTTTTAGGTTTTTCGCTTGTCTCTCTCTCTCTTTCACAAAAAAAAAAAAAAGGAAAAATGTCATTGTTTATTTATATTTATGGAGGTATATAGTTTTACTATTGTTGAAATAGAATTTTAGGATATATTTTTAGTATATTAGTATTTTATTTTATTATTTATATAAATATGGTTGCCATTGCTATTCATAGAGATATGTATTTTACTATAGTCAAAATATAAATTTACCATAACCATTCTAAGCATATCAAGAAAGTATTGTATTATCTCAAAAATTTCACGTCAGGTAATAATACCATATTAATTAAATTTAACAATTTCATTCATTTTAAAGGTGTTAATGAATATTTTTTTAAAAAATAATAAATTGTTTAAATTTATATGTATAAATGTCATTGTTTATTTCTTTTTGGAGATCAATATATTTTACTATTTTTGAAATTGAATTTGGAGATATATTTATTAGCCTAATAGTATTTTACTTTCATATTTATATAAATATAAATATCATTATTATTTCTTTTCGTAATGATATGTATTTTACTATTGTGGAATGAAATAGAATTTTACCATATCTACTCTGCGTAAAAAGAAAATTTCCATGTCACATATATCCAACTAATCATAATTAATAATTTTATTCATTTTCAAATAGGGAAAAATATTTGGGGCAATATTTGTTGTGTCTTCATTAGCTTCTTTTTTATCATTGTTTGAGCATTCATTATTTTATGAAGATCTCTGTTATAGAATAACTTGTGTTTTGTTCTAGGTTTTCCCCTCATTTCTCTCAAACAAAAATATATAATTGGCATTATTCACTTCTACTTATATGGAGATTTATATTTTTACCTATTGTTCATTTCTACTTATATGGAGATCTATATTTTTACCTATTGTTCATTTCTACTTATATGGAAATTTATATTTTTACCTATTATTCCTTGTTATAAAATAAAATCGGATACAATTTAATTTGAAAACCTAAATAATTAGTCTCGCCCGATTGGAACAAATAGGTCAGATACGTCTGTCTCTGCTGCGCTGCCACCCACCTCTTCTCCCTATTTATAATCACATCATTTTCTTGTTTTCCGGCAAGAGTTTTGAGAGAAAAAACAAAAAAAAAAAAAAAAAAAAAAAAAAAAAAAAAAAAAAAAAAAAGAGAGAAGAAAGCGTAAATGCATAGGAAGTGTTTGAACATGCTTGCTTCTTCAAGCGGTGGCCGCAAGAGGGAGGCGCCGGAAGGTGGTGAAATGACGCACTCGCCGTCGCCGCCAGGGTTCCCCAATCCGCGGTATCAAAGTGAGGGAGCGGGAGCGCCGCCGCCGCCGTTGAACCTGCAGTTCCGCCTTGGTAGTCAACCAAGAGTGCCGTCCCATGCGTCGCCGCCGCGGTTCCCCACTCCACCGCCGTTGCATCTAGATCAACCAGGAGCGTCGTCGTCCCTGGCGCTGCGGCCCTATTTTGACCCCGCCCTTCGCCCATATGCGCCCCCACCCTTTAACTATAACGTAATAACTCAATCCCTTTTCATAATTTTTTTTTTCACGGGTAAATCCTGCCTTGTTACCCTAACGTGCAAAGAGAGATTAAACCAATAAGACCAAATAAGTAATTCTAAAGTCGAACTCAAACTATATTATTATCTAGTAAACAGTCCGACCAATTTGGCTATGTTACTCCAATCCCATTCTTTTGTAATGGCTACTTGCATATGTGCATGGTGTATCATTTTGATTCTTTAATTTATATATATGTATACTTAACATGAATATAGAGGGCTGTGGTGAGTGAAATGCTAGAGGAATTGTGCAAGCGGAAGTACGAGGTGGAGAGGCAGAATAAGCAGATGGAAGCCATGATTGCCCATTACAGAAGTCAAGCTTTGAGCATGGCGGAGAGGGTCAAGGCTCTCGAGAAAACCAATTCTGCTCTCAATGTTGCCCTGCATCTGGGCGGCGGCGATGGGGCGGCGGGTGGTCAAGCTGTGGTGATTAGAATCAGCTGCAAAATATGCTGGAGAGAGTCTGCAACGATGATGGCATGGCCGTGCCGCCATCTTTGCCTGTGCAAGAGCTGTGCGGGAACAACCAATGGCTGCCCCATTTGCCATGCTACATTCCAGGACTGTATTGAAGTCAAACTTTACTAATTATATTATTTTTCAACTAATATTATTGTTGTTGTGTTTGTGACTCAATTTGTTAATTATACCATTGTTGAAATAGAATTTTAAGATATATTTATTAGCTTATTAGTATTTTGTTATTGTTGTAATAGAATTTTATCATATTTGTATTAAGCACATCGTGAAATGGTGGTATGTCTCAAAGATTTCAGGTCACTTAGTATCCAATCAATCGATCAAATTTATCAATTTTGTTCATTTCCGTAAAGAAAAAATTATTCATGGCCTAAATAAATATTAAATGAGGGAAAAACAAACATTAAAATCAATCACTACAAGAAAAATGCATATAGACAACGGTTAATAACCGTTGTCGTAGGGGTATAATTTCTGTTGTTGAAGCCGGTGTTGTTGTAAGTCCCGCGCATAGACAACGGTTTTTTAACCGTTGTCTTTTCTAGAAACAACAACGGTTTTTTAACCGTTGTCTATTAAGTGTTGTTGAAGCCGGTGTTGTTGCAAGTCATGCACATAGACAACGGTTAATAACCGTTGTCTTTTCTAGAAACAACAACGGTTTTTAAACCGTTGTCTATTAAGTGTTGTTGAAGCTAGTGTTGTTGTAAGTCACGCACATAGACAACGGTTAATAACCGTTGTCTTTTTCTAGAAACGACAACGGTTTTTTAACTGTTGTCTATTAAATGTTGTTGAAACCGGTGTTGTTAAAAGTCACGCACATAGACAACGGCTTTTAACCGTTGTCTTTTCTATAAACGACAACGGTTTTTTAACCGTTGTCTATTAAGTGTTGTTGAAACCGGTGTTGTTAAAAGTCACGAACATAGACAACGGTTTTTAACCGTTGTCTTTTCTAGAAAAGACAACGGTTTAAGAACCATTGTCTATTGAGTGTTGTTGAAACCGGTGTTGTTAAAAGTCACGTACATAGAAAACGGTTTTAAACCGTTGTCGTTTCTTTCAAAAACAACGGTTTTTGACCCGTTGTCTATTCAATGTTGTTGAAACCGGTGTTGTTAAAAGTGATGCACATAGACAACGGTTTTTAACCGTTGTCTTTTCTAGAAAAGACAACGATTTTTGAACCCCGTTGTCTATTGTGTGTTGTTGAAAGTCACGCACATAGACAACGGTTTTTAATCGTTGTCTTTTCTATAAAAGACAACAGTTAATAACCGTTATCTATTGAGTGTTGTTGAAACCTGTATATTAAAGACAACGGTTCAAAACCATTGTTCTCACATTCATAGACAGTGATTTTAAACCGTCCTATTTTGATTTTAACCATAATATAATAAAAACAATTTATCCAAACACCATAAATACCAAACCATCAATTCATTAGTACAATCATATTCTACAAGTATGTAAAGTATTTCAAAATACACACAAATTCATCATCTACTTCAAAATACAATGAACAATTCTAATCACCAAGTCTAAATATTGTTTACAAAGTTCTAATCAAATGCATTCCTACTCTATATAACTGGATTACTCTCAACATACCTGCAATCAAGTAGAGTAAAAAGCAAATAATATTTATATATTCACACATACTACAATATGATAATACTCAAGTGAACTGATAAACTAGGTACAAGTGATAATACTTTAACCTTAATGAGAGAATGAGAATGCTTACAGTTGTATATAAAATGAATGGAACAACTATGTAGAGGAAATCCAGGAAAATTACAGTAATGTACATGGCCAAGTTCTTAGAATGGAAAAAACCATTATCATTATCATCCTTCTCGAAGCCTCTGCAAAATCAGCACCTTTTAAGTAAAACCAAAATAAGTTAAATATGATAGAAAATGCAAGTTTTAAGTAAAAAAAATGCATTCCTAAAATGGAGGAAATAGAAATGAAAACTAGCTAATAAAGAAAAGTGTCAAATGGTTTAGTGGAAATGAAATACACACTTCAACCTAGTACAGGAAACTGCAAGTTATGCACTCTTTTAAAGAGAAAATCAAATTTAATTAAATCAAAGAGCTTCCTTTTCTAAAAGAACTTAACATGCTCAAAAATACCATAAGAAAAGGACAAATAAATACCTAGGTAAGGTCAGTCAGATTCTTAAAAAAAATATATGTTATTATTTAGTTGAAACCATTCAACAACTTTCAAAAATCTTATAACAATCATCATACATCACAATACTTATTGAAACATTTGATATGAAGATGTTTTAGGTTAGTCTACAAATACTAAGAACAATAATAATATTCATAGATATAACTGACCCTTCAAATGAATAATAATATTAGAAATTAATATTAGCAATAGTATTAGGAAGTGAAAGTGATAAATAGATACAACTGACCCTTCAAATGAAGCAGCTATATATACAGAGAACTACTCAAACTTTATCAGTATTAATGTGAAAATAGAATGAACTTACCGTAAGAGTGACAGCTAAGGGAAGTCCTTTGGGTACTACCACAACCACAATGGTAACTTGCAGCAGATTTATTTAACTTTTGTTAGTTTGTAACAGATTCAAAAGCATGCTTGAAAATTTAAAAAAGGTAATAAGCATACTGCTAGACTGAAGATGAGGTAGCAAAGGCATTCAATGATAGATTGGATTCTTGAATGAAAGTCATAAATCTATATATACCGAATGAGCAACTTGTGACAGAATGCTTAAAATAACATGCATATGAAAGATGCATAAATTCCCTGCAACACTTCAACTATTATTCACACAAGAATTTATATGCAACCATAAAACATCATAAAAAAAAAAATGAAGTACAAGGCAACAAAAATAGAGATATAGAGACACAGACACACAGAATTTGTGAACCAAAATAGTAACATATTTGAGTTGATTAACTAGGAATTTGTGAAGGCTGTAAGAGCATATGAGAATAAACTGAGTGGCAGCAAAAAAAATGGCAAATGGTATAAAGCTTGACAATGAGCTAGAGAGCAAGAGAAAGAGACAGAGAGTTTATACAATATACAGACAAATTTAGACAATGAGCTAAAGAGCAATGATTAGGTGCAGAATTTCTGGAGGAAAACAGACAATATACATGTGGTTCATAAACAACAGATTTTAACAATTAACATTAATAATCAAGAAGGTAAAGATAGATTTTAACAATTAACATTCAATAATCAATTTCAACAATAAAACAAAATTAATTAAATAAAAATAAAAAAATAATCATTTATATTTAAACAAAATCCATCACTGATCACTGGACACTGGCAGTACACTGCTAGAGAAAAAAAAAATCAAAATTCAAGAATTCAACAATCAACATTCAATAATCAATATCAACAATTAAACAAACTTAATTAAATTAAAAGGCAATAAAATAATTTTATTTACCTAGCTCTAATGGGTGCAATGATAGTTGAGACTTGAGTGGTCGGTCGGAGACGGGAGGGGGATAGATGAGGGCGAGGGCAAGCGGTTTGCTGCGTGCTTGTCGGAGACAGTTGCTACTTGCTAAGGCCGAAGGGGAAGGAGCCTCGCTGGCCGAGGGAGAGGGGTTGCTGCGTGCCTGCGACAGAGACAGTTGCGAAGGCCAAGGGACTGCTCCGTGTGCGCCGGTCGTCGTCTTTGCGAACTCTATGTCTTTGAATTTGTAGTCTTTGTCGTCTCCGAGGCGGCGGACTGCGTCGGTCGCTCGCCGCCGACGCAGTAGCGAGCGGTGAGGAGGCGATAGCAGTCGTTGCTGTGACTGTTGGCGGCGAGGAAGCGAGGCGGTTGGCAGCGAGGGGAGGCTACATGACAATGGCGTGGCTGACGGACGGCTTATACCTTTGCAGAGAAAGAAATCGTGTATAAAACAAAGAAACATCAAGGAAAAGAAAGAAAGAAATCGTGTATAAAACAAAAATGGAATTTAGGGATTAGGGTTTAAGATAGGATGTTGGAGCGACGAGGACGGAGGTTGTTGGTCGGGGAGGGAAGATGCGATGGCGGTTGCTGGCCGGAGAGGGAAGACGGCGACGTCGGTGGCTGGCCGGGGAGGCAAGACACGACGGCTGTGGACGGCCGGGAGAGGGAGAGGTCTCTGAATTGAGGGCTGTGTGAGTTTCCAGCTAAGTGTGGGAGGGAATTGATTTTATTTAGCGCTAAGTGTGGGATTAGGGTTGTCTGAGTTTTTTTTTGTTTGGGAGGGAAGTGAAATTTTTTTCACGTTAAGTGTGAGGTGAGAGGTGTGTGAGTTTTTTTTTTTTTGTTTGGGAAGGAATTGAATTTTTTGTAAAGAGAAAAATTTTGCGCAAAGTGTTCTGATTAAAAATTTGCAGAGGGAAAGAATTGAAGGAATTATTTTAATTTTGCAAAGAGGGAAATAACATAACCATGGTTTAATTACTATGTTACTATGTACTATGTACTAATATATTATATACTATACTATGTACTAATATACTATATATTATGTATTAATATAATTAGGAAAATAACGAAATTTTATTTTAATTTTATAATAAGCTTTCATTTTTTTTCAAATTAAATAAGTATATTCATGGTTTTATAGGGATCGGGTCCACCATAAACTGGGTATATAGGTATAGAACGGGGGTAAGAAAATATTAGCTTTATTATCCAGGGCGTTAGATCCAAAATAGTACCGGGTATATAGGTACAGAACGCGAGGTAAGAAAATAGTAGCTTTATTACCCGGGGTGTACAGGGTATATAGGTACAGTACGGGAGGTAAGAAAATAGTAGCTTTATTACCCGGGGTGCTAGGTACAAAATAGTTCATAATTTCTATACTATAGATTCTGAATTTCTATACTATATGTTCATAATTTCTATACTATAGATTCATAATTTCTATACTAAAGATTCATAATTTCTGTACTGTAGATTCATAATCTTTACTGTAGATTCATAATTTCTATACTAAAGTTTTGTGATTTGTGAATACAGAGTTCAACAATTGGGAATATGAACATCGAAAATTATGAACATAGAGTTCTGTAATTGTGAATATATATATATAGAGTTCAATCATTATGAATATGAATTTCAAAAATTATGAATATATAGTTCGGTAATTATGAACATAGAACAGTGTGCACCATGCATGCTGCACAAAATTGCACAGCATAATTTGGCCTTTATTGCCCAGACAGCTGGCGGCCCAATTATTAAAAAGATCGCGGCAAAAGAAATGGGCTATAGCTAACTGTACGATATCAACTACTCTTTCATATCCATTCTCCACGTGTCTCATGCATGCCGGAAGGGTAGATTACCAACATATAGCTAACCTTGTTAGTCATGCACTAGCCGGAAGGATCGATTACCAACCCCGGCCCCTATCATGCCGCCCATACCCCGATCCACACCATACCGCACCATTCGGAACACCACATTGCACCGCCGGGGCCGTTCTAGGCCATATCGGACCGGCACGACCGCACAGGGACCTCAATTTTTTTAAAAAAATATTATAGGTATAATCTATTATTTTTTATACTTGATAATTTTTTTTTTTTTTGAATTCATAGATTGGTCTTAATTGTAATTGAAAATAAAACTTTAATGAATTGAAATTGAAAATTTGGTGAATAATTTTATATTTAAATATGAACGAAAATATAACTATTAAATTAACTTTTGAATTGTATTCTTTCTTTGTTAAAGTGCCCAGAGGTCAAAGCTGCCAGCCCAAAATTATAGGTAAAAGATAAGGTGTAACACATTAGTAAACAAGGGTTGGTGTAGTTTGGTGGGTTTAGCTTTATTTGTTATGTTAAAGGTCTTGGGTTCTATCCTTCCTAGTAGCGTATTTTTAACTTGTTTTATACAATAATTGTCTTTGTTCTCAGAGACAACACAGAAGCAAACTGGTTATATACTAGATGTTGCGCTTTAGTACAAAAGTGTTGGTGTGGCTTGGTGGGTTTAGCTTAGTTTGTTATGTTAGAGGTCTTGGGTTCTATTCTTGTTGTTAACATCTTTGTTTATATTTTATACAACTGATGCCTTTTAAAGACAACGGTTAAATAAAACCGTTGTCTTAAACAAATAAAGAACGCGCAACGACAACGGTTATATAAAACCGTTGTCGTTGTAGTGTTTTGTATTCAAGTGCTATTAAAGACAACACATAAATGACAACGGTTAAATTAAACCGTTGTCTTTTAAAAAATAATAATGCGCAAAGACAACGGTTTTAAAAAACCGTTGTCTTTGTAGTGTTGTGTATTATAGTGCGCTTAAAGACAACACACCAACGACAACGGTAAAAAAAACCGTTGTCCTTTAAATAAAAAAGAGCGGGCAAAGACAACGGTTTTTAAAAACCGTTGTCTTTGTAGTGTTGTGTATTCGAGTGCACTTAAAGACAACACACCAACGACAACGGTTAAATAAAACCGTTGTCTTTTTTTTAAAAAGAGAGCACAAAGACAACGGTTTTATACAACCGTTGTCTTTCTAGTGTTGTGTATTCCAGTGCGCTTAAAGACAACACACCAACGACAACGGTTAAAAAAACCGTTGTCTTTTTTATAAAAAAAAACGCACATAGACAACGGTTTTAAAAAACCGTTGTCGTTGTGGTGTTGTCTTTTAACAAAATGCACAAAGACAACACACTTACAACAACGGTTAAGTAAAAACCGTTGTCTTTGACAAAAGTGTTGCATCAAAGACAACGGTTTTGGACCAAACTGTTGTCTTTTATACAAAAGACAACACTTTTCTAAAAAACTGTTGTCTTTCTAGTGTTGTCTATGTGCATTTTTCTTGTAGTGAATGAATGTTTTTTTTTTTACAAAAAATAATAATAAAATGCTTAAATTTTGTTTTAATTTTTCCCTCCTTTATCTAATAAAAAATATATATTTATAAATGTCATTGTTCATTTTTATTTATGGAGATTTATACTTTTATCATTGTTGTTGAGATACAATTTTAGGATATATTTATTAGCCTATTAGTATGTGTTTTACTTCTATTATTGATATAAATATTGTTGCTATTGTCGAAATAGAAATGTTATTATTCATTTCTATTTATAAAGATATATAGTTTTACTATTGTTGGAATAGAATTTTATGATATATTTATTAGCATATTAGTATTTTACATTTCTTATTTATATAAATATCATTGTCATTTATATTCATAAGGATATGTATTTTACTATCGTCAAAATAGAATTTTACCATATTTTCTCGAAGCATATCAGGAAAGGATTGTATTGTCTCAAAAATTTCACACCTCTTTGGTATCCGACCAATCAAACCTAAAAGTTTCATTCATTTTCAAAGAGGGAAAAACATGCCCGTAAATGAATAGTTAAAAAACATTAATAAAATGTTTACATTTTGTCTTAGGTTTTTCCCTCCTCTCTCTCTTTCAAAAAAAAAATGAAAAATGTCATTATTTATTTCTATTTATGGAGGTATATAGTTTTACTATTGTTGAAATAGAATTTTAGAATATATTTATTAACATATTAGTATTTTACTTTTATTATTTATATAAATATGGTTGTCAGTGCTATTCATAGAGATATGTATTTTACTATAGTCAAAATATAAATTTACCATAACCACTCTAAGCATATCGAGAAAGTATTGTATTATCTCGCAAATTTCACGTCAAGTAATTATACCCAATTAATCAAATTTAACAATTTCATTCATTTTAAAGGTGTCAATGAATATTTTTTAAACAAATTAAAATTAATAAATTGTTTAAACTTATATGTATAAATGCCATTGTTTATTTGTTTATGGAGATCAATATATTTTACTATTTTTGAAATTGAATTTTGGGATATATTTATTAGCCTAATAGTATTTTACTTTCATATTTATATAGATATAAATGTCATTATTATTTCTTTTTATAGAGATATGTATTTTGCTATTGTGAAATGAAATAGAATTTTACCATATCTACTCTGCCTAGAAAGAAAATTTCCATGTCACACAATATCCAACTAATCATAATTAATAATTTCATTCATTTTCAAATATGGAAAAATATTCGTTGGTCTTCATTAGCTTATTTTTTATCATTGTTTCGTTGGGTCTTCATTAGCTTATTTTTTATCATCATTGTTTTATATATCTTACAATGTAGTATCTATTCATATATTTTCTCAACCTACTGAAACACAAAGAGCTAATAACGCCTCCATTGAAGCTCGAACTCATAACCTTCCAAATAGAAGTTCAACCCGGATACCATTGGACCAGACGTTATGCCATGGAACCGTGTTCACCATTCATGGTGAACACGGTTCCAACGGTGTTAGTGCACCGTTATCTTTTTTTTTTTTTTTCTTTTAATAAATTACGTGACTGCCTACACATTCACTTTGGAACCATGCCTACACATTCACTTTGGAACCATGAGATTATGAATTTTCTGTTATGAGATTATGAATTTTCTGTTATGAGATTATGAATTTTCAGTTATGAGATTATGAATTTTCTGTTATGCGATTATGAATTTTCTGTTATGAGATTATGAATTTTCATTACATTCATAATTTCGGAGTTTCGGACATTCATAAATTATGAATTCATGCATGCACATTCACTTTGGAACCATGCCTACATATTCCCGTCCGAAATCACGGACATTCATAAATTATGAATCCATGCCTGTACATTCACTTTGGAACCATGCCTACACATTCACTTTGGAACCATGAGATTATGAATTTTCTGTTATAAGATTATGAATTTTCTGTTATGAGATTATGAATTTTCATTTGTGAGATTATGAATTTTCTGTTATGCGATTATGAATTTTCTATTATGCGATTATGAATTTTCTGTTATGCGATTATGAATTTTCTGTTATGAGATTATGAATTTTCATAAAATTCATAATCTCATAACAGAAAATTCATAATTTGATCAGTAACGCGCCGTTAACTCCACATCCGCGATTTTTTATTTTTTTTTTTGCCTAAAAACGACGTCGTTTTGACTTGTGTTCACCATTCTCGGTGAACACGATTCCACGGCATAATTTGCGCCATTGGACCACATAGTCCTGGTACCTATTGTTCATTTCTACTTATATGGAAATTTATATTTTTACCTATTATTCATTTCTACTTATATGGAAATTTATATTTTTACCTATTATTCATTTCTACTTATATGGAGATTTATATTTTTACCATTAGGTTGAAATAGAATTTTAGGATATATTTATTAACTTATTGGTATTTTACATTTATTATTTAAATAAATATTATTGCCATTTCTAGTCATAGAGATATGTATTTTGCTATCGTTGAAATATAATTATACCATATTGGTATTAAGCATATCGAGAAATGATGATATATCTCAAAGATTCCACGTCACTAAGTATCCAATTAATTAAATTTAACAATTTCATTCATTTTCAAAGAAAAACAAATATTCATGACCTAAATTAATATTAAACATGGTTGCAGTAGACGCTAGGCGCTAGTCGGGCGCCCGGATAGAGCCTAGCGCCTAGGCGGTCTAGGCGGAATCTAGGCGGGCGCCAAAAAAACAGTGGTAGACTTGCAGTTTGACAATTTAATGAGGTTGTTTTCAACATTTAATCAAATAACACATCCAAATAAATGAATTAATGATAATTCATAAGTCATTACATCAAAACAATGGTCTTCAAAAAAAAAAAAAAAACATTAAAGCAATATTAAAAATTAAAAATACTCAAATACTTCAATCATCCAAAGATTCAAAGTATCAAACTAGTCTACGAGTGTATATATGTCATATTATATACATACATATATATATATATATATATATATATATATATATATATATATATATATATATGTATATGTATATGTATATGTATATGTGTATGTGTATGTATGTATGTATGTATGTATTTATGTATTTATGCGCGCGGGCACACGCACGCACATATATATAATAAAAAAAAAATAGGCCAAGCCGATCGGGTTAACTCGATCGAAATGGACGAGTTAACTCGACTAACTTAGACGCTAGGCGGCCAAATCGGCCGAGTTAGGCGCTAGGCGGACGCCTAGGCGGCCGGTAACCTAGGCGCCTAGGGGGGAAATCGCCACGGTCTAGAGGCGCCTAGGCGGAGCCTAGGTGGGCGCCTAGACCGATTTTTACAACCCTGAAATGAGAAGAGAGAGAGAGAGAGAAACATTTCAGTCAATATATATATATATATATATATATATATATATATATATATATGTGTGTGTGTGTGTGTGTGTGTGTGTGTGTGTGTGTGTGTGTGTGTGTGTGTATTCAAATGAGGACAAGTATATTATAGAGGACTGTGAGGACAGATCTAGTGTGTGCCATTAGCAGGTATGTAGTGTGCATGACCGAATGTACTCGTGTGCCACAGTTTGTATGTCGCGCGCTAGATTTGTTAATTTATAGAGCCTGGGTTCGAAACCTGATGTTTACGTTTATTCTTGTGTGCCATTATGTATTAAGTTGTGTGCCTGGTATAAATTTGTTGTGTGCCCATTATTTGTCCTCATAGTCCTCTATATATTGTTGTCCTCATTTGAACTCAACCCTATATATACGCGACATACAAATGCACACGACTGCATTCGGCCATGCACACGACATACCGGCTAATGGCACACACTACATCTGTCATCACAATCCTCTATAATATACTTGTCCTCATTTGAATACACATCTATATATATATATATATATATATATATATATATATATATATATATAATGTTTATATTTCGTTTTAGATTTTCCCATCCTTTCTCCCCCCCCCCCCCCTCTCTCTTTATTGGACTCAATTCCATCATAAATTGAGTAGGGATGTAAAAAATGGGTAAATTATGCTGTGCATCCGTATGCACCATGCATGGTGCATACGGATGCAAAAACGACGTCGTTTTATTAAAAACGCGCGTCTCACTTAAAAAAAAAAATTCAATTCTGATTCCCAGCAACAACATATGAACTAAAATTCCAAAACCGATGAACTAAAATTCCAGAATCTATGAACTAAAATTCCAGAATGAATGAACTAAAATTCCAGAATCTAATCTATGAACTAAAAATTCCAGAATGAATTAACTAAAATTTCAGAATCTATGAACTAAAATTCCAGAATGAATGAACTAAAATTCCAGAATCTAATCTATGAACTAAAAATTTCAGAATGAATTAACTAAAATTTCAGAATCGATGAACTAAAATTCCAGAATCGATGAACTAAAATTCCAGAATCTATGAACTAAAATTCCAGAATGAATGAACAACATAATGCTGTTGAGGGGAATCGAAACTGAATTTTTTTTAAGTGGGATGCGCGTTTTTAATAAAACGACGTCGTTTTTGCATCCGTATGCACCATGCATGGCTCATTTCTAGAAGGAAATCAAAGTGCAGACCTCCTCGCCAACATGGGGCAAGAAAGTCCATGGGGTACGTCCAGACTCCTCCAACCCCCCGATGGTGTGCGTAGTATCCTCGATCGTGACACCTTGAACATTGCTTCTAGAAAAATTAACTAGTTGTCTTGATTTTTCTCCCCCGAGACCCTTCGGTCCCTCCCCCTCACAAAAAAAGAAAAAAAAAATCTTAACTTGACTAATTGCAAAATATTTCCTAACCTTTTAACAACAACAACGATGATGATGATGGACATTTTGTTTTTATCATTTGTGTACACAAAAATGAACTCATGCAATTTTTTTTTTTATATTTTTATTTTATATTCTTTTTGCAACTATTTGGTTTCTTTGTGGAAAGAATTAAAATACAATAATATGTAATTAATTTAATTTGTTTCTTTCAACTATTAAAAAATGAAAGATATTATTTTTTTGAATACTCATCTTAAAAGAATTAATATGAATGTCATACTATAATTATTCTAAGAATACACCGTCTTCTCTTTGCTTAAATTGAATATTATTTGTTGTAGCACAAATTTTAATTTTCTACTCCAAATATATATTGTGTTAATTAAAATGTACATTTTATTATAATTTGATTTACTATGTACAAACAAAATTTCTCAAAACTTTAAGAATTTAAATGTAAAAATTTTCATTTCAGGACTGATCGTGGCCTCTCTCTGAGTTTCTCTCTGAGAGTATCTCCCAAGTTGTCTAGGGTTTCTGCCCCATTATGGCTGTTTATGCCCCACTATGCTATATCCCACTCATCCACGTTCTTCAATCCCTTCTATATACACATACGATCACCTCGGTGATTATCCATGCTGATCCGTCATTCATTACCTTCGCGTCCATCATCTTTCTTTGCGATTCCGCTTGCGTTCTCTTCTCCCGATTCATCCTTTGCAGTCACGATCTCACATCCCGATCGCTTTTTTACATCTATTATATCCATCCATCTCACATCTCAGTTGTTCCGAGCCAGGATTTACTATCGCCAGTCAGATCTGCCCTCACCTGCGATGGATACCAAGGCAATCGAAGAGGCTTGTGCAGTCTTGACGCTGACGGAGGAGGAGACTGGAGGGTTGGCGGCCCCTGACGAACACCCCAATCCGCCCGAGATCTTTCACCATGAACTGGTGGGTTGCTTCCTAACGGACCGTCCGATCAAGCTGGAGCACATGCAGCAGGTTATGGCCTCCGTATGGAAACCGGTTATGGGAATGCGCATGCAGCCGATCAACGACAACCTGTTTTTGTTCCAATTCCCACATCAGAAGGACATGCACCGAGTCCTGGACGATGGGCCTTGGACATATGAGAACCACACTCTGCTTTGTGCGAAGGCACCGGCCAGAATGAATCCAGAGGAGGTGGCTCTTGACACAGTGTTCTTTTGGATCCAGATTCATGACCTGCCCACAGTCTACGCATCGACGGATTTCATTACACGCATCGGAGATTATATTGGTACGTTCTTATCCACAGATCCTCATAATTTTGGGGGCAATTAGAGAAGCTTCTTCAGGATCCGGGTCAGACTAAACATTCATCAACCACTAAAACGGAGAATGCGTCTATGCCGTAAGGATGGTTCGGTCCAGTGGGTAAATTTCAGATACGAGCGCCTCGACACGTTTTGTTTTTGCTGCGAATTGCTAGGACATTCTGAGAAGTTCTGCAAGAAGGTCTATGATGAGGGGGTGGAACCGGAGGCTTACCCCTACGGGGCATGGATGAGGGTCAATGGGCGCCGTCAAGTACGGCCGATCGGGGCAAAATGGCTCTTACAGGAACTTCCAAGCACCGCACTGCCGCCGCCTTCTCCTAATCCAGAATCTCCAATCCAGGAGGTGGAAGCGTTTGAAGAATCAAGTGGTCTGCATGGCGATCTAAAACGGCGAAAGGAGGGCCGTGAGGAAGATGATGTTATTATGTTTGATAGCTCAAAAAACATGGTACTGGCGGGTCTGGAGGGCCAGGCTCGCCCTTCTCAATGAGTGTCCTGAGCTGGAACTGCCGGGGGTTGGGTGGCGACCGGACAGTTCAGGAATTACTGGGCCTTGTGTCCAGACAGCAACCCAGTTTCATTTTCCTTGTGGAAACGAAAGCTACATTGGTACAAGTCGAACGATTAAGAGTAAGGTTGGGTTTGGAGGGTCTGCTTTGTGTAGAGATGAATGGTATGAGCGGGGGCCTTGCTCTTTTGTGGCGAGATTCGGCAATGGCCACCTTAATAAATTACTCCGATTGTCATATCGACGTTATTGTTTCACTACCTGAGAAGCCTGAATGGAGGCTTACTTGTTTTTACGGGAATCCAGACCAAAGTAAGCGACACTCTTCCTGGAACTTTCTACGTGAGCTTAAAGAGTAGTCCACCCTACCATGGGTAACCATTGGAGATTTCAACGACATCACATGCCAACCGGAGAAGCGAGGACCTCACTCACAACCTACGGCTCTCATTGAAGGGTTCAACGACGCTCTCATGGATTGTCAGCTGATTGATCTGGGTATGGAGGGCAGCCGGTTCACTTGGGAAAGGGGACACGGCACGCCGGCTTGGGTTGAGGAGCGGCTTGACCGGGCGGTGGCCACCTCGGACTGGATTGACATCTACGAGTCGGCTTTGGTCCGAAACTTACTCACGTTGGAATCGGATCACAATGCCATTTTTCTGGATTTGGAGTCGAGAGTTGTCCGTGCAGCCAAAAAAAGATTCCGGTTCGAATCTGCTTGGATTCAGGAAGAAGGATGTCACAAGGTGGTCGATCAAGTGTGGAATCGGACCCTCGGGATGGACTTTCAACAACGCCTGTCCGAATGCGGGCAACGTCTGGGTCGATGGGGTGAGGATTTTTTCCGGCGTTCTGGGAGGCAGATAAACCACTTTCGAAGAAAACTGGAAAACCTGAGGGATTCACGCCAGCAGCAGGACGTGGCTGAGTACTTACAAACCGAGGAAGCTCTACATTCTTTACTTCGGCAGGAAGAGTTGTACTGGAAACAGAGGTCGAAACAACTTTGGTTACAACACGGGGATCTCAACACCAAGTTTTTTCACAAAACGGCATCGGCGAGGCATCGTAGGAACATGCTTAACCATGTTAAGGGTCCAGACGGAAGCTGGTTAGAAGGTCCAGCGATGAATTCTGAAGTCCTGAGGTACTACAACGATATCTTCCAATCTACTGGGGTTAATGCGGATATTTGTAGTCGGGTCCCAAGTCGGGTATCAGCTGAGATGAGCGCCTTTTTAGCCCTCCCGTTCACCATCACGGAGGTTAAGGAGGTTCTATTCTCGATGGCACCGGGTCCGGATGGTATGTCTCCTGCTTTCTTCCAGCACTTTTGGCCTATCCTAGGCCATGATCTCTCAGTTTTTATCATTCACTGCATTACTCACAGAAGCCTACCTCTCAGTCTCAATGACTCTAACATTGTCCTTATGCCTAAAAAGAAGTGCCCCGAGAAAGTTTCTGATCTACGTCCAATCGCCCTTTGTAATGTAGTGTACAAGGTTCTTGCTAAAATGCTGGCTAACCGAATGAAAGGCATTCTTCATAATGTGGTCTCAGAATCTCAAAGTGCCTTCATTCCTGATCGTCTATTGACAGACAACATCATAGTCGCCGGGGAGGTGGGCCATTATCTGAGGAAGAAGATTAACGGTTAACTGGGATGGACTGCTTTGAAACTCGACATAGCCAAGGCTTACGACCGGATGGAGTGGGGTTTCTTGGAAGGCATGCTTACGGCGTTAGGGTTTTATCAGCATTGGACTGGCTTGCTTATGATGAGTGTTACATCAGTGGCCTATCATATTCAGGTAAATGGCGATACCGCGGGGACCATCGTTCCTACACGAGGCATCCGACAAGGGGACCCTTTGTCCCCGTACCTGTTTATCCTATGTGCTGAGGGTCCATCCATTTTGTTGCAGCAGGCTGAGGGACGAGGCGAAATTCATGGGATACGGATCGCACGAGGGGCTCCGGCTGTGTCACATCTGTTCTTCACAGACGATAGCCTTCTTTTCTTCAGGGCCACGCTTACTGAAGCTCAGAAAGTAAAAGAATGTCTTGATCTTTACAGTGCAGCTTCGGGTCAGGTAATTAATTTCGATAAATCCAATGTCGTGTTTAGCTTGAACACCACCCCGGAGATTCGTGCTCTAGTGGCAGGGTGCGTAGGCGTTTGTGTGTCTACAGACTTGGGTCGGTATCTGGGATTACCCTCAATTTTGGGCCGTAATAAGTCAGCTACTTTTAATTACATTGAACAGAAAATTCGAGAAAGGATCAGCGGTTGGCAGCAGAGATTATTATCGCGAGCAGGAAAGGAGGTTCTGCTGAAAAGCATTGCCCAAGCCCTCCCTATCTTTACTATGTCAGTTTTTTATCTGCCCCAAAAGGTTTGTGACACAATCGAACGGCTCTTTAATCGGTATTGGTGGGGTGGTGGAGGATCAGGAAGCAACGGCATTCATTGGTTAAGTTGGTCTCGGCTTTGTTCTCCAAAGAACGAGGGGGACTGGGGTTTAAACGGCTACATGAGTTCAATGTTGCCCTTTTAGCCAAACAAGGATGGCGGCTTTTGACTTATCCCGACTCTTTAGTTGGACGGCTTCTACAGGCAAAATACTATCCCCATGGATCTTTTTCGAATGCTCAACTCGGGAATAACCCGAGTTACTTGTGGAGAAGCATCATGGCAGGTCAGGATGTGCTAAAGAAAGGCGTCGCTCAACGCATTGGCAACGGCGAGGCTTCCAAGATATGGGAATGGCCGTGGCTAGCTGATCCGTCCATGCCGAATCTTCATACGCCATGTAGTGACCATCTGAAGGATGCGACGGTTGCAGGCCTCCTAACACCACACGGCACTTGGGATGGAGACGTTATTCGCGATCTGTTCTTAGCCACTGACGTACCCAGAATCCTGGCAACACCGACGACACCAACCCTCCCGGATTCCTGGCGATGGTTTGGTGACTCACGAGGTATGTATACGGCTCGCCATGGGTACAAACTCCTTATGCGTAGTGATGTGCCAGCTGTCCTAGACGGTGGGTTCACAGCTTGGACACAGTTATGGAAGCTTCCAGTGCCCCCGAAAGTGAAGAACCTTCTTTGGAGATGCGCACGGGGTATTCTACCGGTGAAAGAAATGCTCAAATTGCGTCACGTTTGGTTAGGAGGGGGTTGTCCAACTTGTGGCTTCCCGTCCGAGACCGTAGAGCACCTTATCTGCGAGTGCGCCGTGGCCAGGCGACTGTGGGGTGATAATGACGTTCTCCGTGGCCGAACTGTACTTGAGCTCATGGAGGCGACTTTCACAGGTGAGTCTTTAGACAAGTCAGTCCAGTTGGCAGCGATTATCTGGATCTTATGGAGCGCTCGTAACGACATAGTCTGGCGAGGAGAAACAAAATCTACCGCTTCTTTGATTAATCAACTACGAGCTTTGCAGTCGTTATGGAAATCTACCGAGCGTTCGTCTGGAACTGCTCTTTCTCCTCTTCCTTCGACTACCCTGTGGACTCCTCCGCCGCGTGATTGGATGAAATGCAATGTGGACGCCGCTCTTTTCAGTGACGGGGCAGGCTTTGGGGTTGTTATTCGCAGCCATGCTGGACGTTTCGTGGCAGCAAAAGGCGGCAGACTCGGCTGTGTTCAAGACCCCCTGCTGGCGGAAGCATATGCGATGGAACAAGCTTTGGATTGGATTAGAAGTTTTAATTTTAGTAATGTTATAGTCGAAACTGATTGTTTAATGTTTTCTTCTGCTTTTAATTCCCAGCATCCTGATTTTTCGTATGTAGGTTCAGTTGTAAAGCAATGTATTCAAATTGCTAATGGCATTGGGAACGTGCATGTTCGCCATGTCAAAAGGTCAGTGAATCATGTAGCTCACGTGCTTGCACGGGCGACTGATTCCTCGTTTGTCCTAGGGTCGTGGTTATCTCACCCACCCTCTTGTATCGCTGCTCTGGTTAGTCATTAATGAAAGTTTTTCCGTTGTGTTTCAAAAAAAAATGTAAAAATTTTCATTATCTAATCAATCTTATAGGAATAAACAAATTAATATTTCAAAATATCAATGAGCGTTTGCAAGATGAATAGTTCACATATATATAATGACAATTGATGTCTCAATTGTATATACAAGAAAAACCTATCAATTTGTATATATAATATAATAACTTCATTGCATAACTATTTAATTACAATTCGACAACATTAGTAAACTTATTATAATCATGTCCTTTTTAATAATAAATGAATAAAATTTATCAACTTATCAATATCACGTTAAGTAAAATACTTACTTTATTTTAATATGAAAAATTTTAGTACATGATTTTTAATTTCAATTATAACTATCTACGACAATACGAGTACTCATCTTTACTACTATATTTTATTACAAATTGTAAATACTAATTTCAAATATATTCAAAATAGTCATTTTTTATTGACATTAATAATCTTTCATACTTAAAAATTATATTAAATATTTACTTATTTTAATTTTTGTGTTGAACATTAGTTTAATTTAATTGTATAATATGCCTATTATAACTAGTTTAGATATAATTGTCAAGAAAAATTTAAAATTTTCACCAATAAATTTATTTTATTATTATATTTATATTTATATTTTAACCGTTGTAAAATAAAATCGAATAAATTTTAATTTGAAAACCTGAGAGCTTCCTCAACAATGATTTTTTTGATAGTTTTTGTCAATTAAAAAAAAAAAAAAAAAAAACTTAATAATGGATTTTTGTTGATGTGGCAATGATTTTTAAAGTGGTTTTTACTCCAAGGTTAGATTTTGTGTGAATTCCAAATGAGAGAGATGACAGAAGATTAGTGCCTTTGTGCGTGTTGGGCGCGTGCAGTGCACGTGATGACCGGTGGAATGCTATATTCTTTTTTTTAAATAAAAATTTCACGTCAGTCGGTCAGACTTTTTGGTTTTTCTTTTTTCCTTTTTCCCGCTTGATTGGAACACAACCCTTGTCATCAATACGTCAGATATGTCTGTCTTTGCGCTGCTGCCTACCTCTTCGCCCTATTTATAATCCCACCATTTTCTTGTTTTGCCGCAACAGTTTTGAGAGAAAAACAAAAAATAGAAGAAAGCGTAAATGCATAGAGTGTATCTGAACATGCTTGCGTCTTCAAGCGGTGGCAGCAAGAGGAAGGCGCCGGAAGGTGGTGAAATGACGCACACTCGCCACCGCCGCCAGGGTTCCCCATTCCGCGGTACCAGAGGGAGGGAGCGGGAGCGCCAGCGCCGCCGCCGCCGTTGAATCTGCAGTTCCGCCTTGGTAGTCAACCAGGAGCGCCGTCCCTGGCGTCGCCGCCGCGGTTCCCCACTCTGCCGCCGTTGAACCGGCAGTTGCATCTTGATCAACCAGGAGCGTCGTCATCCTCCCCCGGCGCCGCGGCCCTATTTTGACCCGCGCTTAAGCGTCCCACCGCACGTGCCCCAAGCTGTTAACTATAACGTAATAATTCAATCACATTCCATTATATTTCTTCTTCTTTTTTTCCATGGGTAGATCTTAACATGAATGTAGAGAGCTCTGGTGAGTGAAATGCTAGAGGAACTGTGCAAGCGGCAGTACGAGACGGAGAGGCAGAATAAGCATATGGAAGCCATGCTTGCTCATTACAGAACTCAAGCTTTGACCATGGCGGAGAGGGTCAAGGCTCTCGAGAAAACCAACGCTGCTCTCAATGTCGCCCTGCACCAAGGAGGAGGAGGAGGCGGCGGGTGGTGCACTTATGCAATATATGCTGGAGAGAGGCTGCAACAATGATGGCATGGCCGTGCCGCCATCTCTGCATGTGCAAGAGCTGTGCGGGAACAACCATTGGCTGCCCCATTTGCCTTGCTACATTCCAGGATTGTATTGAAGTCAAATTTTACTAATTATTTATTTTTTCATTATATTTTCTTCAAGTAATAATATCATTGTCATTTCTTTTCTTTTTTTTTTTTTGAAAATAAAAGGCTAATTCATTAATCATAAACAGAAATATTTACAATACAGATCATTAGAATGAAAGTGCATTATTTACAGTCAGACATAGAAATAAATTTCCCAGCAATGTTATAGAAAACTTGGATCGCGACTGTTTTATAAATTTAAAGCTGAAATTGTTGAATGAACTTGGTGTTTCTTCACATATCTGGTAACCATAGCCTGACTCTGATGTAACCATTTTATCATTCCACGCTTATGAGGAGAACTCGCCAAAAAACGAGAGGAAAACTCGTCAAAGAAACGAGAGGGAAACACTCGCCAGAGAGACGAGAGAAAACAAACTAGTCAAAGGAACAAAGGAATAACGTAGAACCAAAAGATAACAAAATAAATGGAAAAGATGATAGAAAACCTGTCAGATCTGGAGAGTCTCTGACGCCTTCTTTGGAAAAACGATCGGAGATAATCTGAGATCTAATGCTTAATCCTAATGGAGTCTACTAATGGCACCGCCGGCTCAACCCTCCATTAGAGCGTAAGCCGGCAGCCGGAGGATGGAGTTGCAGGGCCTTTACAGATGAAAAGGGGAGAGAAGCAGTTGTTGAGAGAGAAAGCAGTTGTTGAAATTTCTAGTCATGCATATAGATTTTTTTTTTTGAATGTAGTCATGCATATAGATATTTTTACCGTTGTTGAAATAGAATTTTAGGATATATTTATTACCCTTAGTATTTTACTTTCATTATTTATATAAACATTCTTAGTTGCAATCGTCAAAATAGAAATGTCAATATTCATTTCTATTTATGAAGATCTATATTTTTACTATTGTTGAAATATAATTTTAAGATATATTTATTAGTACACTTCTTATATCTATATATCTATATATCTATATCTAGGGATGCACTCAGGTGCGAATAAGTGCTTAGGAGGGAAATGCGAACGAATCAGCGCGCGACACGTGTCCAGATCTAATAACTTAAAAAAAAAACGCGGTGGCATTTTCGTAAATAATTGAACATCGAAGTGCAAGTAAAATCACTTACAAGTGCACCTACTTTCACCTATAATTGCATGTAATTTTGCCTTGTTAGCATTCACTTTCCGCAAACATTCATGCACCTGGGTGTGCTTATAACTATCTGTGCAACTATTTATAACTATGGGTGCAACTACTTATAACTATAGGTGCACCTACTTTCACCTATAAGTGCATGTAATTTTGCCTTGTTAGCATTCACTTTCCGCAAACATTCATGCACCTGGGTGTGCTTATAACTATATGTGCAACTATTTATAACTATAGGTGCAACTACTTATAACTATAGGTGCACCTACTTTCACCTATAAGTGCATGTAATTTTGCCTTGTTAACATTCATTGATCTGAGTTCAACGGGTAGTAATACCCCTGAAATCCACTCGCAAACATTCATACACCTAGGTGCAACTACTTATAACTATGTGTGCAACTACTTAGAACTAGAGGTGCAACTACTTAGAACTATAGGTGCAACTAAGTATTGATGCTCAGTGTAAATTTTTACTTGCACCGATAATACATTTTACATGCACTTGTAATACATTTTACTTGCACTTCGATGTTCAATTATTTACGGAAATGCCACCGTGTTTTTTTTTAAAAATCAGTGTTTCTCATCCATTAGATCTGGACACGTGGAAGAACAGAATTCATTCCTATTTCGCTCCTGGGCGAAGCATTCGCACCTGTTCTTCCACGTGTCCAGATCTAATGGATGAGAAACACTGGTTTTTTAAAAAAACGCGGTGGCATTTTTGTAAATAATTGAACATCGAAGTGCAAGTAAAATGTATTACAAGTGCATGTAAAATGTATTATAGATGCAAGTAAAAATTTACACTGAGCATCAATACTTAGTTGCAACTATAGTTCTAAGTAGTTGCACCTCTAGTTCTAAGTAGTTACACACATAGTTATAAGTAGTTGCACCTAGGTGTATGAATGTTTGCGAGTGGTTTTCAGGGGTATTACTACGCGCTGAACTCAGATCAATGAATGTTAACAAGGCAAAATTACATGCACTTATAGGTGAAAGTAGGTGCACTTATAGTTATAAGTAGTTGCACCTATAGTTATAAATAGTTGCACACATAGTTATAAGCACACCCAGGTGCATGAATGTTTGCGGAAAGTGAATACTAACAAGGCAAAATTAGATGCACTTATAGGTGAAAGTAGGTGCATTTGTAAGTGATTTTACTTGCACTTCGATGTTCAATTATTTACGAAAATGCCACGATATTTTTTTTTAAGTTATTAGATTTGGACACGTGTTGCGCGCTGATTCGTTCGCATTTCCCTCCTGAGCACTTATTCGCACCTGAGTGCATCCCTATATATATATATATATATATATATATATATATATATATATATATATATATATATATATATATATATATATATATATATATATATATATATATATATATATATATAATTATTATTATTATTATTATTATTATTATTATTACAGAAATGCCCCTAAGTTAATTATTATTATTATTATTACAGAAATGCCCCTAAGTTTTGGGGAAAAACTTGGTTAGGAGGATTTCTGTAATAATAATAATAATAATAATAATAATAATAATAATAATAATCTATATATATATATATATATATATATATATATATATATAATAATCTATATATATATATAAATAAAATCCTCCTAACCAAGTTTTCCCCCCCAAAACTTAGGGGCATTTCTGTAATATCCGTGTATTAATTAATTATGGAAAAAAATATTATGGTAATATAAACTAATTAATTATAAAATATTCCTTTTAATTTACTTGCATAGTGAATTAACGTGCATAGTGCATATATTATATATAAAATTACGTATATATAGATTATGACATTGGCATAGAAGAATATTCCATGCAATTGCCCTCTAACATTCCTTTTTAAATGTAGGAAAATATAGAAGAATATTTAATTATGGTTAGATTAGTATTCTACCTCACGGTCATAATAGCATAATATTATTATGGTTAGAAATCAATCTATTTATTTAGAGGGCTTAGATGCGTGAATGGATGTGTTGCGGTCGCCAAAATCACGGACGATGTAAGGGAGCAGTCGCAGTTGGCCATGGTGGAGAAAGCGTACGCGGAGGAGGCGAGCCAACAGGCAGAGCGAAGGCATTTTCGACGGAATCAACACTGCGGAAGCAATCTTGACTTTGTTGGTGTGGAAGTTTTTGTTTTTGTTTTTGTTTTTTGTTTTTTTTCCTGCAAATCTGAAGTTGTCATTACTTTGGATAAAATTTGTAGTTATTTTTATGGCGGTGGTGGAAGAAGATTCAGTGATAGATGACTGCACCAGTTCATGTTAGAGGGCGGTGGTTGAAGTTTGTAGGGATGACAACTCAATGAGAGTGCGAATCGTAAATATATGTGTATTAGTTTTTTTTTTTTTTTTTTTATATTCACTACCATTTTTAAGATTCATATTTATATTTATATTCATATTAATACTGTATTTTCTTTCCTGCATAATTTTAGGCTTAGTTTGTTGATGTATCAATAACATTGTTCAATCTCAGTGAATAAGGATTATTCCTTTGTTGTGTAGTACCATAGAGAATTGCTATGTTATTCGATCCATTTTGAAGGTGAAAAGGTATTTATCTTTATCCTAGAATCTAATTTTATGTTGTTTTTTAACTTTATTTTTTGTTTGGATGTTTTTCTCTATCTCTTTTGTCAACCTTGAAGGGTATGGTTTCAACCATGGCCGCCAATCATTGTAGATGAAAACTTGCAGGACAACTTTTTTCAAATTTAGAGGTGGTAGTAACCCCTAGAACAACTGAAAATGCCCGTGTATCTTGAAATCAACTTAACACTAAGGATTCTACTTGATTTTATGTTACGAGACAATTTCGTTGTTTAATTAAATCAATTTAATCAAAGAATAAATAACGAAATTGAAAGCATAAATAAAGTAAAGACACAGTAGAATTGTTACGCAGTTCGGAGCACTTCTCCTACGTCTGCGGGGCAACCCACGTCTGCCCAATCCACTATAGATGTTCACCACAGAGTATTACAAGAGGTAACTGCAAATGGCTCACAGCCTTTACCACTACAACTCTTCCTAACACCTATTCAGGACTGAACCGTGCATGCCATAACCATCTTTGGTGTAGTGCTTCAGCTGTCACAGGTACTGACTTGAAGTCCAGAATTAAATCATAAATATAACTCAATAAATATTAAAGGAGTGATATAGCGGAAGCTTGCGTATGTGATTAGAATTTCAGAATTGGCAACTTCCTCTTTCGTTTTCCCTTCCTTATATACTTATATACTGTACGAAATTCCATTTCTCCAATCCTTGATTGTAGCTTTCACATGTGGCTTGAATTCTTCTCAACCACATATTCTTTAATTTGAGATCTTCAGACTTGCGCTTGGTTCAACTCATTAAAGAGAAATCTCCACCACACATTTTAGCTCAGTCCAATAATACTAATTACAACTCATACTAATTAACATTACATACTAATAAAATAAACTAATAAATTAGCCAATCTAACGTGTAGTAATTTGTACACTTACAATCTCCCCCTTTGACAATTTATTTGGTAAAACAATAGTATCATTATACTTTGGAAAAAAGAACGAATATTTTATTAACATCCCATAGTATACGTACTGAACATATAAAGAAAACAAATGTGCAATTAAATTCTTTTAGGACCAGACCAAAGCTTATTTGTGTGTGGGATTTTATTTTGGACCTTAGTTGATGTTGACTCACATACTTCATCCAATTAACAAATAGTGAATCATGCACGAAATAGTGTTGTATCAAACATACCATATATGTCACGATTTCCATACTGTAATTTGAATTACTCCCCCTGATTTGGAGCTTTCCTTTCTTCATATGCATTCCAATTAAAACCGATTCATACCATGCAGTCAACATACCAAATATACCAAGACATTCATACTCAAGCCATACCAAAAATATTCATAGTCACACCAAAATTATTAATAGCATCCGAACCAAAGATTAACATCCATATCAAAATGTACCAAAAAACTTACCAAATACTCCCATACTCCCCGTTTCTCCTATACTCCCCCTTTTTGCCAAATAAATGACAAATAAAATATGGTGAACATCATATTAGTGGATTGGATTAACTTGCAGACGGGGTGCCCGAACCAGAGTCACCGCTATCAGAAACAGAACCAGTGCCAGCGCCAATATTAGGCCGAATTCGAGAATAGATGGTTTCTATTCTGGCTATTTCTTCCAACTGAGCATCTCTTAAATTTTCTAAGCCATCGATAGTAATTTGTTGAGAAGCAACCGATGTTCGAAGCTGAGCGATCGATGCTTGAAGAGTGAGGACTATTTGACGTCGATCCATGAGCGTCTGTAGCTCCTTGAACACTGCCTTAGGACGTGGATTTGGAGCTGAAACAGTGTCAGCGGATGATACAGGGGCAGACACAGGGGGCGTGGCAGTTGGTGCGCCGGGAGTGATCACGAGTGTAGCTCGATCATCATAGTGTTCCTTATGGGTTAAACAATCATCATATTGATAGACCGAGTCATGAGCAGTTACCACCTCATCTTTGTAGGGCTTGAACCCATGTTCCTGTAGAATCCCAAAAATTAGACTAGGAAACGGAAGATGTACCTTAGCTTCCCTTCTTTTCACAAATTTCGCGAGATGCCCAAAGATTATTTCTCCAAGGTTGAAAGGAAGGCGGTTCCTGATCTTGTAAAGGAGGGCAGCAAGTTGGTCAGACACAAGGTGGTGTCGAACAACCGGTATCCAATTTGTTGAGGCAAGCCGTAAAAGAACTGAGTAGACCGTGGTGAGCTTTAGGCTTTTGAGCCCGGTGCTAGGCCAAGTGAATTCTTTGTTGTGAGTTAAAGCAGCGGCTAGGTGATTAGGACTCGGGTCAGGAGCAGCCGGGTGATTTGGGGTGCCCAAATAGGAATTGATCACGGTTGGACTTAAGGGATACCATTTATCCCGGATGAAAACTTGTTGAAACCGGGGTGACCCCTCTGAAAAAAGTATCCGAAGACAAATTCGTGTAGAACTCGGCAGTGAGCCATGTGGAATATGGTCCAACATGAACAAGTGAGGCAAGGAGGCATTGATCTCGCAAGATATGTACAATATTGCATTTTTCTGTCAAATCTTCCACATTGATGGACTTCTCCAGAATAAATTCCCTAGTAGCATGAACTCTCCAGTCAGACATCAAAGCTGGAGACAGTAAAACCGGATGGTATGTCTTCTTGGGTTTTTTCGTCTTTGAGCCAGAAGGGACAGCAGCAGTCGCTTGTACAGGGGCTGGACTTGGTACAGGGTCTGAAACTGATCTGGACCTTGTCATCCTGGGTGGTAGTGTGGACCCTCTTTTTGTTGCTTTGAATCAGACAAACATGCAACATCATCCAATGCTTCAATTTTTCTTTTCTCGGCTGTACCTGAAAAAGCAATTTTCTCTTTCCCTTTTCGGGAAGCTTTTCCCACGGGCACAGAGATGATAGGAACAAAGTCATGTGAGGTTGACACAGGGATGGGAACCTCTACTGATTTTGATGATGAGACTGGAATGGTTATGGGAATAGAGAATGCAGCTGCACAAGTCATGGGAGACACAAATTGGTTAATATTTCGAATGGAGAAGGGTGTGGACATAACATGCACAAAATCAGACAATGGCACAAGATTTTCAGGCAATTTATGTGAAGAAGGATCATATGGATCTCCATGTATAGGAAAGGAAGGGGCACACATATCACTAGAGGGAATGGTAGACACAAACTGTTCTGGCAAAGAAATATTGAAATATAATTTTCTAGAGGCCGAAACATTGTCATCTAAAGGTGAGGATACTACCATATTTTCCGGGGATGAGACATGCACCGTCTCAGGTTGGGATGGAGTCGGTTTGGGTAAATCCGCCGGAAGAGTCCATGGATCGGCTGAGATGAAACGAGTGAGAGCTTGGATTTGTCTTGTTTCTTTGTCTGAAAGGCCTTCAAGGAGACTTTCATGTAGTCTAACCGTGGCAAGCACTCGATCTACATCATCAGATGTGAGGGGTGAATCGGCGTCGATAATCTGTCAAAGGAGATCTAATCTTTCCGATTTCGTGGTGAAGATTGCAAAAGGATTGTTTTCTTCCATTGTTGAAGTGTTTTCGAAGGAAGCTCTAAGGATGAAGATGAAAGTGACGGTTTTGGTGGGTATGCGAGACAAAGAAACAATGAATTAATTTGGTGATGGATGGTGGTAAAGAAGTGGTTCTCAAAAGGCATGAAAGTAGGGTAAGGGATGACTAGGTTGTAAGGCTAGAAAGTAAAGTTATAATAGGAGAGGATTGTGGAAGATAGAGTTTGTATCTAAGTTTAAAATCTAATTTTGAGGATAAAAATAAATGTGGAAGGTCATATGAGCCGTATAAGGTAACAAGAGGGCGTGAGATGTTAAATTTGGGATAGAGGTTTGGAAAAAAATCGATCTGTATGGTTTGGTTTTAACTGGTATTAAATTTGGGGAAAAGAAAACATTATGGGTTAAAATAGTCGAATGAGACCTTCTGCAACAAAGTTAAACAAACAGCCATGTTAACGAAAAAAGATTAATTAGTAATTATTTGTAATACCTGGTTTGGTAGATTAAGCCGTGGGATTGCAAACTCCAAGTGCAGCTCTAAGTAGTTTAAATCTCGATGTGTCTAACGGTTTGGTGAATAATTCTGCAAGATTTTTATCTGTTGGAATATATTCCAAAATAATTTCTTTCTCTTCGACTAGTTCACGAATAAAGTGGTGACGAATGTCTATGTGTTTCGTCCTGGAGTGTTGGACTGGATTTTTAGAGATGTTGATTGCGTTGGTGTTGACACAGAACAATGTCATACTATGTAGTTCTATACCATAGTCTATTAACATCTGGCGCATCCAGAGTAATTGTGTACAACAACTACCCGCCGCTATACTCAGCTTCTGCTGTGCTGAGTGAAATCGAGTTCTGCTTTTTACTTAGCCAGGCGACTAGATTTTTTCCTATAAAGAAACATCCGCCCAATGTACTTTTTCTATCATCAGCATTTCCTGCCCAGTCAGCATCACTGTATCCTGCAAGGTTCAGATTAGTATCGTTCGAGTACCAAATACCATAATTTATCGTACCTTTAACATATTTTATAATACGCTTTACCGCCTTTAAGTGTGATTCTTTTCGATCGGCTTGATAGCGTGCACACATCCCGACACTTACCATAATATATGGTCGACTGGCTGTTAAGTACAGTAGACTGCCTATCATACTTCTGTACATAGTAGCGTCTATAGAAGTTCCTTTTTCATCTTTGAACAATTTTGTAGTCGTGGAGATAGGAGTACGAGCATCTTTTGCATATTCAAGCCCAATTTTTGATAGAAGATTTTTCGCATATTTTTCTTGTAAAATAAAAATCTCTTCTTTAGTTTGACGTACTTGTAATCCAAGAAAATAGGTTAGTTCACCTATCATGCTCATTTCAAACTCTTGCTGCATTACCTTGACTAGCTGGTCTGTCTCTCCTGGTTGTGTGGATCCAAAAACAATATCATCAACATACACTTGAGCAATTGTTATGTGTTTACCTGATCGTTTTATAAATAACGTTTTGTATGATCCTCATCTTTTGTAGTTGTTCTGAAGAAGATATTGAGCAAGTCTCTCATACCTGGCTCTTGGGCCTGTTTTAAGCCGTAGAGAGCTTTTTGTAATTTGTAAACATAGTCTGGATGGTGTGGGTCTACAAACCCTTTAGGTTGGGCAACGTATATATCTTCCGAGAGATAACCGTTTAAGAAAGCTGATTTAACGTCCATCTGAAACAACTTGATTTTTAAGGCACAGGCAATCGATAGAAGGAGTGGTATTGACTCTAGCCGTACGACAGGGGCAAACATTTCGTCGTAGTCGATTCCTTCAATTTGGGAGTAGCCTTGGGCTACAAGCTGCGCTTTATTTCTTGCGATGTTGCCAGTTGCATCGGCTTTGTTGCGAAAGATCTATTTGGTACCTATAGCATTAACATTGTTAGGTTTAGGAATTAGAGACCATACCTTATTTCGTTCGAACTGCCCCAGTTCTTCTTGCATGGCCTTAATCGAGTGTTCGTCTGTTAGAGCTTCTTTGATATTCTTCGGTTCGATCTGCGAAGTATAACAAGCATATCCTGCTAATTGAAGGTAATCGCGTTTCGGTTTACCTCTGGTTTTTACGCCTGAACTGGGATCTCCAATTACATTTTGTATTGGGTGAGCTTTCTGGATGCGAGTAGGGATATCAATGTTACAGTGATCAGTGTCAGATTCAGACTCACACTAAGTTCCTTGCTCAGGTTGAGTTGATGTGGGAGATGGCGTAGAGGACTCTGGATTAGGTTCAGGGGTTATGGAATCAGAAGTTTCAGGACGATGTGTGTCAGGTTCTGTCACTGGTCCAGGCTGAGACGTTGTGATAATATCACTCGGTTGATCATCGATTACAACATTTGTGGACTCCATGATGGTTTTGGTAACTTTGTTGTATACACGATATGCCCTTCTGTTCGTTGAATAGCCGAGGAAGATCCCTTCATCGCTTTTTGGTTCAAACTTTGCGGCAGGGTTTCGATCCTTCAAAATAAAACAGCGTGATCCGAAAACATGAAAATATTTAATGTTTGGTTTCTTACCTTTCCATAGGGCGTACGGGGTCTGATTCGTGACTAGACGTAAATAGACCCGATTGATGATGTGACATGCTGTGTTTACAGCTTCCGCCCAAAATTTTTGAGGTAGTCCTTTGGCATTGAGCAGAACCCGTCCCATTTCTTGAATTGTGCGGTTTTTCCGTTCAACAACTCCGTTTTGTTGAGGAGTTTTCGGTGTTGAGTACTCATGTGTGGTTCCTGTTTGTTTACAGAAGGTATCGAACAGATTGTTATCGAATTCTCGTCCGTGATCACTTCGGATTCGAATGATGGGTTCATTTCTTTCTTTTTGGAGTTTTAATGCCAGAGTTTTGAAGGCTTCGAGAGTTTCGGACTTGTCCCTGAGAAAGATAACCCAAGAAAAACGAGAATAATCATCGACGCAAACTAGTATGTATTTCTTACCTCCAACACTTTCTGTTTGAGTTGGACCAATGAGATCCATGTGGATCAGTTCCAGGCAGTGACTTGTGTTTATGGTGTGCTGAGCTGGATGAGAGGATTTGGTTTGCTTTCTTGCTTGATAGGCACCACAGATAGTTGGTTTGACTTTTAGCTTGGGTAATCCACGAACACCTTCATTCTTCACAAGTTTGTCAAGAAGTCTGTAACTTAGATGCCCTAGCTTTTGGTGCCAAAGCTCAGTTTCATCTATATTGGTCCTGCAACACAAAACATTGTTAGTGAGAATATAGCAATTATCAGTTGACCTTGTACCTTCCATAACACATTGATTTGTTTTGTCTAGGACACTGCAGTTATTCTTGGTGAAGCTCACGTTCCAGTTCTGGTCACATAGTTGACTTATACTAATAAGATTTGTATGAAGTCCCTTGACTAGTAGTACTTTCTCAAGTTTTGGCAGACCAACTACGTTTAACGTGCCTATACTAGTGACTTGTCCTTTTATACCGTCACCAAAGGTAACTTCACCTTTGCTTGTATTTACGTTACTCAGAAATTTGGCATTCCTGTCATGTGACGGGAACACCCGCTATCGAAGTACCATTTTTCTTCTCGACCTGTACTTTTAGAGTGAAAAGAGAAAAATGAGATATAATCAGTCTTTTTAACCCAGATTTGTCTTGTAAAGGGTTGGATGTTCTTGTGTTTGAACTTCTCGATTCTTTGATCCTTGTAGAAGTAGTAGCATTCAGGTCTGGTATGACCCCGTAACCTGCAATAATGACATACCGGGTTATAGGATTTATAATATCGCTTGAGTGATCTTACTGTACCAACACTATGTGTCGCTGTGCTGGATTCTGGAATATCTCCTCGACCAGGGCCTGACGCTTTGACAAACACCGTTTTATCTTTTGAGCTGTTTCCTGTGAAACCTAGACCAAATTTTGCAGAAGTTTTTCTTCCAGAATCAAGGATCTCGTCAAGTGTAGACGTGGTATCCATCATTTGGATTTGGCGTTTGTAGGTGTTCAACTCCTGCTTCAGAGTCTGTACCTCTTGTTTCAGTTTTTCTTCTCGGGCCAATGCCTCTTTAAGAAGCAGATCCCTATCGGCTATTTGAGTTTGATACACTTTCTTTGCATTTGTTACAATCCCTATTTCACTAGTTAATCTACGATTTTCTTTCCTTAATGCTGCCCATTTGGGATACAACTTATTAAACTCAATTTCAAAAGATAATTCACTTGACTCTAAATCTTCTGCAGAGATATATTCGCCTCCCTCTGAATCAGCAACATCTTCATGACACGGTCCAGCAGCCATATGTGCAGTAAAGGCAACAAAATTACCAGAAATTTCGTCTGGATCAGATCCTCCTGTTTCACCGTCCGAGTCATCATCACTCCAAGTAACTGCTGACATAGATTTCTTGCTTCGAATATAGGTGGGGCACTCTGCTTATACATGTCCGAAGCCCTCACATTCATATCATCTGATCCCTTTACTGTTGGGTTTCTCTTTGGACTGTCCTGGACGTGAACCAGAAGGCTTGAAGGTTGACGATCCTGACTTAGGACCCGCTTTAGATGATGCTCCCTTTTGCGTATACTTGTTGCGTGAACCTTTTGATACCTGTTTCAAAATTTTAGAAAACTGTTTAGTCAGAAATACAACTGGATCATCACCTATTTCATCTAAATCAGGTATACAATTATTTTCTTCAGCGGTAAAAGCTACAGTTTTTTGTTTTTTTGTGTGATCTGTTAAGATTTCCATCTCATAAGTTCTTAGATTCCCCATTAGTTGTGTTACGGTCTTTTTCTCCCAGTTGTCATGTTCCTGGATAGCTGTAACTTTCATCCGGAACCGAGGTGGTAGAGATCGTAAAATTTTTTTCACCAACTTTTCTTGAGTGAACGGATCTCCGAGGACCATAGCTCGATTTGCTAGCTCTTGCACACGAGTGTGAAAGGTCACGATGGTTTCATCCTCATTCATTCGGAACTCCTCGAAATCTGACTGTACCAGTTGCAGTTTCGATTGTTTCACCAACGTTGTGCCTTCATAGGTCGCCTCTAGAGCTTCTCATGCGCCTTTAGCTGAATCATAGCCTGCAATAATAGGAAATTGACTTTCATGAATTAGCCCATAAATAATATCTAGTGCCTTATCGTTGTATCCAGCACTCGTTTTTTTAGCTTGAGTCCATTCAATTTCAGGTTTCGTCACTCGAGTTCCATCCTCACTAGTACTGGCTTTGGTCGGATGAGCCCAGCCTATTACAACGATACACCATACTGCTTCACCTTGAGCTTTGAGATGAGTCCGCGTGCGCGCCTTCCAATAAGCATAATTGTCACCGACTAGCTGGGGAAGAGTCTTAGTATGCTGCATTCTGTAACACTCAACAACCCGTGAGATTAAACAATTTAACAAAATCAAAAATAATAATAATAGCCGCTAAAGAATTAAGTTCAAGGGGCACGGAGTAGCCAGATCGACAGACTAATAACTTAAGTCTGGAAGCTCTGATACCAAATGAAAATGCCCGTGTATCTTGAAATCAACTTAACACTAAGGATTCTACTTGATTTTATGTTACGAGACAATTTCGTTGTTTAATTAAATCAATTTAATCAAAGAATAAATAACGAAATTGAAAGCATAAATAAAGTAAAGACACAGTAGAATTGTTACGCAGTTCGGAGCACTTCTCCTACGTCTGCGGGGCAACCCACGTCTGCCCAATCCACTATTGTTAGGAATATATTGTAAATTTTGATGAGCCGAATGTATTTTTGAAAAATCAAGTAGTCCCCAATTTTATTCTATTTGAGTCAGTCCTTGTCTACGGAGTATGGTGCACCTATATCATGCAACCCATGTACAAGTCTGGAAATTCATATTTTGATTTTCGATGTTAAGCGGGATTATAGCTTAACATAATTATGTTGCGGAGAAGTCACCAAGAACCATGCTAGAGGAGTTGGAAGAAACGCGTGTGAGCTAAGCCAAGTAATCCTTAGTTCAAATCTCAAGTGAAGCAATTTTAAAGCTTGCTTTGGAGACTAGCTTGGACCGTATGAGAGACTAGCTTCACTGTATTGGAGACTAGCTTGGATCGTATGGGAGACTAGCTTGGACCGTATAACCGTATGAGAGACTAGCTCAATGTATAACCGTATGGGAGACTAGCTTGGAGAAGTATGAGAGACTAGCTCAATGTATACGAAGACCGTACGGGAGACTAGCTTGGACCGTATAACCGTATGGGAGACTAGCTTGGAGAAGTATGACAGACTAGCTCAATGTATACGAAGACCGTACGGGAGACTAGCTTGAAAAAGAGACTAGCTAAAAAGAAACTAGCTAAGGAGAGACTAGCTAGAATGGAGACTAGCTTGGAATGGAGACTAGCCAAGGAGAGACTAGCTAAGGCAAATGCACAAGTCTCACAGAAGCCATGCACCATATGGAGAAACATACCAAGTATGGTGGACTAAGCTTGAAATTCGAAACAGAGCATCTCACCATGAACAACAGTGAAGTTCTTACAGAGATTCCAGTATATTATTCTACAAGGATCATGAAGGAGAAAATATCTGATATATTTTCATCTGAACATCAAGTTTTTACGATGGAACCGGAGACGCTCGAAGAAGGCTGATTTGCGGAGAAATAATTTTATACTCAAGCAAGAATCAGCAGTTAAATTATTTGATCAACTTGACATGTCAGAGCATTTATGAAGGAGAAGAAAATCAAGCACGCCGCGCCGAACTTATTCAAATTTTGGAGGCTACAAAATTCAAGACACGGCAACGGGCAATTTATTCAAATCATCTGACAAAAAGGAGAAATGACATCTACCTACAATTGCAGATCAAGTTGACAAAATTATCAGATCAACTACAATTCAAAATGGACGATCAAGATCGAAAGTTGATCAACGGGCAAATAGCTTTCTTTGGCTATAAAATGCCCAAGCAGACTTGAAGACAAACACGACTTGAACAAGGCTGAAAAATTACAAGCAAGAGAAAAGCAAGCAATATTTATATCAGCCTAGAAGCAATATATTGAGCTATACACGATAAAATTCAAGTCTGAGTGAGAGAGAAATTTTATTTCTTTGTAATATTCTCTACTGAGTGTAGAAAGAGGGCGGAGTAACTAGAGAGAGTGAAAAACCCTGGTTGAGTGTAGCTTTGTGCGTAGCACTCGCGGTGAAGGGCAGAGTAACAAGAGGAGCTTGTGAAAACCCTTGGAGGACGTAGCTTTGTGCGTAGTTCTCGTGGTGTAGGAGTACAGCTTGGTGCGAAGTACTCGGGAAGGCGGAGTAACAAGAGGAGCTTGCAAAAAACCTTGGAGGAGTGTAGCTTTGTGCGAAGCACTCGGAGAAGTGTCGTTGGACACTTATTCACTATTGTATCTGTGTGATCGAAGAATAGTGAATTTCCTCCTTGAAGTGAAAGGAGAAGAGTGGACTAGGAGGATTACACCACCTCTGAACCACTATAAATCTCTCTCTCTATTTACTTACTGCTCATACATTTTGTGCATGCTTATTCTAACTACGATCTAACCCGATTACGATTTATCGCGTATCTTTATCTGTCTGGGTTTGATAGTTCCCACGTTTGCATGCGAGCCAAACTTTGCGTACATTATATTTGATCCATATTAAGTGTTTCTAACGTGTTGCATGTTTAGAATCTCTCTTTGAGCACCGCACTAATTAAGCATAACACTTTACCGCTACTTATTCCGCTGCACACTCTAAGTTGCTTATCCTGTTAATGCTTGTTACTTAGAGTTGAAATTACCAAAGTGTTATTTGCCTTGTGTGTTTTCGAAGAAAGTTGAAAAAGTTAGAGAAGTCTATTCACCCCCCCTCTAGACTTCTCGCCACCCATTCGGGACCAACAAGTGGTATCAGAGCGGTTGTCTATTTGAGTCTTTTTGACTGCTAGATAGATCTCAAAATCTTCAAAATGAAGAGAGATATGGCTCTTGCTCAAAATTTGCTTTTCTCACTTGATAAATTTGATGATTGGAAAATACGTATGCAGGTGCACTTATCTGCGTTAAATGATGAAATGTGGGAAGTCATCGCAAATGGTCCTATCTAAATTATGGAAGCCAATACTGCTACTCCACGAGATCCAGATGCTCCACGATATATTCCAAAGCCAAAAATGGAATGGACAAAGGAAGATAGAGGGCGAAATAATTTGGACAACATTGCCAAAGATATTTTATTCAAAGCGGTCGATGACACAATATTCCCAAAGATTCGAAAGTGCATCACAGCAAAAGAAATATGGGATACTCTCATTAGTATCGGTGAAGGCGATGAACAAGAAAAAGACAACAAACTGACCATTGCCATGAAGAGGTTCGAAGATTTCAAAATGCTACCGAACGAAAGCATCACCGACATGGAAGCTCGATTAATCAAAATTCTCGGAGAGATCACGGATCTGGGAAAGACCATTACCCAGAAAGAAATATCGCTCAAAGTGTTACGCGGACTACCTACAAATTGGGATATGAAGGTGACCGCAATGCGCGATCATAGAGATCTAAGGACATTATCTACGGATAAACTCTTTAGTGATCTTAAGGCGTATGAGTTCGAAATGAAGACACGAGTCGAGGAAGAACGTGATGAACGAACATCCGCATTGATGGCCGAACAACCCTCAACATCAAGGTCAGTAGGAAATAATGATTTTTTATCTGACGAACAATTTTCTCTATTTGTTAGGAAATTCAAGAAGTTCATGCGAATGAACAAAGGATCACCACAAGGAAATTTCTTTCGAGAAAATAGAAGATCAAGAAGGGAACCGGTCGAAGATAACACAAACGTGTGTTACAATTGTAGAAAGCCTGGACATTTTATGGCCGAATGTCCACACCCCAAGGCGGACAAAAATTCGAATACTTCTCCACAAGTGGAATACAAATCCAAAGAGAAGAAATTCAAAAAGGGCAAACGGAAGGCTCTAATAAGCGATCCGTTAGAAGCAAGTGAATCCGAAGAATCATCTAGTGACGAGAGTGATTCATCACAAGAAGATACGGCGCTACTATGCCTAGTGGGCAAGACATCCGAACATGAAGAATGTTATATGGCGCGTGAAATCGACGAAGAGGTATCTTCTAGCTCTTTTAGTTCTTTTAGTTCAGTTGACACTTCTTTCCAGACTCAAGAATCATTTCAAAGTCTCATGGAAGATTGTCAAAAAGTCATGGACACTCATACTCAAATCAAAGAGCGCAATAATTCATTAATTCTTGAAAAGGAAGAAATGGCGCAAAAATTGCAAAATGCTCTAAATGAAATGAGTAAATTGAAAGCCGAAAATATTCGACTTCAAGAAGAGTGCAAAGCTAGAGAGGTTAGAGAACATAACCTTCGGGAAGTTATTGCATCATTTACACATTCATCCAAAATAATGGATAAAATGGTAAACATGCAAAAACCCGCTGGAGATAAAGCCGGACTTGGCTACGATCCATCATGTTCTAAAACCCCTCAAAAGTTGACTAATTCTACTACTACTTTAATCAATAAAGTTCCAGTGGTAAAATTTGTAAAAAGTCAACATAGCACAATGAGACAAGGAGTTGGAAACAAAATTAATGCCCAGAAAGTTGTTGCTAGGCCGAAACAACACAATGACATTTTGGCAAGACAACAAAATATTAAAAGGCAAAAATTTGTATCTCAAAGGAGAACCAACGAGTCTAGTGCAACAAAACCTCATAGGAATATGGGAAGAATTCCGAGAATTGGGGCTGGGAGATTATATCCCTCAGAAGAAGATTGGTCGCTTGAACATAAACCATGGACCAAGTCCAGATTTAATTTGTTTCATAGAGTCAAGCAACTATCAGCTTCCCAACCCGCACCGAATCATTATTCGAAAGTGCGCTATGATTATAATGTTTTTAATGGTTACAAATCACCTACTCTTGGATCAGTGGGATCTAGGTGGATTTGGATGCCAAAAATTACTAACACAAAAGGACCCAATCAAGCATGGGTACCTAAAAATAATTAATCTTTCTTGCAGGAAATTTGGTATTTCGATAGCGGTTGCTCTCGACATATGACCGGCAATAAAGCTAGTCTAGTTGAGTTCAAAAGTATCGAAGGACCAAAAGTAGTGTTCGGTGGAAACGATCGATATGGAATGACAAAAGGAACCGGCGCAATTGTGAAAAATGGTCTACGAATTGATGACGTATCTTATGTCGAAGGATTAAAATTTAACTTGTTTAGTACAAGTCAATTTTGCGACAAAGGATATCTCGTAGAATTTTACAAAGGCAAATGTCAAGTCAAGGACGAATCCACGAATGAAGTCGTACTCGCCGGATCAAGAAAGAAAAACATGTATGTTGTGGATTGGAGTACAACGAAGGAATCCGTATGCTTGATGGCAAATAATTCAAATGAAGTTTGTTGGGAATGGCACAGAAGGCTAAATCATTTGAATTTCAAAACCATCAACAAGATTGCAAGAAATAATATAGTCGAAGGACTACCCAACATTGTGTTCAAGAAAAATCAAATTTGTGATGCATGCCAGAAAGGAAAACAAATCAAAGCATCATTCAAAGTCAAAGCTCAAGAGTCAACATCAAGACCCTTAAGTCTACTGCACATGGATTTATTTGGTCCAGTAGACCCAGTAAGTATAAGTGGTAAGAAATATACTTTGGTTGTTGTTGATGACTTTTCTAGGTACACATGGACAATATTCATCAAGAAAAAGGATGAAGTCTTATCAAAGTTGCCAGAGCTATTGAAGCTACTGCAAGTCGAAAAAGACATGAAGATTGCAACAATACGAACCGATCGAGGAACAGAGTTCGTGAACAGAGTGATTCAATCTTATTGCAATTCACAAGGAATTTTACATCAATTATCTGCCGCACGAACGCCGCAACAAAATGGTGTAGCTGAAAGAAGAAATCGAACACTCAAGGAAGCCGCACGAGTCATGATAACGGCCGCCGGACTATCAAAAAGATTTTGGGCAGAAGCTATCAACACGGCGTGCTATACTCAAAATCGAAGTCTAATCCACAAGTCCTATAACAAAACACCATATGAATTATGGAAAGGGAGAAAACCCAATCTCACCTATTTTCATACATTTGGCTGTAAATGTTTTGTACTTGTTAATGGAAAGTCTCAATTAAAGACTTTTGACGAACGTGCGAACGAAGGAATATTTTTGGGATATTCACCCACCAGCAAAGCGTACAGAATATTCAACAAATCAACACTGGTGGTAGAAGAATCAATTCATGTTGTGTTCGACGAGAATCACGACAAAAATGGCAAAAATGATGAAGGTAATTGTGATTTGAATAATTCTAATGAGCTGTTCGAAGATGATGTGTTGCAGGAAGTAGAAGAATCAAGTGACATGGGTATTCACCAATTTGAGGCAATATGCAATGAGGAACCCAAAATGTCGCGCATGCCTGTTGCACCCGAAATTGCACAAGAAGAAATTCCAGTAGTTGAAACCGAAGAAGCATCCGTCAATAATACACAACAAGTGGAATCACATCAAGAAGGAAACTCTGAGAATCCAACAAATTTCCAACCAAATCGAAAATGGCTAAGAAGTCACACACATGACTTAGTCATTGGAAATCCAAGTGACGGAGTGAAAACGCGATCATCTACTAGGAATCAACAACAAGATGCAATGTTCTCATGCTTTCTATCTCAACTGGAACCAAAAGAAATTGATGAAGCTTTAGCAGATCCAAGTTGGATAGATGCCATGCAAGAGGAATTAGATCAATTCAAGCGCAACGACGTATGGAAACTTGTTCCAAGACCAACACACCAAAATGTAATTGGCACTAAATGGGTCTTTAGGAACAAAGCAAACGAAGACGGCGTCATTGTTAGGAATAAAGCAAGATTAGTTGCGAAGGGGTATTCACAAGAAGAAGGCATTGATTTTGATGAGACATTCGCCCACGTCGCACGACTCGAAGCAATTCGGATATTCCTAGCATACGCAGCGCACAAGAATTTCGTGGTATATCAAATGGACGTAAAGAGCGCATTTCTTAATGGCTTACTTGAAGAAGGAATTTTCATAAATCAAGCCAAGTACACAAGAGATCTTATCAAGAAATTTGGCATAGATGGAAAATCCTCAGTCAAAATTCCTATGAGTACATCTCAAAAGTTGGATAAAGATGATGAAGGAAAAGACGTCGATCAAACGATGTATCGAGGGATGATTGGATCGTTACTATACTTAACCGCGAGCAGACCGGACATATCCTACTCGGTTGGCGTATGCGCAAGATTCCAATCAAAGCCCAAAGAAAGTCATCTAATTGCAACCAAGAAGATAATCCGATATCTCAAAGGAACAATCAATGTGGGATTATGGTATCCCAAAGAAGGAGATTTTACACTAACGGGTTATTCAGATGCAGATTTTGCAGGTTGTAAAATAGACCGAAAAAGTACCTCAGGGACATACCAGTTCTTAGGGGGAAGATTGGTCTCTTGGTTCAGCAAAAAGCAAAACTCCATAGCTACGAGCACTGCCGAAGCCGAATATATTGCAGCTGGGAGTTGTTGTGCACAAATCTTGTGGATGAAGCAACAATTATTGGACTATGGGATTAAGTGCAAAAATGTTAGCATTTTATGCGATAATACAAGTGCAATCGCCATTACCCAAAATCCAGTGCTTCATTCGCGAACCAAGCATATTGATGTTCGACACCATTTTATCCGCGATCACGTCGAAAAGAAGGATCTGACAATCGATCATATTCCCACGGAGAATCAAATTGCCGATATTCTCACAAAGCCGTTGTGTGAATCTCGTTTTGCTACTCTAAGGCATGAAATGGGAATGATCGAAATGAGCTAAGCAATTTCTAAACTCTTAATTTTTGTTAATTTTGATACGTTCTGTGCATGTAATTTATGTGTCTTATGTGTTTTAATTTGATTTGGTATGTATGTATGATATATGCTTAATTGTGTACATGTTTTCGTACAATTTGTATGTACCTAAATGTGTTATAATTTTATCTTACGGAATCTACGTACCTAAATTTTGCGATTTATTTGTATGTTATGTACGTTTATTTAATTTGTCATGTCTTTGAAATATTTAATTTGTGTAATTTATTTGCCTAATTTGCTTATTTGAAATTAGTATGCAATTTAGGGGGAATTTTCTTTTATTTTGGGTTAATTATGTTAAGTATATAATTAAAAGGGAATTTTAGATGCCTAATTGGGTTTGTGTTAAAGAAAGCTTATTCTGATGAAATGTTATGCCCATAAGCTTTGGTTTTCAATAGTCAAAAATGTTGGCCCAATTACAAAAGTCAACCAATTTGGGAATTTGTAATTTTTACAGATATTAGGTATCTGTCAGATCAGTTCAAGTTTTATCAGATAACCTTTTCAGAAAATCAGCTTTAATGAAATATGAAATTGAATTAATTTTATTTATCTGGAGCATATTTATTGGACTAACAGATTATCTTCGAGATTTTTTTTTATCTGATTTGCTCCAGGTTGGCGGTTATTTGAAGCACAATTTTTGGCGCCATATACTCACAAATGAAGTATAAAAATTTGAGCTGGCAAATTTAAATCATGTGGAAGGTCGAATTTATCCTCAAGGAGATCAAGACTCTCTCTCTACCCACTAGAGGGCAAAAGAGTATTTTCACACCCTTTCACCCTCATTCCTAACGGGTAGAAAGAGAAAATCAAGAAGAACTCAAACTCTTCTTCATTCTTCCTCTCGCCGGCCGGAATTCAAGCACAAGGAGAAGCCAAAATTTCACCATTGCTCAAATACCCACTCTAATTTCTCTTCTCTAAAATCTTCTACACACAAAAACCCATCACCCAAACCCAAAATCCTACCCAAATAACCTCTCTACACAAAAACCCATCCCTTCTTACCTTATTTTCGGACCTCACTGCCGAAATATTCACTTTTGCACCCAAAAATTTCCTAAAAATTCTTTTCTACTCAAATGGATGCTCATCAAGTGGAGATGGAGTCTTTCACAACCGGAGGATCAAGAAGGTCGAGCCGTGTGCTAAGTGGGATGATTCTTGACATCAACGACTTCAACAAGCATGTGGAGAACAAATCTATTGGGGTAAAAATTATCAACTCTCTCGAATCTAGTGGGTTGTTAAATTTTTGCACTTTTAGATATGTTGGTTTCTATAAGGATGAAGTGACCGAACTATATATGAATGCTAGAATAGAGAATGGCTCTATTATTTCTATGATCAAAGGTGTTGATGTAGAAATTAATCTCGGTGATTTTCGGAGGATGTTTAATCTTGTTGAATCAAATTTGAGAGTTGAAAATTATGTGCATGATGTCAATGCCATATGGGCCGAGGTACGCGATGCAAACGCACCGCTATCTCCGAAGGTTAATGGTGTTAAAAGAGACTTGAAGAAGGATTATGGATTGTTGTTGGATATTATTCATAAATGTGTAGAATCACGTTATCATTGCCGTGATAGATTGTCTAAGGAGAAATTGATGATTATGGATATTATCTTGAACAATGTTTGTGTGGATTGGGGAGCTTTTATGTTTGGGAGGTTGTGTGAATCTATAAGGAAGGCCAAACCTTTAGTTGATGGATGGTTCCAACAAGAGATTGGTTACGGGTTTGCCGTTGGTGAGATTTTGAGAACCAAGAATGTAACCCTTACAAAAGCCAAACACATTACCAACCATAGCTACTTGTTTCGGCCACCCAACTCAAATGAGCCTAAAAATCCCTCCTTACCCTCAAGCCTACCTAAACCCACCCGAAAGAGAAAAACACCCAACCCTTTCCTAAATCTAAGACAATTTATCCGTGAACCGAGTAATGAAGGTTCGAATTCTCCCGCCGTGAGATCCAATGAGGAACAACATAGGCACCCAAGCTCTACACCCTTACCCACTCAAAACCCGAACCACCCGAACCGCCCCATTCTTGAAAGTCAAGGTTTTGAAAATAGAGTTGAGGAGAATGTTGTTGTGAATGATGTTGTTGAAGTTGGAAATGATGATGAGACACCTACAATTGGAGCGGATAGTGTACTCTTGGAGGAGTTTAAAAGAGCACTAGATTGGAGATCATGGAGATTGGGAACCCATAGTGTGTTGGCCGAAACAATAGGGCCAAATACTTTGGAAAATGAAGAATTTGTGTTGAGTTGGTTGGGCACAAGAGATCTTGCAAAGGCTACCCGGTTTTCGGTGATTAAATCTTGTTTTTCTACCAAGTTTGCTAGGAAGAAGAGAACCGAAAAGGGAATGATGGTTGAAGCCACAACCGAGGAGCCTTTAGGAGAGTTTGATTCGAATGATATTCGCCGTGCCACTGCTATGTCTTTAGTAGATACCCGAAGAGGACCCGGTGAGGGATCTTTGGTGAGAAGTGATGATGTACGACCCTTAGGATTTGATCCATATCCTGCGAATTTTGGAGATGCAAATATGAATGAAGATTTAAGCTTTGAGTCCTATTTTCCACATCCCGAAACGGAGGTTACGGGATCCATTCTTGAGGAAGGGAATCACCAAGTCAAGGGATTTCTTTGAACTTGGATGAAACAAGGAATTTTCCAACCTTGCCTCTTTCCTATGAGTTTTATGATCAAGCAAATCCAAGACATCAACCCACTTTACTTCTTTGCTACAACACCGAAGAGGCCGAACCAAGCTTTGTTGATGCAATGATTACAACTCCACAAGATGATATTGCACATCCCTTGCCAAATTCGAATTCACCCGTACAACATGAGCCATTGATAAATATTCAAGCCTTAAGAGAAGAAATTGTTGGAGATGTTAAGGCAATTGTACAAGAGTCTTCGGGTGGATTGAGAACAAAGATGGAGGCAATGGACACAAAGCTTGATGACTACCACAAGGAGATGGTGGATCGTGCAACTCAATTATTTAATAGGCAAGCCCTATTAAAAACCGAAATTGACACGGCCAAGGAAGAGTTGAAGAGAGATGTGTTGAAGTTGTTCAATGAAATGGGAAAGCATGGGTCCGATACTACGTCGCGGCTCAAACTTTTGGAGCAACAAGTACAAGGTTTACTCACGCAATCGCGTATTCACATGGACCTTCTAGAGGGAGTGCGTGAAAGGCAAGATTCTTCCACAAAGAGCTTTCAACGTTTCATGGATGCTGCCGAAAAGGGGGAAGGATTGGCACGTCATTTTGTGCCACAAGCATATGCGCAACCCCGAGCTCCAAGAGGACCATTGGTTGAGCTAATTCGGCCAACAACACTAAGAGCTCCAAGCCGTGTGAGTATGATTGATTACCTCAAGGGAACTTGTCCAAGCCAAAGTTCTACATCTTTAGGAGTGTTTCCACCGACGCCAATTGTTCCAATGCCGAAGCCAATTGCAACAAGAGTTCAAAAATTGCAAGAACTTCAAACGGAGTTCGGACACCGCAATGAGCAAATGTGTGATGGCCGAACATTTGATGAATGCATTTTCTTGCATGAAGCAGGAGTACTAAAAGGGGACAACATACGGGAAGCTTATGGCAACTACATCACCGGGCAAGTGACCGCACCGTATCAACACAAAGGGCTAGAGAATGATTTCAAGAAGCTAAGAGAGTTCATCAATAACAAGCTAAAAAGGAGGTAACAATTCGAAAGACAGTTTCAAATTTTTGGTGTACAAAAATATTTTAGCTAAGCACATTTGTTTTGACATCCTACATATGCTAAGCTAAAATGGGTTGAAATTGCATGATGATATTAATTCGTACCATACTAAGTGAGTCTTAGTTAATTTATTTATTTTGTGTTTATGTCACAAGATTTTAAAATTGGACTTAGGAATTACATGTGAGACGTACAAATTGAGAAAATAAAATTGAAAGGGGGAAGAAAAATTAAAAGATAAAAATCAATACGCAACCCCGCGTTATAGTCTCAATATACGTTTAGGATTGTCCAAAATTAAAATCTCTAAGTCACAATTTTTGTTAAACCCGTCAATTGGCTAGTCGAAATAAAATTGATTAAAAAGAAATTATTTTTTCAAAATTGACAAAGCCAAAATGACATGGGTATAAGTTTCGGCATCATCAAAAAGGGGGAAATTGTTAGGAATATATTGTAAATTTTGATGAGCCGAATGTATTTTTGAAAAATCAAGTAGTCCCCAATTTTATTCTATTTGAGTCAGTCCTTGTCTACGGAGTATGGTGCACCTATATCATGCAACCCATGTACAAGTCTGGAAATTCATATTTTGATTTTCGATGTTAAGCGCGATTATAGCTTAACATAGTTATGTTGCGGAGAAGTCACCAAGAACCATGCTAGAGGAGTTGGAAGAAATGCATGTGAGCTAAGCCAAGTGATCCTTAGTTCGAATCTCAAGTGAAGCAATTTTTAAGCTTGCTTTGGAGACTAGCTTGGACCGTATGAGAGACTAACTCCACCGTATGAGAGACTAGCTTCACTGTATTGGAGACTAGCTTGGATCGTATGGGAGACTAGCTTGGACCGTATAACCGTATGAGAGACTAGCTCAATGTATACGAAGACTAGCTTGGACCGTATAACCGTATGGGAGACTAGCTTGGAGAAGTATGAGAGACTAGCTCAATGTATACGAAGACCGTACGGGAGACTAGCTTGGACCGTATAACCGTATGGGAGACTAGCTTGGAGAAGTATGAGAGACTAGCTCAAAGTATACAAAACCGTATGGAGACTAGCTTGAAAAAGAGACTAGCTAAAATAGAGACTAGCTAGAATGGAGACTAGCTAAAAGGAGACTAGCTTGGAATGGAGACTAGCTAAAAGGAGACTAGCTAATATGGAGACTAGCCAAGGAGAGACTAGCTAAGGCAAATGCACAAGTCTCACAGAAGCCATGCACCATATGGAGAAACATACCAAGTATGGTGGACTAAGCTTGAAATTCGAAACAGAGCATCTTACCATGAACAACAGTGAAGTTCTTACAGAGGTTCCAGTATATTATTCTACAAGGATCATGAAGGAGAAAATATCTGATATATTTTCATCTGAACATCAAGTTTTTACGATGGAACCGGAGACGCTCGAAGAAGGCTGATTTGCGGAGAAATAATTTTATACTCAAGCAAGAATCAGCAGTTAAATTATTTGATCAACTTGACATGTCAGAGCATTTATGAAGGAGAAGAAAATCAAGCACGCCGCGCCGAACTTATTCAAATTTTGGAGGCTACAAAATTCAAGACACGGCAACGGGCAATTTATTCAAATCATCTGACAAAAAGGAGAAATGACATCTACCTACAATTGCAGATCAAGTTGACAAAATTATCAGATCAACTACAATTCAAAATGGACGATCAAGATCGAAAGTTGATCAACGGGCAAATAGCTTTCTTTGGCTATAAAATGCCCAAGCAGACTTGAAGACAAACACGACTTGAACAAGGCTGAAAAATTACAAGCAAGAGAAAAGCAAGCAATATTTATATCAGCCTAGAAGCAATATATTGAGCTATACACGATAAAATTCAAGTCTGAGTGAGAGAGAAATTTTATTTCTTTGTAATATTCTCTACTGAGTGTAGAAAGAGGGCGGAGTAACTAGAGAGAGTGAAAAACCCTGGTTGAGTGTAGCTTTGTGCGTAGCACTCGTGGTGAAGGGCAGAGTAACAAGAGGAGCTTGTGAAAACCCTTGGAGGACGTAGCTTTGTGCGTAGTTCTCGTGGTGTAGGAGTACAGCTTGGTGCGAAGTACTCGGGAAGGCGGAGTAACAAGAGGAGCTTGCGAAAAACCTTGGAGGAGTGTAGCTTTGTGCGAAGCACTCGGAGAAGTGTCGTTGGACACTTATTCACTATTGTATCTGTGTGATCGAAGAATAGTGAATTTCCTCCTTGAAGTGAAAGGAGAAGAGTGGACTAGGAGGATTACACCACCTCTGAACCACTATAAATCTCTCTCTCTATTTACTTACTGCTCATACATTTTGTGCATGCTTATTCTAACTACGATCTAACTCGATTACGATTTATCGCGTATCTTTATCTGTCTGGGTTTGATAGTTCCCACGTTTACATGCGAGCCAAACTTTGCGTACATTATATTTGATCCATATTAAGTGTTTCTAACGTGTTGCATGTTTAGAATCTCTCTTTGAGCACCGCACTAATTAAACATAACACTTTACCGCTACTTATTCCGCTGCACACTCTAAGTTGCTTATCCTGTTAATGCTTGTTACTTAGAGTTGAAATTACCAAAGTGTTATTTGCCTTGTGTGTTTTCGAAGAAAGTTGAAAAAGTTAGAGAAGTCTATTCACCCCCCCTCTAGACTTCTCGCCACCCATTCGGGACCAACAACTATAGATGTTCACCATGGAGTATTACAAGAGATAACTGCAAATGGCTCACAGCCTTTACCACTACAACTCTTCCTAACACCTATTCAGGACTGAACCGTGCATGCCATAACCATCTTTGGTATAGTGCTTCAGCTGTCACAGGTACTGACTTGAAGTCCAGAATTAAATCATAAATATAACTCAATAAATATTAAAGGAGTGATATAGGAAGCTTGCGTATGTGATTAGAATTTCAGAATTGGCAACTTCCTCTTTCGTTTTCTCTTCCTTATATACTGTACGAAATTCCATTTCTCCAATCCTTGATTGTAGCTTTCACATGTGGCTTGAATTCTTCTCAACCACATATTCTTTAATTTGAGATCTTCAGACTTGCGCTTGGTTCAACTAATTAAAGAGAAATCTCCACCACACATTTTAGCTCAGTCCAATAATACTAATTACAACTCATACTAATTAAAATTACATACTAATAAAATAAACTAATAAATTAGCCAATCTAACGTGTACTAATTTGTACACTTACAACAACTTTGATTGTATTATAGAATCTTGACTTGGTGGATACAAAAACCAGAAATGCAAAATGAAGAATCTGGGTGTTATTAATAATTTTTTATTTTAATACTTTCTATTAAAAGTTTATTATTTTAGTTAATTACACATTTTAAATATCAAATCTAAATATGGTAGCTACTCATTTTAAATATTGTAGTTAATCGAATTTAAATCTCCTCTACAAAGGGGGAGAGTGTTGACTTAAAATGTATTGTCAAAACATTAGCAGCAAAAACCATATCCCAATCATAGAAGATATCATAATCCAAATATGATTAGGATTAATAACCTATTCATACACAAACTAAGGTTAAACAGATCCTATAAAAGAAGCCACTGCACTCTCAATCACAAGAACTCACGCTTTCAATACCTAACTGTGAGCACGAGAGTCATTGAGAAGAGATACCCAAATTCCCTTGAAAAGTAATACAAGTGTTTAGGTTACAATAGTTTGATAAGATATCATATTGTGTAATCCCCGTTCCCTAAACTAAGTGTACTTTGAATATTAAGCTTTTAGTGGATTTAGGCAAATTCTCAATTTGAGAAGAGCCTCGCAGTTTAGGGTTGTTTGCCCGAATTGCGTTATAAATTAATTGTGTCGCAACGCCAGTTTCAACACTACTGAATCCATCATCTATATTAATTTCATATATAAAGAAAAGATAAAGATAAAGATACTCATATTTTATTCAAAAATGAAGTGTAGTCTAAATATAGAGTCTTATCTGTTATTACGTAATACTCATATTTTATTTTAAAAATAATGTATAATCTATATCCGTTAAAGCAATCTTTTTTAAGGAATCCGTTAAAACAATCTAATCAACAGAAAGTATAATATAGTGATGTATTTATAAATATTAAAAATTAAATTAGACATTTATAAATATAAATAGAAACAAATAATAAACTTGATAAACTCCAAAGTTACAGCACCGCATACATCTACATATTAGCTATTAATTTGAGCAATTAATAACATAACACTACTGGAAATTTTGAAATTTCCGACCACCTGAAAATGATCTTAAATCACGTCAAAAAGCCTTGTTCTGACCACTTTTGGTATCCGGAAAAACCTTTGTTGCTATTTCTGACCACTTTTTGCTTTCGAATTGATTTAAGATCACTTTCAGGTGGTCGGAAATTCCATAATTTCCAGCCGTGTAAAAACACATAAACAATCCAAATCATACATTCAATTGCGCTATATAATATTTGATGTTCTAATTTAAATAATTATATATCGATCCAAATATTATTAATATATTACAACAAATTCATTCCGTGCATTGCACGTGCGCAAATACTAGTTTATATAAATATCATTGCTATTTATATTCATACAGATATGTATTTTACTATATATATCGTCAAGATAGAATTTTACCATATTTACTCTAAGCATGTCCAGAAAGGATTGTATTATCTCAACAATTTCACGTCGCTTAGTATTCAACTGATCAAATTTAACAATTTCATTTATTTTTAAAGAGAGAAAAATATAATATTAATAGCCTAAATTAATATCAAATGAGGGGAGAGACAAAAATATTCCCATCCTTTCTCTCTCTCAAAAAAAAAGAAAAAAAAAGATAAATGTCATTATATTGTTTTTTTTCTTGTTATGGAGATTCATATTTTTACTATTGTTGAAATAAAATTTTAGGATATATTTTTTTAGCATATTAGTATTTAGTTTTATTATTTAATATAAATATTGTTGTCGTTTCTATTCATAGAGATAGATCTATTTTACTATCGTCAAAATATAATTTTATCATATCTACTCTAAGCATATCGAGAAAGGATAATATTGTCTAAGAAATTTCACGTCAAGTATATATCTAAATTAATCAAATTTAACAATTTCATTCATTTTTAAATATAGAAAAATATCCATGGCATAAATTAATACTAAATGAGGAGAGTGAAAAACATTTCCACCAATGAATATTAAAAAAAATTGAATAAAATGTTTAAATTTATATGTATAAATGTCATTGTTTATTTTTATTTATGGAGATCTATATATTTTACTAGTTTTGAAATGGAATTCGGGGGTATTTTTATTAGCCTAATACGGAGTAATATTTTACTTTTATTGTTCCCAAAAGGTTGAATCTTCAACTCCAAGAGCCATCATGCCCTGACCCGATGAAAGAAAAGTTGTAGAGAACATGGAAACGCTCTCGAACGGTAGATCAGAGGAAGATCGCGATCTCCTCGAATGGAGTACGAAGAAACAGAAACAGGATGGCGAGGCGTCGTCGAGCCAATCGATGGCCATAGGGGAGAAGCAGGTGATCCAAGGTGATGTAGAGGTTGTCAGCGAGACCCCTATGGAGGCCCTACTGGAGGGGAGAGGTGCGATGCCACCTCTTGGATCGTCTGAAAGGGGACCTGGGGCAATGGTGTCGGCCCCGGCGATAGGGCAGGGTCCACAACCACCCCGCATGACTTATGCTGAAACCGTGTCTGGCCATGCAGCCGCGACACCAGATCACGCTGCTGACATGGTGGACGAGTCCGACGGCTCCGACGAATCTGATGTGGAGGAGGAGGACCCCCTCTGCCCAACGATCAGGTTATCCAAGGAGGAGGTGGAGGCCATACGAGCTCCATGGAAGAAATCTCTCATCATCAAGGTAATGGGCAGGAAGGTGGGGTATGCTTACTTGCTTCGGCGCCTAACAACCATGTGGAAGCTCAAAGGAAGCTTGGATTTGATTGCTATTGACAATGATTATTTCCTGGTGCGATTTGGATCCGCCGAGGATCTGGAGTTTGCCATGTACGAGGGGCCATGGATGGTAATGGATCACTACCTGATTGTCAAACCATGGGAACCGGATTTTGATCCGTTCTCAGACTCGACGGAGAAGGTCCTTATTTGGGTAAGAATCCCGTGTTTGCCTGCTGAGTATTATAATATCATCTTTCTTAGGAAATTGGGGACCAAAGTGGGGAGGACGATCCGTGTGGACCAGGCTACAAGCTTAGTATCAAGAGGGATGTTCGCCAGGATCTGCGTCAAGGTGGACATAACGAAGCGCCTGATCTCCATGTTCAAATATAAGAATCACGTGAGGCATGTCGCATATGAAGGCACTCACATGGTGTGCTTTACGTGCGGAGTCTATGGCCATTCATCGGAGGCCTGTCCAACGCTGCCCAAAGCTCCAGCTGAGACGGAGGGTGGCCAGGTACGGGGCGAGAACGTCCAACCCCAAGTTGCGGCCAATCACACTGATGAAGCCCAGAGGTTACGAGTTGGTGATGCCCCGTTTGGGTCGTGGATGATCGCACCGGGAAGGAAATCAAGGCCAAGGTACAAACCGCCTGAGAGGAATCAGAGAACAGATGATGGTCGTGGGCAGAAGAGTGGCGTGAACCAAGGTGTCGCTAATCAGGTATCTCGTTTTGCCCCGATATCTTTGCAGGGAGAGGACGATGAGTATCCGGTGGAGGTGAACAAGGGGAATGAGGCAGCACCGAAGGCAGTCAAGGAAGGCGATGACGCTGAGCTAGGAGCAACCTAGAGACAGCAAATTGCCACCGCGTCAGGGAGCAAAACAAGAAGGCCAAATGTCATTGCTCTGGAAAAAGAAATTGCTAACAAACCACCGGCGGCGGCTGCTACTCAGGTTTCAGTGGGGCCTCAACCCAATAGGCTACGACAAGGTGGGGCGGGACCTAGACGCGCAGCTGAGGAGGATGAGCACGTGGTCGTGAGAGGCGAGCAAGGAGGCATGGTGATCCGGTCGTCACGCGTCTTCATTCCGGAGGATGTGGGCGATCTACCATCACCAGTCTGGCAAGCCTCAAACGAACACCATTCGGACCCGCCGGATCAGTTTGATAACGAAGGGGACGCAGTTATGGATCTAGAAGAGATCCCGACGCAATTTGGGAATGTGCGGGCTAGGAGCGTCCAATGAGTTTTAGCTTTTGTTTGTCGTTTTTTGCTGTGGTGGTTTTCTTGTATCCGTTTGCTTTAGATGTTCTATTCTCTTCTTTCTTTCCCCTTTTATGGATCTTTTGATTTGGAACTGCCAAGGGGCGGGCGGCAAGCGGGTCCACCGTGCCCTTAAAGACTTGATCAGGGTCTACAGACCCGGAATTCTAGGGTTGTTTGAACCCAAGGTGTCTGGTTCACAGGCCAATGCCATCTGTTCCAAGTTGGGCTTCGCCAATTGGATCCATGTGGAGGCCTTTGGCTTCAGTGGGGGCATATGGGTCTTCTGGAAGGACTCGATTCAGGTTAATGTGCTTTTTACCCACCCCCAATTTATCCTTTTGCAGGTTATGAACGCGGGTTCCCCCCCCCCCCCTTGGTTCTTTGCCCCAGTGTATGGTAGCCCGGCACATCACCTCCGCCGCCGCCTCTGGAAGGATCTAAAACAATCCAGCAGAAGGATCTCGGGGCCCTTGCTCGTGGCAGGGGACTTCAATGCCGTGGTGCACCAGGAGGAAACTAAAAACTACACATCTTTTTCGAGTCAGCGTAGTTCTGATTTCGCAAATTAGATCCATGAAGAAGGTCTCATTGATCTGGGCTTCTCCGGACCAAAGCTTACTTGGGTCAAGGATGGGTCCACAAATCATTTGAAGGGGGCACATCTTGACCGTGCCTTGTGTAACCTCAGTTGGCGAGTAAGATTCCCGAAAGCGAGCGTGACGCATCTTCCTCGGGTGGCGTCGGACCATGCCCCGCTTCTAATCCGTATGGATGGAGAAAGGCGTAATTCTGCACCGTCCCGGTTTATGTTTCAGGCTGCGTGGCTCACTCACCCAGATTTGCACAAGGTGGTAGGCCAAGCGTGGAATAATGAGCGGCACCGACAAGCAAATATCCAAGACCTTGTAAGTACTCTAAAGGTTTAGAACAGATTGGTTTTTGGAAATATTTACAGGCGCAAGCGAAGCCTTTTAGCCCGGTTGGGGGGAATCCAAAAGGCTCTCGAAGCCTCGTTCCATGGAGGTTTGGCCAAGCTCGAAAGGAATTTAAGTGAGCAGCTGGAGGACACGTTGTACTAGGAGGAGCTGTTGTGGTTCCAGCGCTCACGAGAAGAATGGATCGTCTCCGGGGACAGAAACATTGCCTATTACCATGCAGCCGCCACGGTCCGCAAAGCAAGAAATAAAGTTACCAGGTTGATGAACGCCCAGGGAAGTTGGATTGAAGATGATGAAAGTCTGAAAGCCCACGTCCAAAGCTTCTACACGACCCTTTTCACTAATGATCAGGACACATCTGTTGATTGCAACATCGCCTCGACTTTCCCGCAGCTTTCAAGCCTCGATTGGTATCTCTTTAACAGCCCAGTCTCCAAGGAGGAGGTCCATAAAGCCCTATCGGACATGAAGCCTTATAAGGCCCCGGGTCCGGATGGCTTTCCCGCAGCGTTTTATCAACACCTATGGGTGGAGACAGGAGACAGCATTTTCAACATGGTTAGAGAAGCTTTTTCGTCTGGACATCTCCCCGAGGCCTTGAATGATACACTGGTTGTCCTCATTCCCAAGATTACTACCCCGGAGACGATTAAGCAGTTCAGGCCTATTAGCCTTTGTAACGTGGGGTACAAGATCGTTACGAAGACCATCACTAACAGACTTAAGAGCATTTTGCCTAAGCTCGTGGGACCATTCCAGAGCTCGTTTGTACTAGACAGGCAGATCACGGACAATGTGATTATCTACCTGGAAGTCATGCACACAACGCGGGAAAAGAGGGGGCGACTGGCTTCATGGCGATAAAACTTGATTTGGAGAAGGCCTATGACCGTCTGTCTTGGGAGTTGGGAGTTCATACAGGACACCTTAGAGCAAGCCGGCTTTGGCAACGACTGGGTTAGAATCATTATGAATTGCATCTGAACTGCTCGTTTGACTATATCTTGGAATGGCGAGCGGCTTCAGCCTATTATACCAGGGAGAGGAATCCGGCAGGGCGACGCGATATCCCCGGCCATCTTCGTCCTTTGTATGGAGCGCCTCAGCCAGCTTATTGCTTCGGAAGTCGGTAACAAGAATTGGAAAGGCATTTCTCTTGTAAAAAATGGTCATGTTCTTTCTCACCTTTGTTTTGCAGATGATATGGTGCTCTTTTCGGAGGAGTCCTTCGAGCAGGTGGACATCATCCAGTCTTGCCTAGACCGTTTCTGCAAGGCTTCTGGCCAACGAATTAGCCTCGACAAGTCGTAGATCCATTTCTCTAAGAACGTTGACTCGCGGTTGGCAGAGGGCATTGCGCACAAGCTGGGTATCACGCGAACAAGCGACCTGGGGAGGTATCTTGGCGTACCCTCCATTCATAGCCGTGTTACATGTAACACTTTTTCTGCTCTTCTTGATAGGCTTTCGGCTCGACTCGAAGGGTGGAAAGCAAAAACGCTCTCCTTGGCGGGACGGCTTGTGTTGGCCAAAATGGTTCTTAGTGCTATCCCTACTTACACTATGTAGACAGTAAGTCTGCCAAAGAGCCTTTGCATGGAAATGGAGAAGCGCATCAGGCGCTTTATTTGGGGAACTAATGGTGCAGGCACCCAGAAGATGAGTCTCACGAATTGGAATGTGGTTACATCAGATAAAGAAATAGGGGGGCTTGGCCTCAGGAGGATGCACGAGGTCAACATAGCTTACATGGTCAAATTAGGATGGAGGTTGATGACAGAGCCACATAGTCTATGGGCTCATATCTTAACATCCAAATACAAGACTGTTGGTGTCCTTCAAATGGCTAACACTGGTCGAAGAAACATGTCTAACGTATGGCGAGGTATCACCGCCGCTAGGACACACCTAGAAAAAGGCCTTATTTGTGCAGCCGAACGGCAAAAAGACGCAATTCTGGATGGACAAATGGCTTAAGCCGCAACCGCTCTATGATCAACTTCTTACCCCTCTGAGCCTTCCTGATCTATATGCACCCGTGGCAGAATATTGGGATAGCACAAGAGGGTGGAAGTGGGAGAAAATTGACCACGCTCTGCAGGGGGAAACTAAAGCAAAGTTGGCAGGATTCATGCCTACTGAGGAAGACATGGATGACACGATAGCCTGGGATCCAGATGCGAAAGGGAGATTCTCAGTCAAATCAGCTTATGAGATGATTGTAGACAATGCGGCATGCCAGCCTGACAGAGAATGGAGCCAAATTTGGAAGATGCGTATCCCAGGGAGAATTTGCATGTTCCTTTGGCTCGTCAAGCACGGGAAAATCCTCACAAATTTAGAACGGGCAAGAAGGAATCTAACAACTAACTCTTTTTGTTTTCGCGTGCAGGACAAGTGGAAGACCTCAATCATCTCTTCAGACACTGCATCGCCACGAAAGGAATATGGGAAGCGGCCCTCCCACGGCACATAGTTGAAAGGATCAGAAATCTGAGTTGGAAGGTCTGGTTTTCCGTGAATCTGCGAGGAGATGCGAAGCTAGGCTTTGACGAAGGCTGGCCAGAACGTTTTGGGACTAGGCTGTGGTGGCTGTGGCGATGGCGGAATGATGATATTTTTAACAACAAGGTGGTAACAGCAGAGTACAAGAAAACCTGGCTCCAAAAATATGATTCCGAGATAGCAGCAGTGTTTGCCAAGAGGAGAAATTCAGAGAGACCGAACGAGAATTCGACGGCGATTAACGTGGTGTGGGAGAAACCACCTCTGGGATGGTATAAGTTAAATATTGATGGGTTTCGGAAGGCGGGTGGAGTCGCAGGCTGTGGAAGCATCCTTAGGAATGCTGCGGGGGAGTGGTGTGGTGGCTACACGCATAATATAGGGCGGTGCCAGATTGATGAAGCGAAAGCCTGGGCGGTGTTGCAAGGAATTCGCATGGCCAAGACCGTTGGTGTTGGGAAACTCATCATCGAAAGTGATTCGAAAACCACGATTGATAGCCTGAGGATAATAATAGATGAGGCGGCGCAACCAAGTAACATTCTCCGGCGCTGCATGAGAGAGGCTGCGACGTTGGAGGAAGTCTGCTTTGAACACACATACCGAGAGTCAAACAGGGCGGCGAATAAGTTGGCAACGCTTGCTTTGGCACACGAGATCGGTTATCGTCTCCTTTTGGGGGCTCCACAGGCTATTTGGGACATCGTTTACCAGGACCAGATGGGCGCAAGAGTCACGCGACGATCTTTGTGAGATGAAGCTACGAAGAATTTGTAGTTGTTGTTTGTTTGGGTAACCCCCTCCTTCATATCAAAAAAAAAAAATCATGCCCTAACCCGACAGAGCATTTGGGAGGATATAAATCATGGTAATTCATCTGAACACCGAGGCTAGATCTTTGTTGATTGCGCACAAGTAGCCTCCATCACTTTGAGAGGTTGCTCCCACACTGTCAATGGTGAGACTCAATCCCGGATCATTGTTCCCAAAACTTTACTCCTGTGACCAATATTTTACTTTTAAATAATTAAATAAATATTTGAAAGTATATCAAAAAAAATAAATATTTGAAAGTATATCAATGCAAGATTATATATGAGAAGTTCATACATAAGTAATTTAATGTCGAATTTGTTTATTTAAATATGTAACTCATAGTATATGAATACAATGTAATATAGGAGGTTCATTATAATTGTTCCCTAAACTTTTTTTTAAATAGTAACCAATTATTTTTGTTGCAAAGGATTCTAATATATTTAATGAGTGCACATATATACAAGATCAATGAATGAATCAACGGTACCCATCCTTTAGGTGTTTTGCTCAGTGTTCATTTAGTTCAACCAATATTGTTGAATAAATTATTATGGACAAAGAAATTCCTAATTTAAGAAATTTAGATGTAGTAAAAATTTAAAATTTTTAATTATAATGTAACCCAAAGATATTGGACGATTGGTAAATATTATGTAACCCAAAGATCAAAATGCTAAAAAAGTGTTTGATTATTCAACAATTTGAAGCAACAATTTGTTCCAAACCACTGAAAATACAAACATTGCAATTCACAATATTTTCACTTAGCATTTTTTTAGAATGATTTCTCCAAAACACCTCTATATTTAAAAAAAAAAAAAAAAAATGATGTAGAGTCATTTCGACTCCTTGAATAACAAGAGTCAGTTTCGCTGGCTCACTACTTACCCATCAACAGATGGGCAAGCTTAATTTTTAAATTGCATCCTTAAGGCTCCTTTTATAGGAGCCTCAAGGCTCCCATGTCACTTTTCCCACCGATGTGGGAAAAGTGGCAAAACTAAGATTTTTTTTTTTGGTTCTTTTTTAAATTTTATTCTTTTATTAAATTATTATTTTTATTTTTATTTTTTTAAAACAATTATTATTATTATTATTATTATTATTATTATTATTATTATTATTATTATTATTATTATTATTATTATTATTATTATTATTATTATTATGTATACCCTTAGATCATTTTACATGTTAATATAAATAGCTAATTTTTTTAAATATCTTTTTACCAATCGTTGATATAATTGGCTGGTCAAATCCGTTAAAGACATTGTAGGGACATGTAGCGAATATAATCAATTGATGAATTTGAATGTAAAGAATTTTTATATTGGAGAAAAATAATGACAATATAACTAATGAAATTATTTCTCTTATTTAATTTATTGATAATGAATAATTTTTTTAAATAAAGACATGGTAGACATATAATTCTAAATTAAAGAAATGCATATGCATTATTTTTTATTGTAGCTACTAAATTATTATCTACATCTACATATACAAATCTAATAATACAAATCTAATAAGAGTCAATAATGTTAGGCCCTTAACTGGAACAAAAAATGTTGGTAGTAATTGTTTCTTAAAATGAATGGTTCATATTATTTTGATTTTAGTATTTTTAATGATTTTACTTATTTACCCCCTATTATATTATTTTCTTCCCTTAAATAACTCTAAAAATTTCGTTAGTATAAACTTTAGTAACAGAATATTCCGTTAACTATTTATTATTCTTAACTTACTCATTAATTTATATATGAAAGGTCTTAGGTTCGAACTCCATCCCAATTAGAGTTGGTATTATTATGAATATGTTAAAATGTATTAATATATATATATATATATATATATATATATATATATATATATATATATATATATATATATATATATAAGAGCCCAAGAGAGTTAGGCCTATAATGGGTAGAAAAAATGGCGGTCAAATTTTTTAATCAAATGAATGGCTCAGATTGATCAGATTTTAATTTTTCCTTAAGATTTCCTAATTTATCCTTAATGAATATGATTATCCGCTAACTTTTTCGTTAAATATTATCTTTTCCGTTACTTTCTGTTAGTTCACCGTTAACTTACTCATTGATTTCAATAAGAAAGGTCTTAAGTTCGAACCTCATCCCAATCAAAGTTGGCATAAATAATAATTTTAGTAGCTACAACAAAAAATAATAAATATGCATTTCTTTAATTTAGAATTATGTGTCTACATTGTCTTTATTTTAAAAAATTATTCATTATCAATAAATTAAATAAGAGAAATAATTTCATTAGTTATATTGTCTTTATTTTTCTCCAACATAAAAATTCTTTACATTCAAATTCATCAATTGATTATATTCGCTGCATTATCCCTACAATGTCTTTATTGAAAAAAAAATATTCATTATCAATAAATTAATTAAGAGAAATAATTTTATTAGTTATATCGTCTTTATATTTCTCCAATGTAAAAATTCTTTACATTCAAATTCATCAATTGATTATATTCACTACATTGTCTATTATCTTTATAGTGCACTATTTTTTAATTAAATATCAAAGTTATAATACAAAATAATGCTACATATTTATTTATCATGTATTTTATTAATACCATGAAAAAAATTAAAAAATATATATATAATTAATAAAGTCAGTCATATTAACTACTTGAGGGATTTGTTGACAAAGAGAGTATTCAAATCACACAACAAATTAAAGTGAGAACTACCTCGCAATGTCGTTGTTTGACAATCAGCAGCTAGCGGTTAGCGTTAGCGGATTTGACCAGCGAATTATATCAAAACGATTGGTAAGCAGATATTTGAAAAAAATTAGCTGTTTAGATTAACATGTAAAATGAGCTAAGGGTATAAATATAATAATAATAATAATAATAATAATAATAATAATAATAATAATAATAATAATAATAATAATAATAATAATAATTGTTTTGAAAAAATAAAAAAATATATAATTAAGTCAATCGTATTAACTACTCGAGAGATTTATTGACAAAAAAAAAGTATTCTAATCACACAACAAATTGAAGTGGAAAACTATCTCGCAATGTCCTTGTTTGGCAATCATAAGTTAGCTCTTCAATATTAGTATATATTTAATATTTTATGTCCTAATTTTTATTTGCTCTCCCTTATGTCCCGTATTTGGTTTCAACCATACCTATACAATTATTTTATTGACAATTATAATCAATTTTGACTATATTATCTTGAATTTGTAAACTTAGAATTACCTATTTAAATACGCAAATTCAACATTCAATTATCTATGCATGAACAATTCCAATATAATCTTACCTTTATATACTTTAAAGTACTTATTTAAAAAAAACATTGGGCATTATCCCAATCGCGCAATGTGCGTAAAAAACTAGTATATAATATAAAATTTAACATAAACTTTGGTCAAATAATTAGCCCGACTAAATACATAGTATTCAAAGTTGAGCATCAAATATTATAAATTAGGAACTTTAAAAATCATTTGATTTTCTTGCATTTTTTTAAAAAAGAAAAAAAAATTTAGGTTAACTTTTTTTTTTTCCGTTTAATTAATCTTCGTTTGATTATTTAGAACAAAACTTAATATTTCAATTATGCTTTTGCATTATATATTGGAATGATTTAGGTCATTATGGTATTAATATTTTTTGTATTATTTTTATAATGGTACAATTGTACATTACTTTACAAATATTATACTATTATTTTTTTTATCAGACAAAATTGTTCTTACATCATTGTCAGACCTGCGCGGCCTAACTACAAAATTGTTGATCATAAATACAATTACACATAGACGCTAAAACGGTTAGATCATTTTTCAAATAATTGACAATGTTGACATCTAACTAGCTCCAATTAAACAAGTTTACACATCAGAATTTTATTAATACATAAAAACTTCTAAAGAAATTTGTAAGTTAATTTTTACTATATCATTATAATAATATCTATTGTAACCATATATTTTGAATTATTTATTTTCATCTTTTATTGAAAACAATTGTAGCAATTGTCATTGACAAACTCTCAAAACAATTTGTCGTAACAACAAATGAAAATTAAAAAAAAAAATCAATGATTTCATTATTGTTGATGAAAAGTATGTACGTCACTTTATTACTCTTATTAAATTAAATAAATTAGTAGCTACAACAAAAAATAATGCATACGCATTTAATTAATTTAGAATTAGATGTCTATATTGCCTTTATTTTAAAAAAAAAATTATTCATTATAAAATTTTTTAAAAGAAATATAATTTTTTTTTTGAAAATAAAGAAATATAATTTCATTAGTTATATTATCTTTATTTTCTACAATTTAAAGATTCTTAACCTTCAAATTAATTATTAATTTATTATATTCACTACATTGTCCATTGTCTTCTTTTTACATTATTATCTTGTAATTAAATATTATCTTGTAATTAAATATCAAAGTTATAATACAAAACATGTTATATATATTTATTTACCAAGTATTTTATACAAATATAATAAATATTAATATTTTGTCCAATACTTTCACATGATAACCTACGACACACATCTCACAACACATGAAACATGTAGGGAAAAACTACCACTACCAAATGTCAATAGGTGCAGTACTTGTAAGATAAATAGTTAATATTACAACTAAAATTTCAGTCATATACACAGCAAGGCAAATCTAAAACTTCATACACCATAATCTCATTGCAGTAACCAAATTGCACATGACACACTACCAAAAAAAAAAAAAAAAAAAAAAAAGAGACATGTACTGAAGATGAAGACGATGACAATGCTACCCAAAATAAAATTAAGAAGAATTTGAGAAATTTAAATCAAAAATGTATTTATTTAGACTATCGCTTTAAGACTAAGTATTTAGACTAGCGTTATTACAAAATTGCAAATATTTATTTTAGTGAAAATTATAATCAATCTCTCATATATTATCTTACATTTATATACTTTAAATTACCGATTTAAATAAACAAATTCAACATTTATTTACCTATGCATAAACATCCCCTCTATAATATTGCATTGATATACTTTGAAATACTTATTTAAAAATAAACATTGGGCATTATCCCATTCGCGCAAAGCGCGTAAAAAACTAGTTTTTTATTTAATAAGAGTAAAATAAAGTACTAATTATTGCAACTTTGATTGGGATAGGGTTCGAACCTAAGACCTTTCTTATTGAAATTAATGAGTAAGTTAACGATGAACTAACAGAAATTAACGGAAAAGATAATATTTAACGGTAAAGTTAACGGATAATCATATAATTAAGGATAAATTAGGAAATCTAAAGAAAAAATTAAAATATGATCAATTTGAGCCATTCATTTGATTAAAAAAATTGACCGTCATTTTTTCTACCCATTATAGACCTAACTCTCTTTGACTCTTATTAGTGTATATGTACTAGTTTTTTACGCACATTGCGCGATTGGGATAATGTCCAATATTTTTTTTTTTAAATAAGTACTTTAAAGTATATTAAGGCAAGATTATATTTAAATTGTTCATGCATAGATAATTGAAGGTTGAATTTGCGTATTTAAATAGGTAATTCTTCTAGCAAAGGTTGAGTCCCCAACCCCAAGGGCCCCCCACATTCCGACCCGACAGAGCATTGTGGGAAGTTGTAAATCACGGTGACTCAATGGTTCAGCAGACAGGACCAAATGCCGGTGCGAACAAGGAATCTACCCACTTTGGACATAATTCCCGCACTGCCGCTGCCGAGGTTCAAACCTTGGTCTCTTCTCCCAAATACTGCCCACTATACCATTGAGCTAAGCCCGTGCGGGTTAAATAGGTAATTCTAAGTTTACAAATGCAAGATAATATAGTCAAGATTGATTATAATTGTCAATAAAATAATTGTATAGGTATGGTTGAAACCAAATACGGGACATAAGGGAGAACAAATAAAAATTAGGGCATAAAATATTAAATATATACTAATATTGTTTGAGGAGATTTCGACATTAGGATTTGTGGTTAAGTTATATTAAGACTTTAATATTAGAATTAGATTAATGGTGTAATTATAATTCTATATTAGACGTTAATATTAGAATTAGACTAACGGTGAATTAATGGTATTTAACGAAAAAGTTAAATGGATAATCATATAATTAAGGATAAATTAGAAAAACATTAAAAAAAAATTAAAACCTGAACAATTTGGACAATTCATTTGATTTAATAATTTGACGGTCATTTTTTCTACCCAATGTTAATAATTAAATAAATTCGTTGGTCAAATCCGCTAACTACTGATTGTCAAACAAGGACATTGCAAGGTAGTTCTCACTTCAATTTGTTGTGTGATTTGAATACTCTCTTTGTCACAAAATCTCTCAAGTAGTTTTTTTTTTTTTTTTGAAAAACTCTCAAAGTAGTTAATATGGTTGGCTTTAATTAATTATATATTTTTTAATTTTTTTCATGGTATTAATAAAATACTTGGTAAATAAATATGTAGCATTATTTTGTATTATAACTTTGATATTTAATTAGAAAAATAGTGCACAAAAAAGATAATAGACAATGTAGTGAATATAATCAATTGATGAATTTGAATGTAAAAATTTTTACATTTGAGAAAAATAAAGACAATATAACTAATGAAAATATTTCTCTTAATTAATTTATTGATAATGAATAATTTTTTTTCACTGTATTAAGACATTGTAAGGACAATGTAGCGAATATAATCAATTAATAAATTTGAATATAAAGAATTTTTATATTGTAGAAAAATAAAGACAATATAACTAATACAATTATTTCTCTTATTTAATTTATTGATAATGAATAATTTTTTTTTGAATAAAGGCATTGTGGACACATAATTCTAAATTAAAGAAATGCATATCTATAATTTTTTGTTGTAGCTACTAAATTATTATTTATATATAATTTAATAAGAGTAAAATAGAGTACTAATTATGCCAACTTTGATTGGGATGAGGTTCGAACCTAAGACCATTTTTTTTTTTTTTGAAATCAATGAGTAAGTTAACGGTGAACTAACGGCAATTCTTAAAATTTTAACGGAATTAGTAACGGTGTGTGAGTATTTTAGGAAATTTTAGTTTAAAATTTAAATCTTATCAATCTTTTAATCAATCTGAGTCATTCATTTGATTAAAATCTGTGACCGCCATTTTTTCTACCCATTATAGGCCTAACTCTCTTGGGCTCTTATTAGTATACTAGTTTTTTACGCGCATTGCGCGATTGGGATAATGCCCAATGTTTTTTTTAAATAAGTACTTTAAAGTATATTAAGGCAAGATTATATTAAAATTGTTCATGCATAGATAATTGAAGGTTGAATTTGCGTATTTAAATAGGTAATTCTTCTCGCAAAGGTTGAGTCCCCAACCCCAAGGGCCCCCCACATTCCGACCCGACAGAGCATTGTGGGAAGTTGTAAATCACGGTGACTCAATGGTTCAGCAGACAGGACCAAATGCCGGTGCGAACAAGGAATCTACCCACTTTGGACATAATTCCCGCACTGCCGCCGCCGAGGTTCAAACCTTGGTCTCTTCTCCCAAATACTGCCCACTAAACCATTGAGCTAAGCCCATGCGGGTTAAATAAGTAATTCTAAGTTTACAAATGCAAGATAATATAGTCAAGATTGATTATAATTGTCAATAAAATAATTGTATAGGTATGGTTGAAACGAAATACGGGACATAAGGGAGAACAAATAAAAATTAGGGCATAAAATATTAAATATATACTAATATTGTTTGAGGAGATTTCGACATTAGGATTTATGGTTAAGTTCTATTAAGACTTTAATATTAGAATTAGATTAATGGTGTAATTATAATTCTATATTAGAATTAGACTAACGGTGAATTAACGGTATTTAACGGAAAAGTTAAATGGATAATCATATAATTAAGAATAAATTAGAAAAACATTAAAAAAAATTAAAACCTGAACAATTTGAACCATTCATTTGATTTAATAATTTGACGGTCATTTTTTCTACCCAATGTTAATAATTAAATAAATTCGTCGGTCAAATCCGCTAATATAATCCGCTAACTACTGATTGTCAAACAAGGACATTGCAAGGTAGTTTTCACTTCAATTTGTTGTGTGATTTGAATACTCTTTTTGTCACAAAATCTCTCAAGTAGTTAATATGGTTGGCTTTAATTAATTATATATTTTTTTTAATTTTTTCATGGTATTAATAAAATATTTGGTAAATAAATATATAGCATTATTTTGTATTATAACTTTGATATTTAATTAGAAAAATAGTGCACAAAAAAGATAATAGACAATGTAGTGAATATAATCAATTGATGAATTTGAATGTAAAAATTTTTACATTTGAGAAAAATAAAGACAATATAACTAATGAAAATATTTCTCTTAATTAATTTATTGATAATGAATAATTTTTTTTCACTGAAATAAGACATTGTAAGGACAATGTAGCGAATATAATCAATGAATAAATTTGAATATAAAGAATTTTTATATTGTAGAAAAATAAAGACAATATAACTAATACAATTATTTCTCTTATTTAATTTATTGATAATGAATAATTTTTTTTTGAATAAAGGCATTGTGGACACATAATTCTAAATTAAAGAAATGCATATCTATAATTTGTTGTTGTAGCTACTAAATTATTATTTATATAATTTAATAAGAGTAAAATAGAGTACTAATTATGCCAACTTTGATTGGGATGAGGTTTGAACCTAAGGCCTTTTTTTTTTTTTATTGAAATCAATGAGTAAGTTAACGGTGAACTAACGGCAATTCTTAACATTTTAACGGAATTAGTAACGGTGTGTGGGTATTTTAGGAAATTTTAGTATAAAATTTAAATCTTATCAATCTTTTAATCAATCTGAGCCATTCATTTGATTAAAATCTGTGACCGCCATTTTTTCTACCCATTATAGGCCTAACTCTCTTGGGCTCTTATTAGTATAGTAGATATATATATATATATATATATATATATATATATATATATATATATATATGATTTAGAACACATATTCAACACATAGAGAAATGGATACGATAGAAACGCTCTCAACTCAGCGGTCGGAAGAAGATCGCGATCTTCTTGAACGGAGTACGAAGAAGGCCAAAAAGGGCGATGGATCGGATGGGAGCCCTGTGCGACAGCAAGGGCAAGAAGGGATCGATGTTGTGCACGAAACGCCGGTGGAAGAGATGGTGGCATCTGCTGCACCGGCCATGCAGGTAACGCATGCTAGTGCGTCGACGTTCCACGTAACACCTCCTCTTTTGTCGCAGGTACCAGGGACATCACGAAAGACGTATGCCGCGACAGTATCTGGACATGACGTACGAACCATGCGCGAGCCAGAGGAGATGGCGGAGGATACGTCCGATGATGAGGATGATGACCCTTTCTGTCCAAAGATCCGGATGACAAGGGCGGAGCTGGAGATTATACGCGCACCTTGGCGGAAGGCAATCATCATTAAGGTGATGGGGAGAACGGTTGGATATGCTTATCTGCTGCGTCGCCTCACATCCATGTGGAAGCCAAAAGGGACAATGGATCTGATTGCTATTGACAACGGTTATTTCATCGTACGCTTCGGAGCTGTTGAGGATCTGGAGTACGCCATGTTTGAGGGTCCATGGATGATCATGGACCATTACCTCCTAGTCAAGCCATGGGTGCCGGATTTCGATCCTTTCTCGGACGTCACGGAGAAGGTCCTGGTATGGATTAGAATTCCTTGCTTACCTGCTGAGTATTATAGTCTGATTTTTCTCAGGAAGCTAGGAAATAAAGTGGGGAGAACGCTTCGAGTTGATCAAGCCACGAGCGCAGTTTCCCGGGGGATGTTCGCGAGGATCTGTGTCGAAGTAGATATTACAAAGCCGCTCATATCAAAGTTCACATACAAGGGGAAGGTAAGATCGGTTGCCTACGAAGGCATACACATGATTTGTTTTTCTTGTGGCATTTACGGCCACAGTCCAGATGCCTGCCCAAAAGCGGTCAGACCTGAGGAGAATAAGAGCGATGAAAGGCCTGTAGAGCCATCCGGGCAAGCCAGAGGGGAGAAGAAAGGGATCACTGTTGGTGATAAACCGTTTGGAGCTTGGATGATTGCACCGGGGAGGCGAGGACGCGGGGGACCAAGGCCAAATACGAAAGCTCCTAGGATGGCGGAGGACAGGCGTGTTAACGAGGCAGGTGAGCATGCAGGTACAGTCCAGCAGTCGCGTTTTGGACCATTAGCAGTAGAGGAGGAGGGCGAGGCGGATGTGGTGGCAGCAGAGATGGCAAATAATAACAATGTGGAAGGATCGACGTGGCAGGATCGGGCTTTGGCAGTGCCAACTCAGGAACGAGTTCAGGGGACGTCCAGTGCTAGTATGCAAAGGCCGAATGTGGTTGCGGTGGAAAAGCAAATTCTAAATGAGCCCGCGGAGATGAGACGAGCTCGCATAGCGAGGGGGGAGGCAATAACACGAGCTCGGGGGGGTGGACGTGTGGGTACTAGGCGAGCAGCGGAGGAAGACGAACACGTGGTGGTTCGTGGTGAGCAAGGCGGTCTGGTGATACACTCGTCAAGAGTGTTTGTGGGGGACGAGGCTGGCGATCTCCCTTCACCGGTTTGGCAGCACACGAAGGAGCACCATGCTGATCCGCCAGAATGCTTCGACAACGAAGGTGACGTGGTTATGAGGTTGAGTGGGAGTCACGACTTTTGTGACGAGATTGAGGGGGCACAAGCTGCCATCTGAGAGTTTGGTTTTCCTTTTGTTTATCCTTTGTTTTGATATTTTGTGCTTTATGGCCCTTTGCTGTTTGTTTTGTTTTTAAATCCTTTTATGGATCTTTTAATATGGAACCGCCAAGGGGCGAATGGAAAGGCTTTCCGTCGCGCCCTCAAATTTCTTCTACAGGTTCATAAACCAAATATCCTTGTCTTATTGGAGCCAAAGGTCTCAGGAGCTCAAGCCAACAAGATCTGTTCCGCGCTCGGGTTCTCGGACTGGATACGGGTCGAGGCCGTGGGCTTTAGCGGAGGCAATTGGGTGCTCTGGAAGGATCCGGTGGAAATTTCGATTCTCTTTACCCATCCGCAGTTTATGTTATTGAAGGTGTCCCAAGTTGGCCAGTCACCCTGGGTGTTTGCCCCAGTTTATGGTAGCCCAACTCTACACCTCAGACGAAGACTATGGCGTGATTTATCCCAATCTGAACGGGGTTCTCAAGGACCTTGGCTCGTGGCAGGAGATTTTAACTCGGTTGTCAGTAGGGATGAAACGGCAAATTACACCTCCTTTTCGTCCCAAAGAAGTGCAGATTTTGTCAACTGGATACATGACGAAGGTCTCATAGACTTGGATTTTACGGGACCTAAGCTGACTTGGGTAAAAGACGGGTCAAAAGATTTTATTAAAGGGGCCCGACTCGATCGGGCTTTGTGCAATTTTGACTGGCGTGTAAGATTCCCGGCTGCCTCGGTGGACCATCTGCCGCGGGTTGCGTCGGACCACGCCCCGATTTTGGTACGTCTTTATGGGGTCCGTAGTTTTAATCAAACTAACCTCTCCCGTTTTCTTTTTCAGGCTGCCTGGCTCACACATCAGGATTTGCCAAACGTAGTTCAACGAACTTGGGATACAAGCACTAGTTTGATCGAGAATGTGCAAAAGGTTACACAAGGTCTAAATACCTGGAACAAAGAGGTTTTCGGGAACATTTTTAAGAGAAAGAGGGACTTGCTGGCCAGGATTGGAGGTATCCAACGGACCCAAGCTAAAAACCCGCACAGAGGTCTGGGAAAGTTGGAAGAGAAGCTACAAATCGAGCTCGAGGATACCTTGTATCAAGAAGAGCTTTTGTGGTTTCAAAGATCGAGAGAAGACTGGATAACGTCGGGGGATCGGAATACCGCATATTATCACGCGGCTGCTACAATTCGCAAGTCACGCACGAGGGTAACAGGGCTCCGAGATGACGACGGGAATTGGCTTTCCGAGGGGGTAGGACTCAGGGACCACGTCAGAAATTTCTTTGTTAATTTGTTCACAGGGTCCACAGTGGTCTCAGACTAGCCATCGGATGTACCGAGCTTTCCGAGACCCAGGCGTATAGACTGGACGGTGTTCAACAGAACACTAACAAAGGAAGAAGTACAACAAGCAGTTTTTGACATGAAGCCGTTCAAAGCCCCGGGCCCGGATGGCCTCCCAGCGGGTTTTTATCAACACATGTGGGACGTGACCGGAGATAGTATATTCAACTTAGTCAGACATGCAATTCACACCGGCGAACTCCCCGAAGGCCTAAATGACACTCTTGTTGCACTCATTCCGAAAGTCCGGGGGCCAGACACGATTAAACAATTTCGTCTTATTAGCTTGTGCAATGTGAGTTATAAAATTCTGACAAAAACGATTACTAACAGACTTAAATATATTCTTCCTCAGGTTATTGGACCGCACCAAAGCTCTTTTGTCCCAGGGAGGCAGATCTCGGATAATGTCATTGTGTATCAGGAAATTATGCACAGCATGAAGGAAGCACGCGGCAAAAAGGGATACATGGCCTTAAAGCTCGACCTGGAAAAAGCTTACGACAGACTTTCGTGGGACTTCATTAAGGATACGTTGCTGCACGCCGGCTTTAATGATATGTGGGTAAACATTATTATGACATGTGTTACTTCGTCCAGACTAGCAGTCATATGGAATGGAGAACGTCTAGATTACTTCAAGCCCGAAAGAGGAATAAGGCAAGGTGACGCCATGTCCCCAGCGATTTTCGTTCTCTGTATGGAAAGGCTTAGCCATTTAATTCTATCCCAGGTAACAGCCCGAAACTGGAAAGGTATCCAATTTGCTCCAGGGGGACCGATTTTGTCGCACCTGTGCTTCGCCGATGACATGGTCCTCTTTACCGAGGCTTCAGAAGATCAGGTGGACGTGGTACAGCAGTGCTTAGATTGCTTTTGCAGGGCTTCGGGGCAGAAGATAAGCCTCAACAAGTCACAAATTCATTTCTCCAAGAACACTCCACCCGGTTTGGCTGCTACCATTGCCGCGAAGTTGGGTATTGAAGAGACTAAGGACCTAGGGAGATACTTGGGTGTACCTTCTATCCATGGTCGGATTACTTGTAACACATATGCAAGTCTTTTGGAGCGAATTGCCAATAGGCTAGAAGGTTGGAAAGCCAAAACTCTGTCTTTAGCTGGGAGAGTTACGTTAACAAAATCGGTTCTGAATGCTATCCCAGTGTACACCATGCAGACGGTGGCACTCCCGAAAGGTGTTTGTGCAGAAATTGAAAAGAGGACTCGGCGTTTCATATGGGGCAAAAATGAACAGACAGGAGGGAACAAATTAAGCCTTGTAAACTGGGAGCTGGTCACCACGGGGAAAGCGAAGGGCGGGCTTGGCTTAAGGAAACTACATGAGATGAACAATGCATGTATGGCTAAGCTATGTTGGCGCTACCGGACGGAAGCTTCAGCACTGTGGGCAAGGACCCTGGCCTCCAAGTACAATCACAGGGTGGGAGCTACCATGGACGTCTTAAAGCCAGCGTAAAATCTCAAACGTGTGGCGTCGTATGTGCAATGCCAATGTGATATTGGAGAAGGGTGTAATGCATATCGTCCGGGATGGCGCTTCTACGCGGTTCTGGATGGACGTATGGCTATCTTCCGTTTCTTTGTACGAGAAGCTGCTTCGACCCTTGAGCCTCCCGGAGCTTTACGCATCCGTTGACGAGTACTGGGATTATTACAGGGGATGGAAATGGGAGAAGCTCGAGCCGTTTTTACCTCGGGAAGACTTGGAGGCTTTGGCTGCTTTTGGGCTTACGGAAGCGGGAAATCCTGACGAGTGGGGATGGAAATTAGACCCTCGTGGTCGCTTTTCTGTAAAGTCCGCCTATAGTCTGATAGACCCCTCACATGAAGGGGGCTCGGACAACATCTGGAGGGTCATTTGGACCTTAAGGGTGCCAGTTAGAATCTCCATGTTTATTTGGCTAGTGAGACATGGGAAGATTTTGACAAATTTCGAACGTGTGAGACGTCATATAGCTACTTCTGACGTTTGTTTTCTTTGCGCAGGTAAAAGGGAGGACCTAAATCACCTTTTCAGGGAATGTAAAGCGGCCAGGCCCATCTGGGAAGACTCGTTGCATTGGCGTTTAAGAGAGAAGCTGCGGACCATGGACTGGACAGAATGGTTTACGGCTAATCTTAGGGGAGACGCGAAGGAGGGGTTTGCAGATGATTGGCCCGAGATTTTTTGCATAAGACTTTGGTGTTTATGGAAATGGCGGAATGAGGAGGTCTTCAACGAAATGAGCACGCCGATTGATCAGAGGCTAGCTTGGCTGCGCAAATATGATAAGGAGGTGCTGGGGGCTTTCAAAGCGAAAAAAATGGCAAGACGTGGGCAACACATCTACGTGGACACCCGCATTTCTTGGACTAAGCCGCCACCAGGATGGCTCAAGCTTAATGTGGACGGCAGCTATAGGAGTAATGGTTCAGCTAGCTATGGAGGAGTGCTGTGAGACGAACATGGGGACTGGTGTAAAGGATTTGCATACAACATTGGAAGATGCTCGGCGGAAGCTGCAGAGGCGTGGGGTGTGCTACAAGGGCTACGGATGGCGAAGGACTTCGGAGCCTCGAGGATTATCGTTGAGTGTGATTCCAAGACTACGGTGGAAAGTTTGTGTGAGAAAGAAGGATGGAGAAGCCAATGCCATAACATTGGCAGGCTCTGCATTCGAGAAGCTCTGGGCCTGATGGAAGTGCGATACACTCATGTGTTTAGAGAACAGAACCGGGTAGCAGATAAGCTTGCGACTATGGACGAAGGGGGTGGTTTTGGTTTACGTTATTATAACTCACCTCCGCATGCGATCTTTGAGTTGTTATCTTTGGACAAAGTTGGCGCGTCCTCCTCCCGTAGAGTTCACAGGGCTTCTTACGCCCAAAGGGTGTTGTAATCTTTGTCTTTTCCGGGTAACCCCCTCAGTTCCGATATAAAAAAAAAAAAAAAAAAATATATATATATATATATATATATATATATATATATATATATAGTAGACTAGTAGATAGATATATAAAATAGCGTTGCCATCTCTCTTTTTTTTTTTTCTTTTTGAAAGCGTTGCCATTTCTATTCATATAGATATGTATTTTACTATTGTTGAAATATAATTTTACCATATCTGATTTAAGCATATTGAGAAAGAAAAAAATTCCATGTCACAAAATATTCAACTAATCAAATTTAACAATTCATTCATTTTTAAATATATCGAAAAATGACAATGATCTTGTGATCTAGTGACACGAGTGCAATCGTTATGATGTGGAACCGTGTCAATCTTGCAAGGTGAACACGATTCTATGTTCATAATTACTGAACTATATGTTCATAATTATAAAGTTATATATTCATAATTTTTGAACTCTATATTCACAATTACAGAACTCTGTGTTCATAATTACTGAACTATATGTTCATAATTATAAAGCTATATATTCATAATTTTTGAACTTCATATTCACAATTACTGAATCTTTATATTCATAATTACAGAACTATATGTTCATAATTATGTTCACAACTGTATGTTCATAATTATAGAACTATATGTTCATAATGTTTAAACTATATATTCATAATTATGAACAGTTTTGGAACCGTGTCCACCTTACAAGGTGGACACGATTCCACAACATAATTTACCCACGAAGTGTCCCTTCTAATTGGGAGGTCATGTGTTCGAGTCCAATTTTACATTATAACAGAGTCAGTAGTACTAAAAATATATATACAGTAACAATGATATAAAGATGCAGGTCAGTACACTGGTTAATCCACAAACCAATGATTGGGATTTAACCAGATTGAATGCTTTGTTTGAGCAGCGTGATATTGAGTTAATTTTGCAGATTCCTATCTCACCAAATTTTGAAGACCAATGGTATTGGAGAGGGGATTTAAGAGGCCAATATTCTGTTAAACACGGTTACCATATTCTGTTGCAGTGGAACGAGCTCAATGCTGTCGTGACAGAAACTCTTTCTGCTCCCTCTCTAGCGGTTAGTCCATCTCAGCTCGTTATGGGGCGATTCACTTTGTATGTAGATGGCGGTTTTCAATAGTGTTGAGGCTTTTTTTTTTTTTGGCATTGTGGTGTTAGATGACGAAGGTAATTTTGTAGATACTAAAAATGGTTCTTTACGCTGCCTTCGTGATGCACATCTTGCAGAAGTAATGGCTATTAAAGAGGCGTTATCCTGAGCTAAGGATAATAATTATTTAAGGATAAGGGTTCTCTCTGATTGTTAGATGGTGTGCAACCTTTTCAATGGAGCTTCTGAAGATTTATCTTATGCGGGTTGTGTTATTCGTGAGTGCAAGAGTTATCGAAGACACTTTGAGGTAGTGTCCCTTGGTTATGTATCTAGATCAGTGAACAAGTTAGCTCATGTTGTTGCAAGGGCTGTTCGTACTCAAACTGGTCCTTTTGTTTGGAGTTCTTCTATTCCTCTGTATTATTGATTTGATTTAATAAAAGGGAAAATTGCACTTTTGGTCCCTTAATTGTTTTCAGATATGCAATGTAGTCCCTCATTGTCAATTTTGATAAATTGATCCCTCAAATGTTTCAATTGTAGCCAATATAGTCCTGAGGTTAAATTTGTCACTAACTAGTGTTAAAATCATGGACAATTTAGTAATTTCACAATAGCTTTGGTTACACCCATTTACCCCCAATTGACCAAACGCCTTTCGTCCTCAGCCTCCTCTCTTAGACGAACAGCAGCCAAGCCACCCATCAACGACAGCCAACAACGAAACATTCTTCCAGATTCTCACCTTTACGGTTCTTTTCGGCACGAGCAGACATCTCCGATGAAGAACAGAGCAGCGACCTCTCTCTCTATCACTTCCTGTCGCGGCAGCAATCTTGGAGGAGCTCCGACGAAGCAACGGAGACGTCTGCCAGCAGCTCCGACGATTCTTTCTTCCAGGCAACGAGATTCCTTCAAGCGATCTTGGCAACGATCTTCCTCCTTCCCATACAGATCAATGATGGAAGTTAGGTTCCAAAGTTCATCTGAAATCAAACTAGTAACGTCTAACGCGTAAACTTTCCTGCGAAGAAAAAACACACATTCATCTACATTGAACTTCATAAATACCAAAAAAAGAGAGCATACAATTGATGAATTCCAGAGAAAAAAGTGGAGAAGATGGTAGATTACAGGGCAGTGATGTGCAAGGGGTGGAAGAGCAATTGCATTTAATCCCCGGATCGTAAGCGGTGTGAGCAACGAGTCTCCCCTGTTTCCAGCGATCTTCCTTCTTCCCTCTGGCGTTTGACTCCTCTCCCGTTGAAACTTGGTGGCAACGCATGGTGGTTGGCGGTGCTCGCTTGGCAGCGGCATGAGTTGGACGGTGAAAGGAGGTGAGATGCTGTTATTATTATGAGGATTATTACGTGATTAATGAAGTCATGCCACCGCTGATCTCTCATTGAACATTTTGGCTATTCGCATTCCACAGCGTTGTTGGAGCCATTTGGACTTCCTTTGTTGCCTTTGGACTGTCAGATTTATTTTTGGAACATTTTCAAAATTTGCAGATTCTGGTGACCGGCCGGCTGCTTGACCGCCGCTGATCGCCTGCGACCACGGCGGCACTGCCGTCACCATGGATTCCAGTGAGTGACAAATCTGAAAAGCTAACGCAGAAGGAAGGAGAAAATTGAAGGTAAAACTTAGTGAGTTTTGAAATTACTAAATTGTCCATGGTTTTAACACTAGTTAGTGACAAATTTGACCGCAGGACTACATTGGCTACAATTGAAATATTTGAGGGACCAATTTAGCAAAATTGACAATGAGGGACAACATTGCATATCTGAAAACAATTGAGGGACCAAAAATGCGAATTTCCCTTAATAAAATTCTGAGTTACTTTACAAAAAAAAAAAATATAGAAAAATATCCATAACCTATATTAATATTAAATGAGGAGAGACTCAGATGACATGTATTGACTTCTCCCATATAGGAGGTCATGAGATCGAGCCTCAATGGAGACATTGTTGACTCTTTGTGTTTCATTAGGTTGAAAAATGATGTTTGAACCAATACTACAATGTAATAGAGTCATAGCTTTCAAAAAATGAGGAAAGAGGAATGTTTCAAAAAAATAAGAGAGAGAAAAACATTTCAGCCAATGAATATTTTGTTCTCTTTGAAAATCAATAAAGTTTTTAAATTTTTTAAATTTGAATTTAACGATTTCATTGATTTTCAAAGAGAAAATATTTATTCATAAAATAATATTAAATGAATTGAGCAAAAAATATTTTCACGAATAAATACTTTCCTTTTCTTTTTTAAAAATGAATAAATTAATTTTTATTTTTAGAACTGGAATAAATTAATTTTTTTTTTTTTTTTTTTTTTTGGTAGAGAAGAACTGGAATAAATTAAATTTGATTGGTATTTCAAGCATATACAATCTTATCAGGCAGCTATCAGTACATCGGTATATCCGTATATGTAGGACATTTTTGGGGCATTATTAGAATTTTCATGAATTACAGGGTTACATTTATAATTAATCAATTTAGAAGATATCCGCCGCAATGCATCTTCCCTTCTGCATCTCATCCCTGAAACCCTAGCCCAAATCCTTATATAATCTCACTGCATTCTGCATTTCTCTATATCTTATCGCCGCTCCGATCTTCCTTCTCCAATCCGAGTGTGTATATATGTATAGACTATAGACGCACTTATACGTTTATGTAGTTTGGTTAGGGACGAAAATGTTTGATGATTTTATGAGTTTGTTGGTGAGAAATCGCTGTGATGACTCTGTAAAAGTTCAAGCTCAACAGACCGGATCGTCAGGGGTTTCTCTACTTTGAGAGCCTTTGCATGTCGAGTCTACTTCTATCCTGAGCGATCTGCGATTTGAAAATCGAAAGTTTTTTTAATTAGTTTTTGTTGTTTCAGTTGGATGTTTATGGAGGAATTAGTGATTGCTATGAGGATTCCAAGCTCCCTCTTCTGAGTAAAGTTGAGGAAATTTGCTGGCAGAATCGAACCATAAAAAATCTAGCCACTACTGAGCAATCTCTCTCTTCTTCCTAGATTTCCTTTATTGTTTGGTGTTTATGAATTTGTCTTTGGATCCTTTTTGTCGTTAATTCTCCACTTCTGTGTCTAGTTTTAAGCGTAGATGCAATAATTATTCAATATGATGTTGTGATTTTGATGTCATTTTTGCTTAGGAATTATTGATTGCTATGAGGATTTCTAAGCTCCCTCTTCCGAGTAAAGCTGAGGAAATTTGCTGGCAGAATCGAACCACTTACAATCTAGCCATTACTGAGCAATCTCTTTTTTTGATAAGATTTCAGATCTTTGTAGTTTTCTTCTATATTCCTTACTGTCGCGTCTTGTTCTAAGCATAGTTGCATGATTTTGATGTTATTTTTGTGAAATTGTTGAATATTGTAGTGTTCTTGATCAATTTGTGCTGAGATAGTGTAAGGTTTTCAAAGATTTATTTTTGATGTTAGTACAATACTTAATTCAGATCACGATGAAGACTCCATAATATTCAAGCTCAACAGACCGGAATGCAGGCTCCTCCTTCAACTGGAGGAGCATGCGTGTCGATTACCCCGCTGAACTGAGTGATCTGCAAATTTTAATCAATGCAATTGTGTCTTTCTTGTGTACCTTTGAATGTAATTGTTTTTCTAATGGAGATTACCAAGCTCCCTCTTTTATGTTCATGTGTTTTTGGTGTTTTGTTATGAATTTTGAGTGTGATAATGATAATGATGAAGCTATTTTTGCATTCCAACACTTGGACTGAGAGATTAAATCTCAATGAATGCAAAACATTTTGCATCTGAATCTTTCTCAGTGATTTAATTGTGTTCTATTTGAAGATTGTATGAATTGCCATTGCATTTTCTATGTAGTATTTCTGTATTGAAGATTTGAAGCCATCAGAATCAAGTGATGACACTCCAATTAATCTTAGGACACCATTGGACACAACTTATGGGTTGTGGTTGAGAATAAAATTTTTCTGATGATGATGATGGTTTAATCTTTTATTTCATATTCATTTCATTTCAAAATCAGTTCATTGTAACTTAACCTTAATTGTTTGTTCACTAAAAGACCATGTAATTTTGAATATGTCTGATCAACCATGTTTGCATTGTTTAATGCATATTTAGTTGTTAATCTTTCCTACAGTGTTTTTTTAGTGAAGATGGAAACTTGGAACCCTGGTAGTTGTGATTTGTGACTTTAGCTGGTTAAGGAATGAGGAGTTATGAATTGGCTCAAATCAAGAATGCTGGTTGCTCCTACGGGAAGTTGAAGTGAAGACATAATTTAAAAATAAAATAATTTTTGTACTGTGAAAGGGATCCAAGAGACTCCAATATAATGTTAACTTTGTAGGGGTGAATGATTTTTAAAATTAATTTTGAGTTTCTTTTTCTTTTGTAATTATTGAATTTTATATAAAAATTGTTTACAATATTATTTGACAAAAATTAGTACGGAGTATTTCTTTTCTGCTATATTTTTTTTAAATATAACAATTTAGAATTTGTCACTTTAATAAATTGTAAAATGTAATATGACTTAAATTTGAAACTTTTTATTTACTTTAATTGATCGATGTTTTAATATTAAGAATCTGTTTTCATGTTATGTATGTTAATATTATGAATTTAACTGATATATGTATATATATTTTTATATTATAAAATAGTCATAACTAAAATGTAAAATTGAATTTTATTAAGCTATATATTTGGTTATACAATCTTGTGTAAAAGAAAATTCAAATTCGAGCTTAAAAATTTAGGGAGCCATGCAGCTTCAAATCCAACATGAGTCCATACTCTGGAACATCTTTAATAAATGATAAGAATATTCTTTTTCCTTTTTTCCCTTTCTTTTTTATTTTGATGAGACCACATGGCCTGTTTCCCCATTTTATTGAGTCTAAACGGAGATGTTTTAGTATAGTTTTGACCCAAGTTAAGGTGTTGAAGGAACCCAAATCTTGTTGGGCAAGGAAGAGAAGGGGTAAAACCGCCGGCAGCTGCCAGGCCATTGACCACTCAGAATTCCCACGGTGGGGCGGGAGTGGTTTGGGTCATGTAGGACTGGCGGACCAGGTTAAGGCAGCAACGCACCACACCATGGTCAAGGATTAAACCAAAGACCTCTAGCATGACAGAGTGTCCAAACCCACCAAGCCACGCTATCATTTATGTGCTAGGGCGTTATTGTTATGACTTTCATGAGTTGGCAGAATTACAAACTTGCCATGACCGACCGCCGGCCACCTCCTACCATGGTGCCCCCAACGGGCTTGGTGCGTTCCCATCGGAAGGGTTGCGCAGTATTGAGGGTGTACATGTTTGTGGCTAGGGTGGTGAAGACTTAACTGATGCATACGTAAGGATGGCATGGACACGTGGGTGGTGGTCATGAAGGGTCCGTCTACTTGGCAAGACATGGGGAGCTTTTGAACACTATAAAAAGAGGTGCCTTGCCTACTTTAAGACATCACGGTCTTATCAATATAAGCGCCCTGGTCCTGTGGTTTCTAGAATGGTTGATTTCCATTAGCTACACTATTGTCTTAGTATTTTCTAGCCCGTTCTTTGAAGCAACAACGGTTATTATTTATTTATTATTTGAACCGCCATTTTGGGCTTAGCGTCCAAATAATAATACTACTATTTTTCTACCCATGTTCTATACATCTATATCCAATTTATGGTGTCTGGTCTTGACAAACCCATAAAGAAAAATCTTGTTTATATAATAATAATAATAAAATAATATAAAATATAAAATGAATAAAAGACTAAATGAAGCTCAAACTAAAATCTTGTTTATATATATGAAACATATATACCAGTTACTGATAATGGGTATTGTCTACAACATAAATTTCCCACTTTATTTCTGACCATAGTTCAGAGATACTAAGTTGCAAAATATAGAAACAGAAATATATAATTGGCTTGCGATGATGAGTAGATAACAGATCTCATCCATAGCAACGGATAGGATCATTGCATCCTTTCTCAGCAGATTGCTTGGAACCAAACCTTCCTCCCTTTGCAAGGTACTGCTGGTGATACTCTTCTGCTCTGTAGAATTTCTTAGCAGGCAGTATCTCAGTCACAATCTGCCTGTTGAGAAGCTTCTGCTGTTTCTCCTTGGATTCAATCGCCTCCTTCTCTTGCTCGGGCGTGTAGAAGTAAATCCCAGATCTGTACTGCGTTCCCACATCGTTCCCCTACAAAACAGCACGACTGAACTGTTAAACGCCCCGAAGAACAGAATACAAAACCTGACACTTACAAGCACAGCAGCGCATATATAATGAGGGCAGTGGTGATTACTGCGATAGTAAGTTGAACTTTGCCAATGACCTTGTGGTCTAGTGGCACGAAGTGACTCTCCCAAATGGGATGTCATGGTTATGATCCCCAATGGAGGCAATATTGACTCTTTGTCCTTCGTTATGAACAGATACTACATTGTAATAAGGGGTCTTCACCTAATGACCCCCCAGGTTGGGATTCAAACCCTCAAACTACGCTCGAGCAAAACTTTAAGGTAATCAGTCGAACCAACCGAGCTTTGCAAATGATCAATGTTAAACTTCTCAATTGGCAACATTTGCAGCATCAAGGTTTGACCATTTTTGAGAAGGATAAAGATATCTTCCACTGTCTTGATCTTTAGGTGACAGAAATAGAGACACTTCATGAACAAAAGAGAATGGTGCTACATGACCTAAAGCAGCACTATGATCACAACAACCTTAAACCACTGACAAATCAATTGTTTTCTGGTAAGCATAACAAGGATTCTATACTTCTCTTTGCCTCTTATTTGACTATATAAACTCCAGAGTACAGCAGAAGATTCAAATTAGCTTTAACTTTGTTACATGAATCTTGAATAGAAGAGAAATTTCCAGAAGACTACTGCACAGTCTCAAATTTTGGGTACCAATCAAAGCTTGTTCCTTTGCCTTTTGTCTTATTTTTTTCTTGTGATTAACAACTAAACATCCATTTTTTTAATGATAATTGTCTCCTATTTTTGTTTGTTTCTTAATTCTTACTAACAAAATTCAGTAAACAGAGCTGATAGAGAGAGAGAGAGAGATTAATCTTCAAATTTCCAGGCATTTAAACAAACACCAAGCAGTCAAGAATTAAACCCATCATAGTTACCAAAGAAATCCAGTAATTTGAGGACCCACCTGGCGGTTGAGGGTAGTCGGGTCATGGCGAGCCCAGAAGGCGTCGAGCAGGCTCTCAAAGCTACACTCTTTCGGGTCATACTGGACCCGGACCACCTCGGAGTGGTTGGTCGTGCCGGTGCAAACATCCTCGTACGACGGGTTGTGGACATGGCCCTGGGTATACCCGACCTCGGTCTTGGTAACGCCGGGCACCCGCTGAAACGCGAGCTCGACGCCCCAGAAACAACCCGCCCCGAATTGGGCGAACTGTTGGCCGGGAGCCGGGGCGTCGTCGTCGGGGCCTTGGGCGATTGCGGAGTCCATGGAGCTTTCCGCGGCAGAGCGAGCGCCGAAGCCAAGCTTATTGAGCCAACTCATCCTTGGGGTGGAGCGAAGTGCGGCGGATCTCGGGGTCGCCGGAGAGGAAGTGAAGGGGAGTGATTTCCGGTGAGAAAGTGAGGGTTTATATAGAGAGAAACGCGGGGGTACGGAGGCTATGGCGGATGCGGTGGTGGGTTTGAAGAGGAGCATTCTTGAAATAGCGTTTTGGGATGGGACTTGGGAGTGGGTATTTGCCAAATGGATATAATATTACGTAAGAAATGCAAGAAAATATTTTTTTGAAAGGAAAATGCAAGAAAATATTTGTTTTCCTATCTGGGAAATGAAAATAATTCAGTACTCATTTTTCTTTATTTGCTACAAAGTTAACATTTATTACCTAAATATTCACTCTAGGTGAAGTTCATCTTGTAATCTAATTAAAAAATAATCATAATAAAATAAATCAATTTAAGTTATTGACTCTAGGTGCGTGGTTTGTGTTTTTAAGATGTTTTGTTTGTTTTCTTAAGTTACGTGATTTGTGTACTTAAAGTGCGTCGGCCTAAAGCTTTAAGTGCATTGTTTTCTTTCTTAAGATGCGTGATTTGTATGTCGATAGTTGAAACTTAAGGTGTGACACTTTAAAACTTTAGGTGCGTGGTTAGTGTTCTTAAGGTGCGTCTTTTTTAATTAACCGCACAATCGCACGGGAAGTTATAGCCGCACCTGAACCCTTCAGGGCCGGATTTTAGGCTGTGCAAGCTGGGCTACCGCACAGGGCCCCCAACTTTAGAGGGGCCCCAAATTTTAAAGGTCTAATATTTAATTTTTACCTAGCTAGTTTATAAATAAAAATTAAAAGTTTTTAATTAAACTTAAAAGGTTTTATGAAGAGATGGTAAGAATGTGTATTTGTTGTATTTTAACTTGGAGGTCAAAGGTTCGAAACTTACAGTGTATTAATTGTGATTTTGGTAGGGCCACATTTATTTACTAGAACAGGGCCACCAAAATTTAAAATACGGCCCTGGAACCCTTCCATATATATATATATATATTTGATGCATCGATGTATAGATACTATACACCGACGGTGAAAAAGAAGATTTCACATCATATATTAAAAATAAAGTCAATATTTAATTAGATCCTTTTTTACAAAATATTTAAAACTTGTATTTTATTAGGAAACTTTTTTATTTTTATTTTTAATTAACAAAATATATTTACTTTCCTTAACATATTTATTACTTAATAATTATTATATATCTACAAATTTATTCACCTTAATATATCCCAAAACTTTGTGTCGTTTCATAAAAATACAATAATATTTATAATTTCACTACAAAAGAAAATATATTACATTTACTGCGCATTTATTAAGCCTAAAATTTACACACTTATTTTCCTCAATTAAATATGGAAATATGGCATACGTCTATACGATAGCCAATTAGCCATCGTACTTAATAGATAAAAACCATAAACGTGGACCTAACTCCTCCAATCCCTTCTTTGCCCTTTTATTTTGACTTCAGTCTTGAGGGCATGCCCGTCTTTTTCATTCCATAAGGACAGCCACAAATAAATAAATAAATAAATAAATAAATTACTATGTGAAATATCTTGGACGTAGTCATACCTAAACCAAAAATAAATAAATAAATAAAATACTATGTGAAATATCTTGGGTGTAGGGGACTCCTACCTAAAGCAAAAAACAATAAAAAGAAATAAAAATAAAATAAAATTCAATACATACAAACCTCAACGTTCAAAGGTGATGAAAATTCCTTATGAACAAAGTGTACAAGAAAGGGCAGGAAATTAATGGTATAACTTGTGATTTACCTCATTCGGTGATGGGTTATTGTGGACTTAGGATTAGTCCGTCGTAAGCTAAAAAACCTAATGTATCAAAAAAGAAAAAAGAATAATGTTATTTTTTCAATTCTTCTTGTACTTTTTAATGTTCACATTTTGACTTGACAAAACATTCTTTTTATTCATTAATAGGTTAATTGACCAACCTCACCTAGTGTTTAAAAATATATTTTGACAAAAAAAAAAGTGTTTAAAAATATATATATGTGCCTCGAAAGAGGTGGATGGATAAGTGGGTGAAGTATGATTTTTGTGCATGAAAATTATGCGTTCAATTCTTACCAACACTCTCTTGGTCAAGATGAACTGCCTAAAGTCTTCCTAGTGTGATTTAACTTTTCTATGTGACTTACTCGATGTATATTTTCAAATTAAATTGCGGTGTAACGATATCCCAGCAACTCCAATAGATAGTTAAATTTGAAATATTGTAATTATCGAGTCAAATATTTAACTAACTCAGTTGGAGTTGCCTCTAATATTTTTGTAAATATGATAATAATGATATGGAAATGATGATGATTATTGATTTTTTTTTTAAAGTAAATTTCTTTTCTTACAGCACAAGAAAGCAATGCAACGTTTGAAAAATGTGGAGAGCAGAGTGGATATTGATGGCAAAGATTGTGACTCTTCGACAACCGACTCGAAAGAACCTTTCTTGGGGAGTACTCTACTCTTGAAGACATCTTCCCAAACAATTAAACAAATTAAGATTTGAAACATTATAAATTGATAGATATATATATTTTAGATGCATTTGATAAGATATCAAGACTATGTGGTCTAATAGTACTCAGGTTGAATTTTTATTTGAAAAGTTATGAGTTCGAGCTTCAGTGGAGGTGTTATTGATTCTTTGTGAGCCAGTAGCATTCAGCTTGGTTTTGCTAATTTTTTTTTCATTATATATTATATATATATGACATATATACACTTGTAGACTAGTTTGATACTTTGAATCTTTGGATGATTGAAGTATTTGAGTATTTCATATTTGAGTATTTTTAATTTTTAATATTGTTTTAATGTTGAGTTATGAATTATTATTATTTCATTTATTTGATTGAATGTTGAAAACAGCTTCATTAAAATTGTCAAACTGTAAGTCTGCCACTGTTTTTTTGGTGCCCACCTAGCGCCGCCTAGGCATTGTCCGGACGACCGACTAGCACCTAACGCTTAGCGCCTACTGCAACCATACTAGTTAAAAGTATATGTAGTATTTGTACCTAAATGATCAATCAATTTTAATATAAAAATCAACTAAGGAGAGAATTTGTCTTGTCAAAAGTCAAAAGTATGTGTAGATATTGTACAAGGTCGACTTGCTCTGAATTAACAATCAAATAACAAAAATACATTATCTTAGACGAAATCTGTCTCGTCAAAAGTACGTCTAGTATCAACACAAGCTAAGGTCAATTTGTTCTATTGATTTTTAATAATTAACCTCTATTTTTACGAGTGTTATTTCTCATATTATTAAAAAAGCAATCTCAACATATGCAATGAATATTATATTCCTTCTTCCTTAAGCTACTGTGAAAGAGATTGAAGTGGTTATGAATGCATATTGATAAGACACAACTCAAAAGAATGGGACACTAATGCTATCCGACACATTTTTAGTCAAAGAGGTGTCAATGAGTTAATCTTTAGCATTCCCCTTTCAAAGGAGGTAAGAGAGGACAAACAAATTAATATGTGCCAAGGGAGAAAATGGTATATTCACAGTTAAGATCGAATTGCTATAAAACACTTATGAGAGAGTTACAACAATTTGAGATCACAAATTGAACACAATGTCTGTACCACAGTTTGTATTGACATTGGAAAAAAATCTATTTTTGGATGGATAAAATTAAATGTTGATGCAGTACTAAACCTGAAAACAAATACAGTGGGTTTCAGTTAGGGGTGTAAATGAGCCAAGCGGCTCGCGAGTCGCTCGTGAGCGGTTCGGTCAACGCTCGGCTCGAGCTCGAGTAGCTCGTGGATTAAACGAGCACGAGCCGAGCTTAGGTATTGTAGGCTCGCGGCTCGACGAGCCGCTCGCGAGCCTTATAATATATTATATAATATATAATATATAATATAATTATATTATATTTAGTAAATAAAAATAATAATTAGGGGAGGGAAATTAAAATACTTTAATAGTTATGTATGGATAAAAATCATAAAATAAAGTAGTTTAAATTTTAAATCAAACAGATCAAATTCGAGATCAAAATTGAGCTCAAATTCGAGCCTAAACTCGAGCTCGAATTCGAGTCTGAACTCGAGCTCGAGTTCAGGCTCGAATTCGAGCTCGAGCTCGAACAATCGAGCTGTTCGAGCTCGAGCATCAATTCACGAGCTCGAACGAGCTCGAGCAGTGCTATCATTAACGAGCACGAGCATGAACCTACCCAGGCTCGGGCTCGGCTCGGCTCATTTACACCCCTAGTTTCAGTTGGGTCCTTAGGAATATAATGAATACCGCTCTTTCATTGCGACAGTCAGCTCACCTAGCTGTGGTGAATACTCTCCAAAGGTAGCAGAGGCCTTGGCGATTCGTGAAACACTGAGTTAATTGGATAAAGCGACATGAGCTCTCCAAAGTTTTGGTCGAAACAAATGCATTACTAGTGGTGCAAACTGCAAAGCCTGAAAAATCATAATAATGTATCTTATTATTTTAGATATTAAAGATAAAGATATTCTTAGTCAGCTCTTGTTAGTAGATATCTCTTTTCTCAATAATCTGCAAATCGAATTGTTCATAGGTTTGTCCGAGAATCCCTTTTTATGATTTATCGTTCAGAATGGTTTAAAAATCCTCCTTTATTCTTTTGTAATGATCTTAATTAATTTATTCGTGTTTGGGAAATTTGACACTTTTTTTCCCTGAGTTATATACATATAACACTTTTTCCCCCCTGAATTATTCAGGTAAGCATATTAACCCCCCTCAATTATTTTAAAAGTGTCGATTTCCCCCCTGATATATTAAATTGACATTTCTACCCTTTAAAGTAAACATTTTATTTATTTTTCTTTTTCAACAAATTATTGCGCATACATAGGGATGACCACGGTTCGGTTCGAACTGAACTGGACACTATAGCAATCGAATTAAAAGTTTCCGGTTATGATTCAGATCCAGAACCCAATATTTGGATTAATTAAATTATGAATCACAAAAACTGGATCTTGAATCGGTGGTTCCGGATCCGGTTCGCGATTTTGAACCGTCTTTATTTTAAAAATTTATTTTTTATTTTAAAATAGTCTAAATTCAACAATAAATGTATTTTATTTATTTTTCCAGTTCGGAACATAGTCGGTTCGCGATTTTAATAAACTCTAAATATCGAGTTTTAATTATAAATTGTAATTGGAATATTTCCGTTTGGTTGCTATAGTGTCTGTTTGGTTTGAACCAAATTATGGTCATAATTTGTTGGAGAAGAAAAATAAATGAAATATTTATTTTAAAGGTAAATATGTCCATTTAACATTTGAGATGGAAAAATAACCATTTAAATAATTCAAGGGAAAAAAGTGATACAAGTATATAACTCAGGGGGGAAAATATTATTTTATCTTCGTGTTTTGGTTTTAAAAAAAAAAAAAAAAAAAAAAAAAAAAAAAAAAAAAAAAAAAAAAAAAACTCCAACTATTTTATTTACAGACACTTTGTTATCAACTCGTTGTATTTTAGTTAAAGCTCCATTTTACGAGTTTGGGTTCTTCCATAACACTTAGCAACAGGATGTGGGCGGAGCACAAGTTCTAATGGCTGCTGCTTTATAGAAAGCAGCACACCAAAGTCTTCTAAGTAAATCATCCATATTCACCTTTTGGATTCACCACCAATGTCAATTCTAAGTAATTTCTTCTCACTGCACAAGAATTTCAATATCACCCTAAAAGAAGTGAGACATAATTCTCGTATTAAAAAGTCCTTTGATCGAGTTCAAATCTTCTTAGTACAATTTACCTCTTATATGTTGTTTGTAAATTATTTGATGAACATATTAAGAATGGTCCTGATCAAAGAAAATCAATCCGAAAGAAGATGGAGAGCCGACATAAGCAAGGTTGGCCCAAAGTAGACAAAGCCGACCACGAGGTCGCCCATGGCTCGAGTTCAACCACTATGATCCGCTACGACATTAGAGACGGAGGCCACGAAGAGGCTCGACTGGCAAAGTCATCCTCCGTGGTCGGCCCCTGAGGTCAACCTCTGCGATTGGCCCTCGAGGTCAACCACAAGATCAACCTCCAAGGTCGGCTCCGAGGTGGCCTCCAAGGGCACCATCTTCATCCTTGTCTTATTATCATTCAATTCAATTATCTTGTAATAGCATTACACAACTTATTAATACATCATAACATTGTCCTAATTACTTACAATTTTGTCTTTCCATTACACTACATTACCCTTGTCTTTATCTTTCATTATTGACTATTATACTTTGGATTATTTGATTTTAGTCCCGGGTCAGTATAATCTATGACTATTATACATAGGTAAAATTTACCTCATACACACCCTCAAGTAACTGCTGCAATTTCCATCGCCACCCCAAAAAATAATAATAGATTATCTCAGTACAATGCTCCCATGGGAGCATGAGGCCATTCCTAAGTAGACAATTAAATTTGCAATGTGGAAGGATTGAAGGAACAAGAATTCTTACTTCTTGGGTTCAATCTCCTAAATTACAAATGCAATTAAAAAACAAAAGAAAAAGAAATTGCAATACTTGAAATCCATCAAATTCATGGCTAAAATAGTAAATACCATGTCAAAGAACTGTGTCGGAGTTAGGGATAGTTAAAGACATCACTTGTGAAAATGAAAGCAAGTTGGAAAACATATTTGATTACAAGCTAGACAGAGTCTAGAAGAAAATATGCTGCCAAAACAAAGTGCACAATAACAATCCAGTCTTCTCAATGCAAGCTGGAAGTAGAAAGCCAAACAAAAAAAGCCTCGTTTTAGCACCCGATGAGACCAATTTTATATTGGTTTGATTTTGAAGTGGAGGGAGATCAGCGAGAACACAAAACACTTCAGATCCTGCAACCACATAGCAAACAAGACGAGAACTCGTATAAGTATGACAAACGCAAATCCATCTTTCAGAAGAAATCATGATGTAACAGGAACACACAAAATTGAGAGGATAAGAGAGTTTATGCACTTAAAATGCTTCCAAAGAACAATCTCCGACCACTAGAGGAGACAAATTATCACCTCATCCAAACAAAACATAGTTACTACTGGAGTTTGTATTTCATGAACATCCTATTATGGACTGCTCAAAGTTGTCCTAGCATCCCTGCATTTGTCCAGGAAACGAAAGCTATATAACGTTTTAAGCCTATTATTTTATTAGGCAGCTAACTAATCTGCCACCTTAAGGTCCCATATGGGTGATAGCACATATGATGGAATTCTAGTTTAAAAGACCTCCCCTTGGGCACAAAAACCATACGGTTTAGGCATTTGAGTCTTCGATTAATGAGAACCGAGGAGTTCCAAAAGAGTTCTTTTGGTCTCCATCGAAAGGAGCCTACCCTTTAACCACTAATGTTTGGCTTACCATTGGAGCTTATTGAATTTCTACTTAAAACGCATTTGATGCAACATAAAAGTAAGTGAACCAGCAGTATGCAGGTAACTAAGGAGTTTAGGAGATCATAACAGTCAAATGCAGTAAATATATGATGAGAATATTGGTCCACAGTAACAGCATTTAGCAAGATTCATTGCTCTTAAGCACACGAAGTAGCACTAATTCTAAAAACAAAATAACAAGTCTTGATTGTTACCTGAACAAGATAATAAAAGATGCGAAGTCCTTCTGGATCTTTACTGGTCTGCACGTCCATCAGAGAACCAATCTTAGACGTAGTAAAAGATATGTGCTCATTCCCCATCACAATCTCAAGCTCTTGTCGCCCCACACGGTCTGGTTCTGGCCAATTGTTGTCATCTTCCTTCATGATCTACAATGCCCAAATACAGGAGTTCATCACCTTTGTAATAAATGAACATACAAAATTTAATGCACTCATAACATGTGTCAGCTCTACTCCACCAATCTACCATCCCAGACAGCCAAGAAGGCAACTCAAAAAACCCTCAACTTTCAAACCCCTATTTGAAACCTACCTTATTTTCACCATTTAAACTACTACTGAGTATATATTCACTTCCTGGATAAGGAATGTGCACGATTTCTAGCCACTTGGCATGTATTCAAGGGAAATAAAGATTTGAAATATGTCACTTTGACACTACAAAGCTAGCAAGTAGCAAATCAAACCTAGATCCTTCCTTGCATCCCCATTTAGACATTAAACAAGGATATCCTAGTTTTTTTTTTTGTAAGACCACGAGGTGTCTGGGCAGGTTATAACGGTAGGAGGCACCTTTAAGCGCATACCATACTCAACTAATCCCCCGTTTGCTCAGGGGCGGCCCAATTAAAGGGCAAAGTGCTGGCCAGTGGCGAACTCCCGACCTCTCCTAAGGGAGGAGGAGGAGAGTGCACGGCCACTCAGGCCAACCAAATTGGTTAAACAAGGATATCCTAATTCAGTTTCTTATAACTCAATGGTATTTTGTGACCAAAAAATATTTGTTTATAATAATCTCCTTCCAAAGGGGGTCAGCTTAAAAGGAGCATACCAACAACCAAAGGTGTCAACTTTCTCAAAATTTGACAGCATTCACGATAGATTATCGAACAAAAACCAAAGATGGGATTCAGACGCGAAACAGAAAATTATCTAAAAATATAGAAAGCATGGAAACCCTAAACGCAATAAATTGAATCTAAATGGAGTGAGAGAGAAAAGAGAAGCGAAATACCTCGCTATCGGCGACGATGCGGCGGCATTCTTTGAGAACGGCAGGGGTGAGGAAGACTTCCTTACGAATCATGGTGTCGTTCTTGTAGTTGGAGTTGTTGGCATAGCGGAGCTTGCCGTCGGGTCGGAATTCAAACTCCAGAAACTCGTGCCCGAATTTTCCCTTGTGACCCACGTAGTACCTCAGGTAAAACTCATCGCTCTCTTCCATTCTTGTCACCTCTTCGCACCTCTTTCTCACTCTTATCGCCGCCGGAGATTTTGTGAGGACTATTCCTAGCAGAGACAATGAGCAGAAAATAGACTGACCTTATATATAAAAGGCTTCGGAGCTTCGACCCGACTTTATTTTGGTCAAAAAAAGAACTAAAAACTCTAATTAGATTCAGATTGAGAGAAATTATTTTAGAGTTTATAATTTATTTTAAACTATTAATAAGTTATAAGTTTTGTTTGATAATGTTTAATTTTTATTTTTATTATTTTAAATAAATGACATATCTCTTCAAATTAAAATACTTTTGGCATTTTTTTTTCTTTTATTTAATTTTGAAAAAAATATATTTTATTTTTCAATTATAAACTCTATTGTGATTGTTATTTATACTTATTTCACCTCACCAACCGACGGTAGAGGTCTACTCGTATAATTATGATTATATTTCAAAAATCCACCTTAAAATTTTATACAATTATATGAGTTCTATAATATTTTATAAGATTCTATAAATCTTTACATTTCAAAATGTTAAATTTTAATAGATAAATAATCATATTTAAACAAATTAAAAGCTTCAATTAAAGAAAAAGAAAAAAGAAACATACGCCTATTGGGTGTTGTTAGTGCGCTTCACGCTAACCAATGGCAATTTTATTTTGTCAAAGTAAGGTTTTTGTATTGTAGTGTTTTGTTCAATTTAGTTCTTTGTATCTTAATTTTATTAAATTTAATCATGGTACTTTAAAATTTAAAACAATTAGGCGTAATACTTAATATTGTTTATTTTTTTTTTGTTAAGTCTGTCAATGTAGTATTAAAATTGTCATGTCAAATTTTGTGACGTGACATAAAACAATATGATTTTGAACCAAAAAAGTAGTAAGAGCTTGAACCCACAATCTCTTGAATCAAAAAACTTTCCACCATCAAACTACACATTAAACTTGTTACATGTTAATTAAAAATATGTATTAATAGCAAATTTGCCATCTTTTCATTACAAGCATAAATTGTTACGAGCATAAAAATAAGATGCACTTTTTAAAACACACTCCTAATTTTTAAAATGTGCCATCTTATTTTTAAAAATAACAAAAATCAAATGATGATTTACCTGTCGAGGACCTTGTACTCCAATGACACCAAATTACTCCAAAAGTAGTTATGAACATATATTACTTTATTAAGTTACCACCTTCCTTAAAATAAGGAATAATGGTCAAATTTAGAATTCAAAAAATATGCAATTAGGTCTTTAAACTATCCAATTTCATGCAATTAGTCCAATCAGATTATCTTAAATTTAAAATATTTTTTAAAAAATAATTATTTAAAATTAAATTTAGAAAAAAAAAATATGGTGAGTTGTTAGAAACTTGAAAACCTTCAAATTAGACTAATTGCATAAAATTGGTTAATTTAAAGACCCAATTGCATGTTATTTTTAGTTCAATAGCCTAATTGTATTTTAGTGTGTAATTCAATGACGTATTTGACTCTTATCTCTTAAAATAATAATTTGGATTAATTTGAGTAATTACGCATTGCTCAACAATTTGGTGCAATTAAGCAAGTGGAATAAGATTATTATCGACCATCCACAAATATGGCAATTTAGATTTATTTTTTTTTAATATGGCAATTTAGTTTTTAAAAACACACTCCTTTTTTGAAGCAAAACACACTCCTTATTCTTATGCTTGTAACAGTTTATGCTTCTAATTAAAAGATGGCAGATACACCACCCCAAAAAAAGATGGCAGATTTGCAGAAGAATAAGTATTATTACATATTTTATAGAGTTAATTATCGAAATAGTTCATTGACTATTGCGAAATTACTAATTTAGTCCTTGATTATTTTTTTGACCAATTAAGTCTCTTAATTTTAAAAATCTTAACCAATTTGGTCCTCAGTTTGTTTGATCGTTAGTCAACCGTTAACTTGGAACCAAATTGGTAATTTCGCTATAGTCAAAGGACCATTTCAGCAGTTAACTTTAGGGGTGGCAATTCGGTTCAGTTTTTTTCAAACGAACCGTTGGTTCGGTAATATACCGAACAACCGAACAGTTTTGGATTTTGTATACTGAATGATATTCGGTTCGGTTTGATTTACTTTTTTTATTATTATTATTATTATTATTATTATTATTATTATTATTAGATTTTTTTAAAAAAATCAAACAGTGTTCGGTTCGGTTTGATTTTTTACCGAACAATTCGGTTCGTTTTTTTATCGAATTGTTTAAAAGTGTTAATTTTTTTTTGAATGATCTATACTCGTAAAAAAAAAAACAAAATATTCGCCTGATATATATTACATTCATATACACATCTTGAGATTCCATTTCTAATACCCCTATATCTGCTTCTTGAGTCATATTTAACTTACTCTATTCTCATAACAACAGAGCGATGAAGGACACAGAGGACCAGGAGCTACCAGAGAATCAGGATAAAGTGTTTGATTATACAACTTTTAATAATTTTGGTCACCCGACTAAATTTCACCAGAAAATTTAATTCATCAATTAGTGTTTAATCTGAGGGGCAAAATCTTCATTTGAACTGTGGAGTCGGAAAATCAAGATTCTCCCGAAAAGGAAAGGATAGGGATGTAGTGAGAAATTTCCGGGTTTTTTTTCGTGGGTTATTTTTATATATGCACGGATCTTTAGGACCCAAATTTCTCCTTGCCCTAACGGCCTCTACTATATTCACAAGTCTTCTTTTTGTTTTTTAGAAATCAGCTCATCGAATCTCCACCGCCGCTCGCTTGATACGTTCCCAAAGTTCTAAATAAGGACACAAACAACCCAATCTCTGAATTTTATTTTATATATACTTATTGGTGTTGGATTGGTAAAATTTTATATATACTTATTGGTGTTGGATTGGTGCAGGAAAAGAGTGTTTCTTGGCGGAAGCTCAATGGGAGAGGAAGTGGTTGACATTCCGTCGCCGGTTAATCGGATTTCACTTGGGAGAACTCGTTAAACCGGGTCAAATGAAATTTGCTTAATTCGGATCACAGTTCAAAAGATGGTTTTGCCCATAAGGTTAAACACTATTTGTAAGATTAAGAAGAAAAAATTTGGCCGGAGCGATCAAAATTGATAAAAATTACATAGTCAAGTACTAAATTAGCACTTTTGAAAGCCGTGAACTGCAATTAATAGGACCTCTATAGTCACCAGACCAAAATTGAAATTTATAAATGTCATGTTTTACCCCATCTCAATTAAAACCATTTTGTTGTAAATAAGATTTATGGTGGACATTAATAATAACTTTGTAACGTCTGTAACGGATGTAATTATTCTCTATTATTATATCTCTTCATCGTATCTTGTATATATAGATCATTGTACTATAACAAAGAAGAAGGAATAAGATGATCCTACCTTTCCCTCTCTCCTCTCTGTCTTTTTCTGTTTAACACGTTATCAGCACGAGTGTTCTACCAAGAGTGGTTTGCGTGAATTAGGATTTTTCTTCACTTCGCTCTACATTCCCGGTGAACAGCCTATACTGAATCCGGCAACTGCTGCGTTAAAAAAAAAAACACCGTCGGAAGAGAAAAAACAAACGTAAGCAAACCCATAAGATAAGCACAAAAATAGGAATTGGAGCGAATTGTGTGCTTCTTTGTCCGCTTCCGATCCAGTCGCCTCAGCCGTCGCGCCAATCGATCTTCGCGGCCATCACCGATCGGAAATCCTGAGGCCTGCCGTGGTGGAGACTTCTCGCAATCCAGCCGGTTGATCAACGATCAGACAAGCGGAAGGTGATCGCGACGATGAGGCGAGCCCAGGGCCATCACCCACTCCCTGATCCGACGGTCGGATCACCGGCGATGGCGCCATTGACGAAGGAATCGCCAGAACATTTGCGGCTCCCATGGAAGAGCTGCGAACTATCATCCCTGCGGCAGAGAATAGGGAATCGAATGATCAGAAAATGAGTAAAACAACTCCATCAACAGCTAAGTATTTATTAAGTGCCTTAACTTTCTTAATAACTTTTTTGGGTTGAATCTCCATTAACTCTTTGACAGGAAAGTTAAAGCTATCATATATACATGTTCTGTTAGGTTGTGGTTTAATGTTTAATGCGTTATCTGTCATTATAAATCATAATCTTTGCAAAATGAAAATCTATCACATATACATGCAAGTCTAAAGGCAATCACATATGATTATTTTTAACTGGATTGCAATATCTGTTTATAGACTAAAATTGTCATGTTCGAGTCACTTGTGTAAAAACGAGTCTAATTTGGTATATATGGACTTTATGGTGTTTAAAGTTTTTTTATTGCTCTAATTGTATATACAAACACCAGCTTGATGCCTAGCTTTTCTGCATTACATAAAAATTACAGTGAAGAACTTTTTGGAGGCAAAGCAGTCTAAAAGAAGCCTGTTGAGGAGAGTAATTAGTGATATGCTTCAGATGAATGAATTAATCATCTTGAAATGTAGCCATTAGTAGACAAATTAGACATGTAATTTAGGTGTGGAATAGGGGAGACTTTTGTTATGAAATGCTGAATGTTGCCAAGGTTATATGTACTGAGTACTAAGGATCAACATGCTGGTCAAGTGCTATCTGGTCTAATTTGATGCTAAATGTTCAAAATTTCAAATGTCCCATTTGATGACATTGATAGTGAAACTGACAATTTTGTGGATGCCCTTAACACCATTGAGTCTGAATTTGAAAGTGATTTAGATTGTCAAACAAGAAAACAGTTGGATCTAGTCTCTTATTTGGAGACCAAGGTAATAGAGGATGCTATGTCTGAAGTCATAGCTAAGTATGCTGATAGCCTCTCGCCTAATTTGACATCTAAAGCTGGTAAAATTCCTGCTGGAAAGGATATTTTTGGGGATTACTCTAGTGCAATGCCCTGCAATCATGATTCTGCAGCTTGCGTTTCCTTGGATAAGGTAACATGTGAAGATGCTTTCCAATTGAATACATCATAATGTAATTCCCACTTAGAGTCCCCACAGATGGACAAATGGTGGTGTTCTTTTTTTATGCTTGTGAGAGTATGATACTACTCTTCTACGCCATCTTTACCAGTTATTGAAGCTGATGCTCCTGGTTTTGATTGTAATTTTGTCTGGAAATGAAAATTGATGTTTATTCAATATTTGATAGTTACATCTGAGCCATGCAAAACTGAAATCACCATTTAGTTATATATGAGCATGAAAATTTTGATCACTGCATGCCTGAAATTTCAGATCGGTGCAGTTTGAAAACTAAATTCATGAAAAATACTTGTTGAACTCCTTTTGGCATGAAATTTTTTTTTGGAGAACCTAGACTTGTGGTATTTGATGTCTGTGAAAATATTTTCTTAAAAATATGTTTTGGTTATTCCAGAAAAATTTGTAAAGTTTTGACAATGTGCTGCTAATTATTTTTCTGCCTGGAGCAATGTTGGAAAAAATACTTCCACGTCTTGGATTGAAATGAAAATTTTTTATGTACTTTCAAGACTTGCTGAATTTCATATCTGCAAAATTTGGTGTAAAAATGTGTTAAGGTTTTTTTTCATACAAATTTTGCAATCTGAATGCATGTGTAAAATTTAACTGTGAAGTATGCATTTTGTGGATTCACAATTGCAATCTGAATGCATGCGTATAATTTATCTGTGAAGTATGCATATTGTTAATTCACAAGAAAACATGTTTAGTATCACCCATGCCATGCATCCAAATTGATGCTTAATTGTTTTTTAGAAAGCATGATAAAATAGACGAAAATTATGATATGTTATCTTGATGAGTTCACTCCATTGTATGTTGAGTACTCTACTTGTTTCTCTAATTGTCATGAAACACTTATTTAAGATACACAATATCATATTTTTTTAAACTAAAGCTCTAAATCTTAATAGAGCTTTGTTTGGAAAGCAAATTATGCAATTTTGGAGGAAATATGTTTTTTGGGGACCTTCAAAAATTGAATAACCAATATCCTGATCCACTACATATCACATACGCTAGTACATGATGCATTTCCCAATCTGCGTTCAATTTTTTTTTTAGTATGCAACCCTTCTAGCTATATCCTATTATGAGAAATCAACCGTGATGTTGGTTGCATTATAAGATATTTTCTCGGCATTAGGGGGAGATTTGAAATTTCTAATTAATTAAATGCCGAGAAATTGATAAAAATATTCAAACCCATGTACTAGCCTTATAGAACCAGAAGTTCGGACATTAAACAAATTATCTGCTAGAAATCCCAATGAGTGACTAAGTCCATAAAAAATATTTTTAGAGTTGAAATCCCCAACTAGGACTAAACATCTCTACCATTATGCCAGAAGCATATATTGGTTTAAGAATTTGCAAATCTAGATCTAGTGAAGAAATTTCGTCACTTCAGAAATATAGAAATTTTAACCCCCAGTAAAACTGTAGGTGCACCAAACAACTAAAATACTGGGGAAGCGGAACAACCAAATTCAAATAATCTTGGGAAATGCCATATATTTGGTTGATACAAAATTGCCATGTGTATAAAAGATATTTACAAAGCTGTTATAGTTGTCGACAACATTTTTTTGCCTCTATTGCTCATAAATGCTTAAATCTGGATCCAGAAATGAAAACAGTAGCATAACGTCTGCAGCGTGCTAACTGTTTTGATAGAAAAGAGCAATTTAGGCATACAAATCAAAACTCGTTAATAAAATGCGAGTTGAGGGTTTTCGAAGAGACCCAATATTAGTCATGGCTTTATATTCCGCTATTCAATAAATTAAAACTAGCAGTAAATAAATTAGATATGTAGCTAATAGTTATAGTTATCACATATTTATATGGGTAACTTGTTACTTATATTTAAAATCCTTGATGAATTTTCTCAAAATGTGATGAATGAAAATCACAAAATAAGAAGTATAAAAGTTAGTAAGTTACTAACTATGATCTTTCTTATAGTCAATAAATTGACTAAAGGTATTTTCTCTCCCATAACAAAGTATGAAAATATATTATCATAAACATGCCTAGTAATGTTATATGTGATTGGGAAACTCAAATATCGTTTCCTCTTGAAAATATCCTAAATATATCCTCTAATTTATCTTAAAAAATCCCTAATGGATTTATAATTTCCGAAATGAGGATTTACTTAAATATCATTATGTGCCATTATTTACTTTTTAAAGAGTTGCGAATGGGGCTATTATCCTCACATAGAAGGAATAATATGTATCATTATGTGCTCAATAAAGAGTTGATAATGGACATACTTATTATCTCAGTCAATTTTTATGATGTAAACATCAATGAAATATGTGTAGAACTTGAAGATCGTTATCTTCAGGGGGAGACGGGAAGTAGATTTACTCGAATCAATCCGGAAGATTGGACGTAAAATTCTAAAGATTAAGTCATAAAAGACTAACAGTTGCGCACTATTTGCAACACATCATGTACTATTTTCCTCACTAGTTTTCTCCCATTGGGTTTTTCTAGTGTGATTTTTAATGAGGCATGAGTATGATATAATGATGTAAATGGGAAAATATTGCAAAATAAGTGCTTAAATGGACAAACCCCAAAATCCTGAAGATTATGCAGTTTGCGCCCTGAAAGGCTTATGGTTGTACTCTTTTTCCCTTAACTAAGTTTTTCCCACAGGATTTTCTTAAGTTAAGGTTTTTAATGAGGCGACTAATACAATATATGTTTTTACATATATCACGTACTCTTTTCTTCAACTAGGTTTTTCCCACGTGGTTTTCCTAGTGAAGTTTTTAATGAGGCATGAATATTTTCTATTGTACTCTTTTCTTGTCTAGGTTTTTCCCACAGGGTTTTCCTAGCAAGTTTTTAATGAGGCAAGATCATTGTCAAATAATGTCCAAGGGGAGTGTTGTAAATAAGATTTATGGTGGACATTAATAATAACTTTGTAACGTCAGTAACGGATGTAATTATTCTCTATTATTATATCTCTTCATCATATCTTGTATATATAGATCATTGTACTATAATAAAGAAGAAGGAATAAGATGATCCTACCTTTCCCTCTCTCCTCTCTGTCTTTTTCTGTTTAACACATTTGGCCTTTTCTCTTCTTCTATTTAATTTTGAAAAAAAAAATACATTTATTTTTCAATTATAAATTTTACTGAACCACTTGGATTGTTAGAAAATGAGTCTAATGAGGTTATTTATACTTATTTCACCCTCAACAGACGGTGTAGATCTACTTAATCGTATGACTATGATTATCTCTCTAAAATTACTCTAAAATTATATAAAATCATATGAGTTATATAATGTTTTATAAGATTCTATAAATCTTTACACATGTTAAATTTTAATAGCTAAATATTTTATAAAGATGTAATTTTTAGTCTTTTTACATTTATCAGCTTATCAAAAAGCTAATTTTATCAAGCACTTTTAAGCATAATCAGCTAGTTTAACAGCTCTTCATTTTTTCAGCTTATAGCTTATAGCTTATAGCTTTTTAGCTTTCAGCTAGGTTTGCCAAACATAGCAAATTAGAAGCTTCAATTAATTGAGGGTGGTCACCAATTATAGTACATACACCTATTGGGTTGCTGCTAGTGCGATTAACGTTTACATACGCCTATAGAATGATCTCATGCCGTACGCCTATAGAATGATCTCATGCATAACATAGTAGTGCCGAGAATCTGGAGGGTGTGGTTGAGTGAAAATGACTCATTCACGCTTTACCAAAAGTTAAGGGTTCGATCCTTAGCTTTGGGAATGGAGCACACGCTTATCCTTAACTTTGGGAATGGAGCAGTCTTAAATCTCCCCGGCCAGCTATCTCACCCAAAAAAGGTACCTACAATCCGACGGGTAAAAACTCTGAGTAATGCCCGATCACAAGATGTGGGTACGTGATGAGACATGGTTGGATGCTCTAGTGTGCGGGATTGAGTCAAAAATTAAACCAATCAATACTTGAGTAAAAAAGTTAAACCAATCATCTATATAAATCACGTTTGTAAGGTATTACAGAGCTTTTCTAGGAGTTAACACATAAACTTTTGTATGTTGTAACCTTTATTTCTATCTTTCTTATATATTTCTCTCGCATTATTCACTCAAATTTGTGGCGAGTTTGGAGCACAAAACCATCAACTATTATTTAGTATCAATTTATTTATTTCTACATATGAAAAATTCAAATTTTAACTTAAGAGCTTAACACTATACTCAATGATTAATATATATTTCTTCTGAACTAAATAAAGACCAATCTGGGAAATGAAGTTACAAAGGCAGCTCTAAGATCACTGAACTCTACCCAAGTTTTCAGTACACAATATCTGCAAGTCTGTAATGCAAAGCAGTATACAGAGAAATGCTACTTTAAGCGACTAAAAATGAAATGGCCACAACCCGGCAGATATGGGAAGGAATAGGAAAGAAAATCTTAGTCGAAAGGTTTCTTTCCACGGGAGGGGCCGCAAACTCTAGACACGATAACGAGATTCCTTGGAAGTGACTAATGGGATTGCTTCTGATCGTCGTCATCTTCTTCATCGGAGTCACCACTTTCACGGAAACGTGGATTCTTCTCCTGCAAAGACATGTGGATTATGCACTAATAAGAACTAACATAATCCTAGGGATTCTTGGGACATTGTTTCCAGCTCCCAAGTAGTAGCAGATGATTCTAGTCTAAAAAAGTATGTGCATTTTTACTATCGAGGAGAAAAGAAGTTCCGGTAAACAGATTTTTCAAATTCAGAATCACCAAAGTTTCAAAATATATTTACTTTTCTGTACTCAATATATATTAGGTGGACAAAATGTCAATTTGGAAAGAGATGGGAAAAAAAATAGAGACACAGGACATGCGAATACATAGGGCGATGGGGAAACAAAAGGATTATTATCATCGAAGGAATTTACCGGTCGAGCTTCATGGTCGGAGTCTCTCACAGGTTCACGGCGGTAAACTCTCTTTGAGTAATCAAGTCTGTGGCGATCATCTTCACGATGCCTCTTGCGATAGTAATCTGTTACGTCAAATATGCATATGCGCATAAAAATTAACTTAACAAAAGGAACAAGAGAATTGAAGGAATGCAAATCTAACTAGTTAGCAGTTCTGGGATCACCTCTGCCATGTCGATAAGAACCCCCATGTCCACCTTGCCGACCATCTGTTACACATCAGATGTCAGGAAGTAGTATATGTATCATCAATTAATAGAACATAATTGAGAAAAAATATCCATGTAGACTTATCCCAAATGGATTGAGAGTAAGGCTTAGTTTATAGTTTACTATATATTTTGGATTTTAATACTTTACTATTCTTTAAAGCATGTAAGTGGGTCACTATGATAATCTAAATGTAAAAGATCCCTATAGCATAAAAGCTCAGAGCTCTTGCCCATTTGCAGTGCCTTATAATTCCAAGCATAAATTAGAAGTACCTGAATTTAACTCTCTTATGTCAAATATTCACTATAGAAAGGAATGAGTTCATTAACGAAAAGATGTAGAAGAATATTAAGCATCATACTTAGAACAATGAGCTAATTAGGCTAATAGCCAGAAAAGCAAAAGTGCATGATTGTGAAAATTATGCATTTCTATTATTCTTTGTTCTTTTCTTTGTGCTTTCTGGCTATGCACAAAAGTGAATAACACAAGGGTAGAAAAGCATAATTTTCACAACTAAGTGAGGTGGCACATAGAAATAAAGTAACAAACAATGAACACAATTAGCCAACAAATTCTAGTAATTGATAAGTAATCTCATGACTCGGAAGTGGCACATAGAAATAAAGTAACAATCAGAGCACCAACATAAATCAGCAAAACAAATTCAAGTAAGAGTTCATATTATTGACTAGGTTTGGAAAAACAAACAAAAGAACATACATACTAAAAGTGGAATTGAACTTACATTGAGGTGCCATAACAGGTGGGAAGTTGCCCAATGATCCAGTACCATAATCCACAAGTTGTCTCTGTGCTTCCAACTCCTTTTGCACCAACTTTCCATAACCACCCCTACGTGTTGCTAATTAAGGAAATCAAACATGCCCCTCAAGTCCCTTAAGTATTGATGGGTAAGAAAAACATCAAATAATTAAGGCCTAAGGGCATCCTTTTATTAAGCCTCATGCAATTTGCCTTAAGAAGAAAATAAACTCCACCACAAAATCATACTTAGATGAGGAATTGAAGAAAGATATATTTAAGCTGAATTCAAGAATTCTTATTCATTGAAAGAAATAGAAGATGAAAGCAAAAAAAGGCTCATCCAATCTCCACTTGTTCCATGTCCGTTGCTCACCAATATGTAAATTCTAATAAAGTATCACACAATTCTCACCTTGAAAGTCTGAACTTTACAAAATGCATGGCCTTGCAAGATAAAGGTTGAGTAAAATAATATGTTTGTTGCTATAATGAACAAAGAGGGATATGGAGTCAGTTCATTGCACTCTACCAAGCATTGGTAGTGGTCTTGGGAAGATCATAGGCCAATAAGAATTACTCTTGGGAAGGCATAAGTCATGTTTGCAGTAAATAAATGAAAGCATCAAGAAAAACCGAGGTTCTTTGAAGGAAATGTTGAAAGCAACATGTGTACCTCATATTCTTTTCTTTCATTTATTGTTTGTTTGATCCTTGAAATGAAACTAGAATCTGAGAAATGGTTGATTTTATCATGCAATGCGAATACAGACTTTAAACATAAAGATGAAATTAAGGTAAGAGCACAGCACAGAATGAAACCTCAAGCATTAAGGTAGATACACATTAAACCATGACAAAGAAAATCATAGATGCACAAAGTTTAAAGACAAAACTTTGAAACTTTCAGAAGGATATCTGGATCATAATCAGTGCGATATTCATCGCGTACCTGAATTAATAATTTAAAAAATAAAACAAAAACAAAAAGAATATGGATCAGAGAAAATGAACAATTTATATTGATATAAGATCATGAAAAAAGTAAGGAGAAATTACTTGTCCTCCACTTTTACCGCGACCCCACTGTCTGCCTTCCATGAAACCCCAATCAAAATCTACACGAATAGGACGATCATCAAGGATTGTCCCACTTATATATTTAACTGAATCTTCAGTATCTTCTCTAGAGTAGTACCTGGTATGAAAATTATTTAAAATTAGTGATTACTTGCTCATCTTTCAGCACTTCCCTAGTTCCCTTTCCTCTTCATGAAAGAGCACAAAATTTAGATTGATGACAAACAATTTCTAGCTAACAACTAATCAATACATAAGCACAGAAGCAACATATAAAAGTTCATTAGTTTAACAAGGCCAAAAAACAGGATGCCAGCAAACTACTAAACTTTACGGATTAGATTTAATAATGGTGACAAACTGACAAATAATTTCTGGCTAACAAGTATGGAGTACATGATACCCAAAGACAAAAACTAAATGCAAAATTTCATTAGTTCAGAACAAGGAAACAAATTTCAGGAACCACTAGTTGAATGCCGGAAAACTTTATAAGGTAAAGTTCTACATGCAATATATAGTAAATCTATCCAGATAGCAAAAGTTAGGCAACAGTAAAATGTACATGATAGCATATGGCAATAAATAAGGTCCTTCCTGTGTTTTGTCAGAGAACCATCCTGCTTCTAATGTACACAGAATGCCTCACGAAGATATGATCAATTAGATTGAGCATCCGTTTTTTAGGCAATTATAAATAAAAAGTAAGGAAAACGAAGGGATCAAGGTTAAAGCTGTACATCACAAAACAGAAACCACATGGAGTTCTGCTGTTCTTGTCAAGACCCATGACAATCTTTTTTATCTCTCCAGCACGAGAGAACAGCTCGTAAACTTGCTCCTCAGTCGTATAGAAGGACATGTTCCCCACATAAACAGTAGTAGATTTAAGCAGAGCTTCCTCAAATTCTTCCTGTGTCCCCTGGAACCTTCTATCTCTGTAGGCTGAAATCTTGCTGAGATCCTAACCATCACATACAAACAATAAAAATAAGAAATAAACGAACAAAAATCCCAGAAAATATGAGAATAGAGAACATAACATAATCCCAAAAATTCTAAGAATCAAAATTTCAAAAGTTCATATAGTACATTCCAATTTGCTTCAAATTAATGCGTTTGTAGTGAGCTACTGTTATCCTCCCTCCAATTAGAGATAAGCAAAGTTTACACGATTTGTGCAGTATATTCAGCTCAGAAGTTGTGCTTTCGCCGAAGAAGAAAATCTCAAAAATCAATGGCAATGAAAAATTTGCTTCACAAATTCGAATCGGTAAACACAAGTCCACGCATATATACATACAAAGATATATAATTAAAGGGGGCGTTTGGTAGATCACCTTGAAGAGAGATGCCATTGTTCTTTCTCCTCAGAGAAATCCTTCCCAGGTTAGCCCTAGCAAGAACTGAATGCTCTCTGTGCCCTACTTCCCTAAACCGGTCTGACAGAAAGCCGGTCGAACGTAACCTCGTGAATTTACACCTACACCCCTCGTTAATTCAATCCTTAATTGCGGATCCTGACCGTTTGATTGTTTAATTCACGTTATAATTTTGTTTATGTTTTTTTACTATTTCTTTTATTCATTACTCAAATTAACTCTTTCTTCTTTTGTTTATTTTCGTTATTATTTTTTATTTATTTTTAAATTTAATTTTTTGTGTTTTTCTTATGAGATCTCAAATTGAAATTGAGGTGAACTCATTTATTTTGACTGACTTTAATTGATCCGTGGGAGCCACGTGTCATCTTATGACTATGTGTTTGCCATGACTGATTGTATCTGTTGGCTGTTGATCACCAATTAATAATATTTGATTTTTATGAAAGTGTTTAATTAAGGGTCCGTTTATAAACTCAGAAAATGACTTTCGGAACACATTTTTCAGATTTTCCCGTATTTTGTTACTCAAGGAAAATGGAATCGAAAAAAATATTTATTCTGATCAACGAAAAAAAAAAAGTCTAATTTGACAAAAAATGTCTTCTTAATTTTTTAGTTAGAAGACATTTTCTAGATTCTTTGTTTTCCATCTATCTTCCCTTTCTTTCTTTTTTAAAGTTAGTTTCTGTATTATTATTATTACCATCACCACACCACATCACAACTACACCACCACCACCACCACCACTGACACTAACACCATTACCACACCACCACCACCACCAGCCAAACAGAAAAAGATTATTTTCTAACATTCAACCAAACACTAGAAATTAGATTATTTTCTAAAAAACAATCATTTTCTGAAAAATATTTTCTAAGTTTTCAAACGGACGCTAAATTAGTATACAACACATTATTAAGAAAATGTTCAACTATTGGCTAACAGTTAATTGGTTATGAATTGCAATAAATATATTTCATTCGTTCACTCTTTTGGAATCTACTTTTGCAAGAAATATATTTATCGATTCTCTTCCTCTCGAAATCTAGACTCAATAAAGACGAAAGATCTCAGGCTACAAACTTAATTACAGAATCTACTTAAACTTTCAGAATCTATATCACACTATTTGATGGACTGGATGAAGGATCTCAACCTCCAAACTTTCAACCAATGATTAATCAATAGCTATGTATATTAATTATTATGTAATTTCTTGACAAAAAAAACAATTCTTATTTTTTTTATTTATTTATTTATAGGGTCATTGATGTCTCCAAATCAAATACAATATTCAATAGGTATGAAATCATATTTTAAAATTACCCGCAAATCTTACACTTGATGATCTCAACTTAACCTACAAAGATTTGGATGGTTCAATTCTAAGATCAGCCTAGTATGTGCCGAAGATGTTGAGTATTGTTTTAAATTTATTAAGTTGTGCGGAGTTTCCAAAATTAAGTTGACACTAGCTTAGATAGTCTATTTTTTTTTTTAAAAGTATGACCGTTGATCATGCCACATGCATAGTTGGCAAGAGTACACAAGTGTACATGATAAGAGAAGTTCACATCTGAACACTTATATATATATATATATATATATATATATATATATATATATATATATATATATATATATATAAAAGAAAACTATCTTTAATAAAAAGTGTGGACAAATATAAGAAGGATTTAGTGATTGGATGGCTGAGATTGTATGTGGTTTCATTAAGTCAAGCCGTATTTTAGGTAGTAAATATGCTATTTTGCCATTGTTTTTTCACAGTTTATTTTTGGTAGTTCTGAACTTCTGATTTCCCCTCCAAATACAGTCAACAATTCTTAGTTTTTGTTTTTTGTTTAAAAAATTCTATTTACACCACATATTTTACTATTTGCACCACCTATTTAGTAGGTCAAATAACTTTATAGATGGTGTAAATATAAATTTACTATTTACACCACCGCCATTAAATATGGTCAAAGATTATTATTTGTTGTTCATTTTTTTTAAATTAAAAATATTAAAATTAAAATTAAAAAAAAAAACAAAAACAAAAATAAACCTCCCGTCACCTTCTCCGGTTAGAAAGCATGGCCGGAGAAGGCAACTGGGTTGCCTTCTCCGGTGAGAAGGCAGTGGGTCTCCTTCTCACCGGAGAAGGCGACCCATGTAGATTTCTACCTGGGTTGCCTTCTCCGGTGAGAAGGAGACCCACAGTGGGTTGCCTTCTCACCCGAGAAGGCAAGCCAGCCAGGTAGAAATCTACATGGGTCGAAGAGAAGGCAACCCAGGTAGAAATCTACATGGGTCGCCTTCTCCGGTGAGAAGGAGACCCACTGGGCTGCCTTCTCACCGGAGAAGGCAGTCCCGGCCTTCTCATCGGAGAAGGTGAGGGTTTTTTTTTTTTTTTTTTTTTTTAAATGTCTAATTATTCTATTTTATAAGTTTTTATTTTCAACAAAAAAAATGTTGTTTCTATTTTCAAAATATCTTTTTTTTTTCAATACATTTTTTTAATTTTCTATTTTCAATACTTGTTTTTGTTTATGGTTTAATTTTTAAATAAAAAAATTAATTTTGTTATTTTAATATTCTTTACAACTAAAATTTGTTGTATATATATATTTTTTATCTTTTTTATAAACATATAATAATATTAAATTTGAATCGCTAAAAATATAAAAATACATTAACATCACAATAAAAAAATAAAAAAAAAATTCATTCAATTTCAATCTAATATAACATTTTCCCGAGTACAATTAGAGCGTACATGCTCATTGTAACTTTAAATCCGATTCATATATGGAGTAATCCATGCATTTGCACAATCATGTCTAAAATAAGCCCATTGTGGAGCAATAGTAGGCATTGGGTACTCTCCTGTCAATGTTACCTTAACATAATGGTTATTATTAACATAACCAAGGGCTATTGCTACATGCTCGTACCAAGGTGGTGGGCTAGATCGGAGTGGTAAATATGTTGTATTGTCGGCCATACTCAAAACATGCCGTATCACATTGTATCGGGAAGCAATTAGTACACCCATCTCCGGCATAGTCATCCAGTGCTCAACTGGTGTACACCGATCTTGTGCAAAAAAATTCAACATGTTATAGACATTATACAATCCTTGAGTTCCAAACATATTGGTATATTCCATCTTGTGAGACTCTAGTTCTTCGATTAAATTGGATCGAATTTTGAACCATTCGTCCTCCTTAAAACCAAGACATAGAGCTACTGCTCGAAATCCACAGTTTCCGTCAGATCTCACATCTTGCACTTGCATGATGAAAGGATGGAATATAACCGGGAGTTGAAGAATATATGGATGGTAAAAATGTCTATTACCTGAAATAAGCCCATTGTGGAGCAATAGTAGCCAAATATAGAGATAAGTTGCCGCATTCAGTTACCTTCAATATAATTATTAAATTTCATAGATTTAATAAGATTTAGGGTTGTAGAAGATAGTTGGTACTTAGATTCTAGATATAGGGGTCGCCGAACTGATCTTCCACTGTCAAGTCAGCTTCAAGATCCATGCCCAAATATAGAGATAAGTTGCCGCCTTCAGTTACCTTCAAGATAATTATTAAATTTCATAGATTTAATAAGATTTAGGGTTGTAGAAGATAGTTGGTACTTAGATTCTAGATATAGGGTCTTTAAAATTGTTTTATAACTTGATACTACTGTTATAGACTTATTGTATTGCATGCTGATTTGTAGCTCAAAAGAATCCTAATTCAGTTTGAATAATTTTTTCGCACATGCAAATGGCTACTTTAATTTCTATCACATAAAATCAACCGATATATTCTTGTAGTTACGTAATAGAGTTTCTGATGCAGTCTTGGATGTCCGAGGTATCCATCCCCAGCAAGCTTGGATATGCCTTCTATTTCACCGTACAAACTGATTTTCTAAAAAATGGCTTCTCACGAAGGAGCCCAACGATATCAGTTAGGTACACAGAAGGTGATAGCGTTGCGACAAAATTGAAAGGAAGAAAACAGGAGATGTGGTCTGGGATGTCTGAATTTAGTGTTGGGTGTGCGACTTGAATTTCTAAAACCTGAAGAAGAGGAAAGTGGGAAATGAGAAAAGGGAACATGTTGGCAAATTAGTCCTTGAAAAAAAAAACAGCTTACTTTGACAAAATTAGGAATACTAATCAATAAAAATTACTACTCCAAAAAATATTAATCATAATAAATTTATTCAAATATTATCACATGTGGGGTTGTTATTAATGAAACCAATGTTTGTGCACGGTCAATTACATGTTACTACTTCAAGAGTAAGCAATCCAAATGATTTAAAATTTGTAATCTGTAGTAGGAAAATGTTGTAAGTCACCCACTAATATGGTTTACAAAGAAGTTTTTAATAATTTGGATTTTTGATTTGTTTTTTTATTATTATTACCAAAAAAATAAAATAAAAAATTGCCTAACTAATAGACCATAGTTTACAAAAAGAGTAAAAGACATTTTTGGTTCTAGACTTATAGTGGCTTGGACAATTTTAGTCCTTTATAAAAAAATTTGCCATTTTATGGACAGAGTTATTGTGGCGAGGACATTTTTGGTCCTCCGTCTATATTTTTGTTAGATAACCGTCTGAGAGAGGGGTAATTACGTCAATTTAGGCTATCTCCTTCTATCTATTATATCTATGTGTGTTTTGTTTTCTTCTCGGTCATAATTCGAAGGAGCCGGAGAGTCCAAGTTGCAGTAAAGGCATGGTTGTGGGCAGAGCATTTCGTAGTGCAAAACTACAAATAAATGAGGGTCAGAGTAAATGCATGGTTGTGGGACCAAAATCGTCCATCTCACAATAAAGAGATAGCCTAAATTGACGTAATTACCCCTCTCTCATACGGTTATCTAACAGAAATATAGACGGAGGACCAAAAATGTCCTAGCCACAATAACTCTGTCCATAAAATGACAAATTTTTTTATAAAGGACTAAAATTGTCCAAGCCACTATAAGTCTAGGACTAAAAATGTCTTTTACACTTACAAAAATTTATAGACCATAGTTTATCTTCTATAAAAAAAATAAAAGATTTTGTTTTTTTTTTTTTTAATATTTATAGTTTACGAAAATTTATAGACCATAGTCTATAGAATAATGACGGGAAGTAATGATCCAAAGCCCTTTTATTTTTTTATAGTCATAAACATATACACTGCCCCAAATTATATAAAAAAAATGGCCTAATTAATTACCCTTGGACATTTCTTGTGCTAAGCCCAGTTTATTACCCATCGGCCCACGTATAAATATCCAAAGCCTAAGCCAAACCGGCTAACCCTTGTTCGGATAGGCATACCACTGTCTGTACGCTCTCATATCTCTCTAAACTATCTCAAACCTCCTCCAATCCCTTCCCTTCTCCGGCTTTAAATTTCAAAATCTCCAACGGATTAATTTTTTAAGAAAATCTCCAACCAATTAAAATTTTAAGAAAATCTCAAACGGATTAAATTTCTAAGAAAATCTCCAACGGATTAAATTTCTAAGACAATCTCCAACTGATAAAATTTCTAAGAAAATCTCCAACGGATTAAATTTGTAAGAAAATCTCCAATTGATTAAAATTTTAAGTCGGTGCCGAAGGTCGGCTACTCGGCTATTTATTTTTGTTTTCCTATTTCCGATTGCTCTATCTCGACTATAGAGGAGGGCAGAGAAAGGAAGCAGAGGAGGGGAGCCATTCATGGAAGGAACTTCTTGAGTTGACATTATATTTGAATATAATATTCTTTATATAACTGATTAGGTTGAAGTGAAGGCTATGTGGGAGGTTGACAGGTAAATCACCTTCTGTCAATAATGCTTTTGGTTTAATGAATCTGAACTTCTTTGTGGTTGGATCATTGTAATAATGGTAGTAATCTTAGATGTTTACTGTATACAACCATTGTCTGTTATTGAAAATTTTGTCCTACGAGTGTGAAAATTTGTTAAGTGTTTGCAGGATAATACAAGGTTAAGGTTAGATTCTAATACTTATGGTTTTTCGTGGATTCAGAAGAATTGGAAGGAACTTCTTGAGGTGCTAGCATGGAAGGAAGGATTTTCCCCTTGAAGTCATTGCCATCAATGACACCGGAGGAGTCAATCAGGCCTCACACCTTCTCAAATATGACTCTACCCTTGGCATCTTATACGTCGACGTCATGCCCGTCGGCGACAATTCCATCTCCGTCGACGGCAAGGTCATCAATATCGTATCCAACCACAATCCCATCAACATCCCTGCAAGGTAATATTTAATCATATTTTATTATTTTAATTTCTATGCAGTGTTTTCTTCAATCCAGTTGACATTATATTTGAATATAATATTCTTTATATAACTGATCAGGTTGAAGTGAAGGCTATGTGGGAGGTTGACAGGTAAATCACCTTCTGTCAATAATGCTTTAGGTTTAATAAATCTCAACTTCTTTGTGGTAGGATCATGGTAGTAATTGTAGTAATCTTAGATGTTTATTGTATACAACCATTATCTGTTATTGAAAATATAGTCCTACGAGTCTCAAGATGAATCGAAAAAACATAATTAATAGAATCTAACCTTTGTATTATCCAGCAAACACTTAACAAATGTTCTCAAGAAATAGTGTTGAATGATGGCCGTCAGCACAAGTATCACGTGTGGCGGCCATATATAGACATTATAAGGCATGAAGTTAGTTTAAACCCAGCCAACTTGGACATTTCTTGCAGTTGCAAGTAGATTTCTGAGTTGGGAATTCTATGCTGTCATTGTCTACGCATTCTTCATGTACATTGTGTTTCTAGTATCCCTGATAAATATATCCTTAAAAGATGGACTAAAAAAGTTATTGATGGTAGAAATGTCAACATTGATTCTATGGTTTATAATGTTGATATCCCTCCTTCAATTTAGGTTTTTGATATTAGTAGGAAATTTCAAAGATTAGTTGTTTCTAGTCAAGATAGCAGTGTAGCTAGAAAATTTTATGATGAAGCTGTTGAGGATGCAAAGAAAAAGGTTGAAGCTAAGATTGGGTATGTGCATATTGAAGAGGGTAGTGTTTCATCTTCAAGTAGTGGTGTACAAAATCCTTCAAGCCGGAGATTGAAAGGTGAGCGTAATAAAAGGAGGAGTAGTGTTATTGAAAAGAAGTACTGTCTTGCAAGGTGGAGAAGAGTCTGCAAATAAAGTTGCTTTGAGTACGAATGATGCTGTTCAATCTTTAGTTTTGGAAGGCATATCCAAGCTTGCTGGGGATGGATACCTCGTACATCCAAGACTGCATCAGAAACTCTATTACGTAACTACAAGAATATATCAGTTGATTTTATGTGATAGAAATTAAAGTACCCATTTGCATGTGCGAAAAAATTATTCAAACTGAATTAGGATTCTTTTGAGCTACAAATCAGCATGCAATACAATAAGTCTATAACAGTAGTATCAAGTTATAAAACAATTTTAAAAACCCTATATCTAGAATCTAAGTACTAACTTTCTTCTACAACCCAAAATCTTATTAAATCTATGAAATTTAATAATTATCTTGAAGGTAACTGAAGGCGGCAACTTATCTCTATATTTGGGCATGGATCTTGAAGCTAACTTGACAGTGGAAGATCTGTTCGGCCACCCCTCCATTTCACCGTACAAACTGATTTTCTTAAAAAATGCCTTCTGGCAAACGAGCCCAACGATCTCAGTTAGGTACACAGAAGGTGATAGCGTTGCGACAGAATTGAAAGGAAGAAAACAGGAGATGTGGTCTGGGATGTCTGAATTTAGTGTTGGGTGTGCGACTGGAATTTCTAGAACCCGAAGGAGAGGAAAGTGGGAAATGAGAAAAGGGAACCTGTTGGCAAATTAGTCCTTGAAAAAAAATAGCTTATTTTGAAAAAATTAGGAATACTAATCAATAAAAATTACTACTCCAAAAAATATTAATCATAATAAATTTATTCAAACATTATCACATATGGGGTTGTTATTAATGAAACCAATGTTTGTGCATGGTCAATTACATGTTATTGCTTCAAGAGTAAGCAATCCAAATGATTTAAAATTTTTAATCTGTAGTAGGAAAATGTTGTAAGTCACCCACTAATATGGTTTACAAAGATGTTTTTAATAATTTGCAATTTTGATTTGTTTTTTTTTTTTTTATATTATTATTACCAAAAAAATAAAATAAAAATGGCCTAACTAATAGACCATAGTTTACAAAAATTTATAGATCATAGTTTATCTTCAATAAAAAAAAAGATTTTGTTTTTTTTTTTATATATATATTTATAGTTTACGAAAATTTATAGACCATAGTCTATAGAATAATGACGGGAAGTAATGATCCAAGGCCCTTTTATTTTTTTATAGTCATAAACATATACACTGCTCCAAATTATATTAAAAAAATGGCCTAATTAATTACCCAAGCACATTTCTTGTGCTATGCCCAATTTATTACCCATCGGCCCACGTATAAATATCCAAAGCCTAAGCCAAACCGGCTAACCCTTGTTCGGACAGGCAGACCACTGTCTGTACGCTCTCATCTCTCTTTAAACTATCTCAAAACTCCTCCAATCCCATCCCTTCTCCGGCTTTAAATTTCAAAATCTCCAACAGATTAATTTTTTAAGAAAATCTCCAACCGATTAAATTTTTATGAAAATCTCAAACGGATTAAATTTCTTAGAAAATCTCCAACGGATTTAATTTCTAAGAAAATCTCCAAAGGATTAAATTTCTAAGAAAATCTCCAATGGATTAACTTTTTAAGAAAATCTCCAACGAATTAAAATTTTAAGTCGGCGCCGAAGGTCGACTACTCGACTATTTATTTTAGTTTTCCTATTTCCGATTGCTCTATCTCGACTATAGAGGAGGGCAGAGAAGGGAAGCATAGGAGGGGGGCCATTCATGGAAGGAACTTCTTGAGGTGCTGCCATTGAAGGAAGGATTTCCCCCTTAATGTCATTGCCATCAATGACACCGGAGGAGTCAAGCAGGCCTAACACCTTCTCAAATACGACTCTATCCTTGGCATCTTATACGTCGACGTCATGCCCGTCGGCGACGATGCCATCTCCGTCGACGGCAAGGTCATCAATATCGTATCCAACCACAATCCCATAAACATCCCGGCAAGGTAATATTTAATCATATTTTATTATTTTAATTTCTATGCAGTGTTTTCTTCAATCCAGTTGACATTATATTTGAATATAATATTCTTTATATAACTGATTAGGTTGAAGTGAAGGCTATGTGGGAGGTTGACAGGTAAATCACCTTCTGTCAATAATGCTTTTGGTTTAATGAATCTGAACTTCTTTGTGGTTGGATCATTGTAATAATGGTAGTAATCTTAGATGTTTACTGTATACAACCATTGTCTGTTATTGAAAATATAGTCCTACAAGTCTGAAGATGAATCGAAAAAACATAATTATTAGAATCTAACCTTAACCTTGCATTATCCTGCAAACACTTAACAAATGTTCTCAAGAAATAGTGTTGAATGATGACCGTCAACACAAGTATCACGTGTGGCGGCCAGATATAGACATTATAAGGCATGAAGTTAGTTTTAACCAGCCAACTTGGACATTTCTTGCAGTTGCAAGTTGATTTCTGAGTTGGGAATTCTATGATGTCATTGTCTACGCATTCTTCATGTACATTGTGTTTCTAGTATCCCTGATAAATATATCCTTAAAAGATGGACTAAAAAAGTTATTAATGGTAGAAATGTCAACATTCATTCTATGGTTTATAATGTTGGTGTCCCTCCTTCAATTTAGGTTTTTGATAATAGTAGAAAATTTCAAAGATTAGTTGTTTCTATTCAAGATAGCAGCGTAGCTAGAAAATTTTGTTATGAAGTTGTTGAGGATGTAAAGAAAAAGGTTGAAGCTGAGATTGGGTATGTCCATATTGAAGAGGGGGGGTGGGGTGTTTCATCTTCAAGTGGTGGTGTACAAAATCCTTCAAGCCGTAGAATGAAAGGTGAGCGTAATAAAATGAGGAGTAGTGTTATTGAAAAGAAGTACAGTCTTGCAAGGGGGAGAAGGAGTCTGCAAATAAAGTTGCTTTGAGTACGAAGGGTGCTGCTCAATCTTTGGTTTTGGAAGGCATATCCAAGCTTGCTGGGGATGGATACCTCGTACATCCAAGACTACATCTGAAACTCTATTACGTAACTGCAAGAATATATCAATTGATTTTATGTGATAGAAATTAAAGTACCCATTTGCATGTGCGAAAAAATTATTCAAACTGAATTAGGATTCTTTTGAGCTACAAATCAGCATGCAATATAATAAGTCTATAGCAGTAGTATTAAGTTATAAAACAATTTTAAAAACCCTATATCTAGAATCTAAGTACCAGCTATCTTCTACAACCCTAAATCTTATTAAATCTATGAAATTTAATAATTATCTTGAAGGTAACTGAAGGCGGCAACTTATCTCTATATTTGGACATGGACCTTGAAGCTGCCTTGACAGTGGAAGATCTGTTCGACCACCCCTCCATTTCACCGTACAAACTGATTTTCTAAAAAATGGCTTCTGGCGAAGGAGCCCAACGATCTCAGTTAGGTACACAGAAGGTGATAGCGTTGCGACAAAATTGAAAGGAAGAAAACAGGAGATGTGGTCTGGGATGTCTGAATTTAGTGTTGGGTGTGCGACTAGAATTTCTAGAACCTGAAGGAGAGGAAAGTGGGAAATGAGAAAAGGGAACCTGTTGGCAAATTAGTCCTTGAAAAAAAAAACAGCTTACTTTGAAAAAATTAGGAATACTAACCAATAAAAATTACTACTCCAAAAAACATTAATCATAATAAATTTATTCAAATATTATCACATGTGGGGTTGTTATTAATGAAACCAATGTTTGTGCACGGTCAATTACATGTTACTGCTTCAAGAGTAAGCAATCCAAATGATTTAAATTTTTTAATCTGTAGTAGGAAAATGTTGTAAGTCACCCACTAATATGGTTTACAAAGAAGTTTTAATAATTTGTAATTTTGACTTGTTTTTTTTTATTAGTATTACCAAAAAAATAAAAAAAAAATGGCGTAACTAACAGACCATAGTTTACAAAAATTTATAGACCATAGTTTATCTTCTATAAAAAAAAATAAAAGATTTTTTTATATAGATTTATAGTTTACGAAAGTTTATAGACCATAGTCTATAGAATAATGACGGGAAGTATTGATCCAAAGCCCTTTTATTTTTTTATAGTCATAAACATATACACTGTCCCAAATTATATAAAAAAAAATGACCTAATTAATTACCCATGGACATTTCTTGTGCTAAGCCCAATTTATTACCCATCGGCCCACGTTTAAATATCTAAAGCCTAAGCCAAACCGGCTAACCCTTGTTCAGACAGGCAGACCACTGTCTGTATGCTCTCATCTCTCTTTAAACTATCTCAAAACTCCTCCAATCCCATCCCTTCTCTGGCTTTGAATTTCAAAATCTCCAACGGATTAATTTTTTAAGAAAATCTCGAACCGATTAAATTTTTTTGAAAATCTCAAACGGATTAAATTTTTAAGAAAATCTCCAACGGATTAAATTTCTAAGAAAATCTCCAACGGATTAAATTTCTAAGAAAATCACCAACGTATTAAATTTTTAAGAAAATCTCCAACGGATTAAAATTTTAAGTCTGCGTCGAAGGTCGGCTACTCGGCTATTTATTTTGGTTTTCCTTTTTCCGATTGCTCTGTCTCGACTATAGAGGAGGGCAGAGAAGGGAAGCAGAGGAGGGGGGCCATTCATGGAACGAACTTCTTCAGGTGCTGGCATGGAAGGAAGGATTTCCCCCTTGATGTCATTGTCATCAATGACACCGGAGGTTTCAAGCAGGCCTCACACCTTCTCAAATACGACTCTACCCTTGGCATCTTCGACGACGACGTCATGCCCGTCAGCGACGATGCCATCTCTGTCGAAGGCAAGGTCATCAATATCGTATCGAGCCGCATTCACATCAACATCACGACAAGGTAATATTTAATCATATTTTATTATTTTAATTTCTACGCAGTGTTTTCTTCAATCAAGTGTTCATTATATTTGAATAGGTAAAATGGTCAAATAGGCCCCTAAACATTACTCAAGGAGTTAATTAGGCCCTTGAACTTTCAAAAGGTGCAATTAAGACCTTAAACATATTATTTTAGAGCAATGAGGCCCAAAAACCGGTTGGTGACCTACAATTACAGGTCATAAAGATTTCGACAAAATTTCGGCGAACCTCCGACAGCATTCCAACCAAAAATCGGCGAAACCTTCGCCAGCGTCATTTGGCTGCCATCTCCGGCGAAGGAGAAGGCAGACCAACTGCTTTTTTTGGTCAGCCTTCTCCTTCGCCGGAGAAGGCAACCAAGCCTTCCTTCTCCGGCAACTGGAGAAGGCAACCAACTTGTTGCCTTCTTCGGCGACTGGAGAAGGCGGCGCCTTCTCCCGTGAAGGAGAAGGGTTGGGTTGCCTTCTCCTTCGCAGGAGAAGGCGACCCAGTCCTTCGCCAGATCTGGTTCGCCTTCTCCTTCGCGAACCAGATCCGGCGAAGGAAAAGGGTTCTGTCTGCCTTCTCCTTCGCCGGAGATGGCAGCCAAATGACGCCGGCGAAGGTTACGCCGGTTTTTGGTCGAAATGTTGTCGAAGGTTCGCCGGAATCTTTTTGACCTGTAATTGTAGGTCATCAACCGGTTTTTGGGCCTCATTGCTCTAAAATAATATGTTTAAGGGTTTAATTGCACCTTTTGAAAGTTCAAGGGCCTAATTGACTCATTGAGTAATGTTTAGGGGCCTATTTGACCCTTTTCCCATTTGAATATAATATTCTTTATATAACTGATCAGGTTGAAGTAAAGGCTATGTGGGAGGTTGACAGGTAAATCACCTTCTGTCAATAATGCTTTTGGTTTAATGAATCTGAACTTCTTTGTGGTAGGATCAAGGTAATAATGGTAGTAATCTTAGATGTTTATTGTATACAACCATTGTCTGTTATTGAAAATATAGTCCTACGAGTGTGAGCATTTGTTTAGTGTTTGCAGGATAATACAAGGTTAAGGTTAGATTCTAATACTTATGGTTTTTCATGGATTCGGAAGAATTGGAAGGAACTAGGTTAAGGATAGATTCTAATACTTATGGTTTTTCATGGATTCGGAAGAATTAGAAGGAACTTCTTGAGGTGCTGGCATGGAAGGAAGGATTTTTCCCTTGATGTCATTGCCATCAATGACACCGGAGGTGTCAAGCAGGCCTCACACCTTCTCAAATACGACTCTACCCTTTGAATCTTTGACGCCGACGTCATGCCCGTCGGCGACGATGCCATCTCCGTCGACGGCAAGGTCATCAATATCGTATCCAACCACAATCCCATCAACATCCCGGCAAGGTAATATTTAATCATATTTTATTATTTTAATTTCTATGCAGTGTTTTCTTCAATCCAGTTGACATTATATTTGAATATAATATTCTTTATATAACTTATCAGGTTGAAGTGAAGGCTATGTGGGAGGTTGACAGGTAAATCACCTTCTGTCAATAATGCTTTTGGTTTAATGAATCTGAACTTCTTTGTGGTTTGATCATTGTAATAATGGTAGTAATCTTAGATGTTTACTGTATACAACCATTGTCTGTTATTGAAAATATAGCCCTACGAGTCTCAAGATGAACCGAAAAACCATAAGTATTATAATCTAACCTTAACCTTGTATTATCCTGCAAACACTTAACAAATGTTCTCAAGAAATGGTGTTGAATGATGGCCGTCAACACAAGTATCACGTGTGGCGGCCAAATATAGACATTATAAGGCATGAAGTTAGTTTTAACCCAGCCAACATGGACATTTCTTCCAGTTGCAAGTTGATTTCTGAGTTGGGAATTCTATGCTGTCATTGTCTACGCATTCTTCATGTACATTGTTTTTCTAGTATCCCTGATAAATATATCCTTAAAAGATGGACTAAAAAGTTATTGATGGTAGAAATGTCAACATTGATTCTATGGTTTATAATGTTGATGTCCCTCCTTCAAATTAGGTTTTTGATATTAGTAGGAAATTTCAAAGATTAGTTGTTTCTAGTCAAGATAGCAGTATAGCTAGAAAATTTTATGATGAAGCTGTTGAGGATGCAAAGAAAAAGTTTGAAGAGTGTGGTGTTTCATCTTCAAGTGTGCATATTGAAGAGTGTGGTGTTTCATCTTCAAGTGGTGGTGTACAAAATCCTTCAAGCCGGAGATTGAAAGGTTCGCGTAATAAAAGGAGGAGTAGTGTTATTGAAAAGAAGCACAGTCTTGCAAGGGGGGAGAAGGAGTCTGCAAATAAAGTTGCTTTGAGTACGAATGGTGTTGTTCAATCTTTGGTTTTGGAAGGCATATCCAAACTTGCTGGGGATGGATACCTCGTACATCCAAGTTCTTCGAGTTCAGAGTTTGTTCAGTTTAGTAAGGGTTTAGATGACAATATAGGTGTAGATTGAGAGTGTGTTAATACAAGTTGTTATCATTGAACTTATGCAATTCTGGATTTATCGTTTTGTAATTCTAGATGTGTAGTTTTGCAATTATGGATTTACAGTTATGCAATTATGGATTTATAGTTATGCAATTATGAATGTGTAGTTATGCAATTCTTGATGTGTTGTTTTGCAATTCTGGATTTATAGTTATGCAGTTATGGATTTATAGTTATGGAATTATGGATGTGTAGTTTTGCAATTCTGGGTGTGTAGTTTCATAGTGATGGATTTGTAGTTACGAAATTCTGGATGTATAGTTATGGATTTGTAGTTATGCAATTATGTATGTACAGTTATTAACTTATGGAGTTGTAGTTATGCAATTATGGATCTATAGTTATGAAGTTATGTATGTGTAGTCATGCAATTCTGGATTTGATATGTGCAAAAAAATAGAATTGCATAGATTAGAAGTGCAAAAATTGGTATTCACTTTTAAAGTTATGCATTCACAGATTCAAGTCATCTTGTTAATATATAACACATAAAGTTTCACATTCACAAAATACAGTCAACATGTCAATGATCTTTGTTCATTCATATCTTCTTGGAGACACCCTTGACCGCTTTTAAAACCTGTCCTCTAACCGTGTTCATCCTCCACTTGATGAGATTGACAGCATATTTCGCTCTCAATTCATATATGAAGTTTGCCTATAAATAAAGAGCATTAAATAATTAGTTTACTGCATTTTTTTTAATGTATTTTGAAAGTAATATATTTATTTTACTCTTACATTCATGCGCATGTTCTTTTTTAATCCTGGCTGTCAATTTTTTAGAGTCTCTTGGTATGTCTCCATATGTCTGAGTACATATATGCCACAATCGGTGACATTTTCAGTGTTTCCCCAGTCCAACTTAAGGAACTCTATTGCAACATTTTGCAAACTCACATATAAGGAGTAACATTCTGCTTTAAGGTAATCTTTGAATGATGCAATCTGGACAAAAAATTAGTTTAGTGTTGATAATGCTTTAAAGTCAATATATAGGTAATGATAAGAAGTTCAAGTTTTTTTTTTTCTTCTCAATTTACCAACAAGTGTGGACAATCGTCATATTTATCACTCTTTATTGTCTATGACTTGTACTTTATGTTCTTTGGTGTTGATGCAGACCACAAAGTAGTGACAATGGCGATGAACTGGGAAAAACATCTAATTCCAATTCAAAGTTAAAGCAATGTTAATATTTTTTGGACATGATAAAGTCAAATTGGACGTGGGTAATAGAACTTACCAAATCTGCGTCACTGATATCTAGGTTCCCAAAGCTAGCTATTTCGTAACTCAATCGTTCATTGAAATTCTGTTTCTTTGTGTCAATTGGGAGATCCTTCATCCATTGGTCGTTCGGATCCTTTTGCAGCTGGGGGGGGGGGGAATACATGCAGTATACACAAATGCAGGAATGAGTATTCATAATTCATGTACTATACTTTGAAAATTATAAAGCTATACATACAGAATTGCATAACTACACATCTATAATTACATAACTACACATCCAGAATTGCATAGCTAGACATCCAAAATTTCATAACTACACATCTAGAATTACATAACTACACATCCATAATTGCACAAATAAACATCCATAACTACTCTTAGTGTAATTACAGTTATATAACTCTTAATGTAAATTCAAATTTTTAAAATAGGTGTTTGCAAGTAAAAAAAATAAAATAAAATAAAAATTACATGTACTAGTGTGGAGAAGTAGACTCGCTTTGTGTCCCCAACTGCACGGCATGTGTTTAGCAAGGTAAAATGTAAGGACCATACATCCAAGAAGCTGCTTAATATCTCACCATCGCTTAGAGTGGCAAAGTTATGCCTTGTCAAGAAGTAGTCACCATAACTGAACATATCTCTCTACAACACAAATAAAAAAAATAACACAAATAAATAAATAAAATTCATGTAAAATACTGAAATAATTAATTTTGTTTTTTTTTTTAATAAATATGTGGATAGAAACATACCCTCCTGGGTGCTCCAAGAATGCATAGTTTGAAATTACTTTCTCTTTGTTAGTTGCATTATGTATGGAGCCTTTTATGTTTCGTCTAGTATGGTGATCTCAAATAAAGTGGGATGTTTCTGAATTTCTGCACAGGTCTCTTCCTTACAGTGGCATCTTCAACATCAGATTCACTCTCTTGCATGGCACTGTTGTTTACAAAAAACACAGGCAGTTATGATACTATATATTCATAAATACACATCCATAAACTAATAATTATACATCCAGAATTGCATAACTGCAAATTCATAACTTCATAAGTATAGATCTAGAATTGCATAACTACACATCTATAATCTGTAAACTATATATTCATAATTTTAGAACTATATATCCATAATTTTAACAATCAATGTCAATAGTTGAAAAAGAACATATTCATAATAATCAAACTTCATATTCAAAAACCTTGATCAATCAAACATCATATTCATAGTTTAAACATACATAAGAAAGCATTAATCTACCTATCAAACTCATCAATCTCAGAGCAGCATGGGCAGTTGTGGCAGCAGGTGTAGTAGGAGTTGTGGATTTTTCAAATGGAACTCTAATTAGTGATGGAGTTGCTTCCTTCCCCTTCGAGGTTGACACTCCTGCATTCCTCACAATTTTCTGAACCAGGGCTTCCAAAGGTTGGTCTTGTGATTGTGGTGAGTTTGGAGTAGAGCGTCCAAGTAGCTCAAATGATGGAGGATCTAGTTTAATATTTTTTCTTGTCTTTTCAAAGGCCTCCACCAAAGAATCAATCGCTGCCATGAAGCTATCACTTCCAAAGAATATGTTATCTAGTTGTGAGGCAGTTGGGCTGGAAGTGGGTTGAATCGTGCTTGTAGCACTCAGCATTGTGGAGATCCCCGAAAAAGCCTTCTTCATAACCTCAATTGGTTCCCCTTGCTTCCCGATATCGGACATGACCTGACCAAATTCTAGTACATCTGTGGTAAGCCTCTGAAGCACACGTGTCACTCTATCAACATTAGAGAGTGGCACAGTTGGAGTTGGAATGGTTGGTGTAGCATCAGGGCTGGGTATTGTTCTGGATATTGCAAGAGCAGGAGGTGCAGGTCTGGGTGATGATGTTGTTGCAGTGGTGGTAGGCTTTTGAATTCTAGGGATAACTTTCCCCTTTCCAAACCCCCCTGATTTTAGTTCAGCTAATACCCTCTTACGTACAAGCACTTTTGTCCAAGCCTTTATTGCAGGGTACGTTCGGTTGACCACCATGCCTTTGAACCCCACCCGGTCGAAGTAGAACAACTACAAAATTACAGAAGAGCATGTTAAAGAATTGCATAACTACACATCCATAATTGCATAACTACACATTCATAATTGCATAACTATAAACCCAGAATTGCAAAACTACACATCCATAATTGCATAACTACACATCCATAATTGCATAACTATAAATCCATAATTGCATAACTATAAATCTATAATTGCAAAACTACACATCCAAAATTGCATAACTACACATCCATAATTGCCTAACAATAAATCCATAATTGTATAACTGTAAATCCATAATTGCAAAACTACACATTCAGAATTGCATAACTACACATTCATAATTGCATAACTATAAATCCAGAATTGCAAAACTATAAATCCAGAATTTCATAACTACACATCCATAAGTTAATAACTGTACATCCAGAATTTCATAAAATGCATTCAATTAAATTAAAGACACTTTATGTATAATAGGAACTTACCAGGACAAATGCCATTGGCCCTGCAAAGGATCTTGAAGGATTTTCCTTGTATATCTCAACCGACATCCATAAATTAATAACTATACATCCAGAATTGCATAACTACACATCCATAATTGCATAACTATAAATCCATAATTGCATAACTATAAATCCATAATTGCAAAACTACACATCCAGAATTGCATAACTACACATCCATAATTGTCTAACTATAAATCCAAAATTGCAAAACTACACATTCAGAATTGCATAACTACACATTCAGAATTGCATAACTACACATCCATAATTGCATAACTATAAATCCAGAATTGCAAAACTATAAATCCAGAATTTCATAACTACACATCCATAAGTTAATAACTGTACATCCATAATTGCATAACTACACATCCATAAATTAATAACTATACATCCAGAATTGCATAAAATGCATTCAATTAAATTAAAGACACTTTATGTATAATAGGAACTTACCAGGACAAATGTCATTGGCCCTGCGAAGGATCTTGAAAGATTTTCCTTGTATATCTCAACCAAATCAATCAGAGACTTGTATGTGTATCGGCACCAATTGAGTCTTGAAATTGCCCGGACGTTGATCAATGACTTAAGAACTCTGTAGTTGGCATTCCTGGCAGTGTTTCCTCGGAGCATGCAGGAAACAATGAAGACCACAAAGTCCCTCTTGAAATCATCAACATGGTCACCTCTTCTCACTATTTCATCTGACATTTTGGTTGTTATGGGTGACCCTTTTTGGATATTCCAACTCTTCCTCCAGGCAGTCAGGAGTTTATTATATGCAGGTGTTGAATTTTTCTAAGACCTTGTCCCCTCTTCAACTTACTTCTTTCCTCGGGGGATCCCCAATGTGTATTCAATGTCCTCTTCATCGACGTGGAGAGCATCACCCTCCAATACAAAGTCTCCCTTGAAAACATCAAATCTGCTCAGAAGGTATTGAACCAACTGTGAATAATTGCTGGAGAATTGCAGATGTAGCAGGCCACCAAAACCAATATCAACAACAGCATCCCTTTGATCTCGTGATAGGCGATGGACAAGGTCAAACATTAGTTTGGGACCCATCCTTGTGTTGAAGTAATTTGAATCTGGTTTCTGTATTTGTTCTCTTTTTGTTGGTTCTGCCCTTTTTCTCTTGAACGGTGCTGGTTTTTGCCTTGTTGAAGGCTCTGCACAATCTCCGCTGCCACGTCCCCCATTTTGCGGAGGGGAGAGCTCAACATTTTGTGAGTTCAGTATTGCTCTGGTTTTTGTTTTTCGAATTGTCTTGACAAATTCTCCAAGTGTAGTTTCATCTTGTGGATTTGAGGGTTCCATTTCTGCAAATAAAAATCATACAAAGTTATGATAAAAAGATTTGAATGCATTTTGGTTATATATATCAGGAGACATAAGGTGCACAGAGTACTATATCCAGAATTGCATAAATACAAATCCATAAACTCACAACTATACATCCATAAACTCATAACTATACCACATTCAGAATTGTATAAATACAAATCCATAAACTCACTACTATACATCCAGAATTTTATTACTACAAATCCATAAACTCATAAGTATACCACATTCAGAATTGTAAAACTACACATCCATAAACTCATAACTATACCACATTCAGGATTGTAAAACTACACATCCATAAACTCATAACTATACATCCAGAATTTCATAACTACACAACCATAACTTAATAAATACACATCCAGAATTGCATAAGTACAAATTCAAAAGCACCAAAGATGAGAATGATATTGTCATATATTCAGAAGCTATGATCAATACATTCATAATGATTAACATACACATTCATAATCATATAACTATACATCCATACGTATTTTAAACAGTCCAAAACCCTAGTCTGAAATTACAAAAATGTATACTGAAAATTCATGCTTATTTTCTATAAATCCATAATGTAACAATGTAAAATGCATAATACCTATTTCAAAAAGAAGTAGAGATCGGTTTTAGAGAAAAAGCGCTTTGCGACAACGATGATTGAAGACAACAACAACAACGATAAAGAAAGTGAGTATACCTGAGAGAATAACGAAGAAAAAGTTAATGATAATGGCGAGAATCGGAGCTCTGTAGGTGGAGGGAATCATATTGGAGAAGAAAAGACAATGTAGTGGAGGGAAGAGTTTTGGAGAGGAAACGACAAAATGGTGCTTTTGTATTTAAAAAAAAAAAATTGATTGGTGGAGTGAAACGGTGCCACTAACGGCATCGTTACTCCAAAACGACGTCGTTTGCATCCGTATGCACCATGCACAACATAACGATTGCATTATGTTAAAACCAAAACGATGTCATAATATTTAGTAGCCCATTTTCCCAAAGCCCATTAACAGTTTTGGAGGGAAAACCTTGTAGCTAGGATTCTGCTTTATTATATAATAATAATAATAATAATAATAATAATAATAATAATAATAATAATAATAATAATAATAAAAAAGATAAAGATGTATATTGAACATGTATATAGATGTATAATAAAGATTAAAGTATAAAAAAATATAAAACCTTAAATATTTTTTATTACTCAAATTTGAATAATATTTTTGTCATCTTATAGTATGACTAGTTTTTTACGCGCATTGCGCGATTGGGATAATGCCCAATGTTTTTTTTTTTTAAATAAGTACTTTAAAGTATATTAAGACAAGATTATATTGAAATTGTTCATGCATAGATAATTGAAGGTTGAATTTGCGTATTTAAATATGTAATTCTTCTCGCAAAGGTTGAGTCACTTACCCCAAGGGCCCCCCACACTCTGACCCGACAGAGCATTGTAGGAAGTTGTAAATCACGGTGACTCAATGGTTCAGCAGACAGGACCAAATGCCGGTGCGAACAAGGAATCTGCCCACTTTGGACATAATTCCCGCAATGCTGCCGCCGAGGTTCAAACCTTGGTCTCTTCTCCCAAATACTGCCCACTAAACCATTGAGCTAAGCCCGTGCGGGTTAAATAGGTAATTCTAAGTCTACAAATGCAAGATAATATAGTCAAGATTGATTATAATTGTCAATAAAATAATTGTATAGGTATGGTTGAAACCAAATACGGGACATAAGGGAGAACAAATAAAAATTAGGGCATAAAATATTAAATATATACTAATATTGTTTGAGGAGATTTCGACATTAGGATTTGTGGTTAAGTTCTATTAAGACTTTAATATTAGAATTAGATTAATGGTGTAATTATAATTCTATATTAGACGTTAATATTATAATTAGACTAACGGTGAATTAACGGTATTTAACGAAAAAGTTAAATGGATAATCATATAATTAAGGATAAATTAGGAAAATTTAAAAAAAAAAAAAATAAAACCTGAACAATTTGAACCATTCATTTGATTTAATAATTTGGCGGTCATTTTTTCTACCCAATGTTAATAATTAAATAAATTCGTTGGTCAAATCCGCGCGCTAACTGCTGATTGTCAAACAAGGACATTGCAAGGTAGTTCTCACTTCAATTTGTTATGTGATTTGAATACTCTCTTTGTCACAAAATCTCTCAAGTAGTTAATATGGTTGGCTTTATTAATTATATATTTTTTTAATTTTTTCATGGTATTAATAAAATACTTGGTAAATAAATATATAGCATTATTTTGTATTATAACTTTGATATTTAATTAGAAAAATAGTGCAAAAAAAAAAAGATAATAGACAATGTAGTGAATATAATCAATTGATGAATTTGAATGTAAAATTTTTTATATTTGAGAAAAATAAAGACAATATAACTAATGAAAATATTTCTCTTAATTAATTTATTGATAATGAATAATTTTTTTTCACTGAATTAAGACATTGTAAGGACAATGTAGCGAATATAATCAATTAATAAATTTGAATATAAAGAATTTTTATATTGTAGAAAAATAAAGACAATATAACTAATACAATTATTTCTCTTATTTAATTTATTGATAATGAATAATTTTTTTTTGAATAAAGGCATTGTTGACACATAATTCTAAATTAAAGAAATGCATATCTATAATTTTTTGTTGTTGCTACTAAATTATTATTTATATAATTTAATAAGAGTAAAATAGAGTACTAATTATGCCAACTTTGATTGGGATGAGGTTCAAACCTAAGACCTTTTTTTGTTTTTTTTTATTGAAATCAATGAGTAAGTTAACGGTGAACTAACGGCAATTCTTAAAATTTTAACGGAATTAGTAACATTGTGTGGGTATTTTAGAAAATTTTAGTGTAAAATTTAAATCTTATCAATCTTTTAATCAATCTGAGCCATTCATTTGATTAAAATCTCTGACTGCCATTTTTTCTACCCATTATAGGCCTAACTCTCTTGGACTCTTATTAGTATAGTAGATATGTATAATATATAGAAGCATAATAAATATTATAAGACACCAAACTATAACAATATAAATAACATATGGCAAATTATTGTGTGGACCATGATCCACATAGTGTTATGTAGACCATAACAAAAAGTACATTTTTAATATGTTAAATGTACATTATTTTTGTACTAAGTATACATTATATTGTATAATATACACTCAGTATAAAAATAATGTACATCCCCTTAATACAATGTACATTATTTTTGTGCTGAATGTGCATTATTTTTGTACTGAATGTACATTATTTTATAGTATACAAAATATAGTCCGCAAAACTTATATGGACGATGGTCCATACAATAACGATTGATAACATATAGAATCAGGCCTAAAAATATTTTTATATTGATAACATATAGAATCAGGCCTAAAAATATTTTTATAACTAATTTTAGGCCCAAAATTATACTGCAATACAATTTCTTTAGGCAAAAACCCATACCCAATCATAGCCCAATAAACAGACCCACGACAGGAAATATATATAAACAAACATTAGCTACACCAAATACTCAGTCCACGATTCGCATTCTCAATTGTTATGCCTTGGACCCGTATCCAGCATGCTTGCTGGACACGGGTCAACGGCACTGTTATCTTTTTTTTTTTTTTTTTTTTAAATTTCAGACCACTTTGTTATAGAAGTATATGTTCATAATTTTATTACTATATGTTAATAACTATACATTCATAACTCCATAACTGTACGTTCATAACTCTATAACTGTACATTCATAACTCTATAACTGTACATTCATAACGTCATAACTGTACATTCATAACTCCATAATTGTACATTCATAATTTTCGAAGCTCTATGTTCACAATTTTAGAGCTCTATGTTCATAATTTTATCACTATATGTTCATAATTGTAAGTTCATAATGTTAGAGCTCTTTGTTCATAATTCGATCAATAACTGTACATTCATAATTCCATAACTGTAGATTCATAATCTCATAACTGTAGATTCATAACTCCATAACTGTAGATTTATAACTCTATAACTGTACATTCATAATCTTCGAAGCTCTATATTCACAATTTTAAAGCTCCATGGTCATAATTTTATCACTATATATGTTCATAATTGTAAGTTCATAATGTTAGAGCTCTGTGTTCATAATTTCATAATTGCATAACTGTACATTCATAACGGCATAACTGTATATTCATAATCCAAAAAAAAAAATTAACGCCGTTAACGGTAAAACGCGCGCGAATTTTTTTTTTTTTAAACTAAATGACGCGTTTTTTTTGAAAAACGATGTCGTTTTGGGCCCGTGCCCACAATTCATTGTGGACACGGGTCCAGGGCATAATTTGCCTCGCATTCTCTTGCCTCACTCCCGATTCTCTCTTCCTCTTTCCGATGATTTGCCTTCAACCGTAACTTCTACAATTATTGTTTCTGTTTTGCTTCTTAGATCAACTAAATTTTGTGTTTCAGAGACGTGATACCAATTCCGATTTAGTCTCTGAACATCAACCCTAGGTTACGTAGTTCGTTGTTCCTAATTTTGGTGGATTAAACTTTAAAGGATAAGTTCTGGAATTTTGGCCTAGGGATATTCGTATTCAGTTCATAAAATTGAAGTATGATCGCACCGTCGACTTGAGGAAGCAGTCGAAAACCCTCACTGAGCTAAGTTAACCTATCCATTTACTTGCTTCAGTCCGCTTACTCTTTATTTTGTTATAGATTTGTCTATATCATTTTGTGTTTGTTAGATTAAGAAATTATTATTGTTTTATTTCTGTATTTGAATTAGGGTTTTTCTAAAAAAAATTAAGTGTAAAATTTTTTAAACTTTCTCTGAAGTTTCGTCTGTCTTTCCGTCAATATTTATGAAGGATTTTGGAGGTGAAATTATTAATATGCTCATAGATAGTTTATGCTCAGAAATTATATTTGAATTGAACATGCAAATGGCAAAACATAGTTAAATTGAAGTTATTTATTCAATTTTTTCATTACAGAGCAGGAAGATTAAGAAGGCTATCATTGTAAGAGGTACTGAATAGCAGAATACATCATCAGGTAATATTCAAATTTAAATATTCAATAATCTGCAGTTTATTGAATTTATAGAATTATAATGGAACAATGTTTATTGCATTTTTTCCAAGTTAAATGAGAGTATTCAAAACCTAATTACTTTATGAGTTTCCTTTATCTTTTTATATCTTAAAAGGCTTTATTTTCAATTTGTTTATTTAAAATAAAGCCATATTTTTTTTAAATATGATTTATTTTCAAATTGATGGCCGAATTTTATTTAAGTATTTGATACTTTAATATTTATAAATTATAGACATAAATATTTGAGATCAATCAATTTATTAACATGATGAACATCTAACTAAAGCAAGGAATGTCTATTTCAGAGGTAAGCATACCTTATTTATTGTTTACTAAAAAAAAAAAATAGATTATTGGTAATATATTATTTTTATTTAGATTGTCTACTGAATCAATTTTCTTCAACCCAAAACTTGAAGAAAAGAAGAGTTGATAGAATCAAAAAGGAAAAAAATGGCATAATATGTTGAGTTTGGGTTTTGCAGAAAAACAAATGAATCTGTGGTTGAATTTTTACATGATACTTTTATTTAAGTATTTGATACTTTAATATTTATAAATTATAGACATAAATATTTGAGATCAATCAATTTATTAAAAAATAATAATTTCAAAACAATAATATATGGATTTGCATGTGGTTACAGTACATTACCAAAATAAGGTGATACAATACATAAATTTTAATTCACTTATACATCAATTGCATTGCATATATCCAAAACTATGCTAATATATACTACCTAAAGTAGATGTAATTACATAAGCGTAGACTCAAAGATCCTTACTTAGCTATTGGTACATTGTCCTTGAATCCAACATTAGATGTAATTACATATGGTGTACTCCAAGATCCTTACTTTGCTATTGGTAGTAAGACATCTAGATATCACCACATTGGTTTTCCTAAAAAAAAACATGGATAAGTATAGTAAACAATATCAGATGAAAAGAGAAAGAGAGAAATTCAACAGTTGAATGCAAATCTAAATTTATCCTAATTAACATGCATTTCTTAATGAAATAGATGCAATATGTAACTGTCCATGCAATTAAGAAAAACACATAAGTATCATGTAAAAATTCAACCACAGATTCATTTGTTTTTCTGCAAAACCCAAACTCAACATATTATGCCATTTTTTTTCTTTTTGATTCTATCAAGTCTTCCTTTCTTCAAGTTTTGGGTTGAAGAAAACTGATTCATCAGTAGACAATCTAAATAAAAATAATATATTACCAATAATATTTTTTTTTTTTTTTATTTCAGTAAACAATAAATAAGGTATGTTTACCTCTGAAATAGACATTCCTTGCTTTAGTTAGATGTTCATCATGAAACAGATATTCCTCGCTTTTGTTGGATGTTCATCCCTAAAATTCCTCTATTTCATATGTTCTTACTAAATGAATTCTTATGGGTTTTCTATTGTGAAGATGGATATTTTTGTTTTGCAAGTACAGAGAATACATTTGGGAAAGGATTATGATCTGCACGGTGAATGCAAATAGTCTAGTTTGAGTGGTCATCATTATATAGGCTGCAATATGGAGGATTTCAATTTTTTTTTAAAAAACAAAATACAATCATGATTTAGTATGGATGATAGCTTCTTGAAAGCTGAAGAGAAGTTCATTTATATATCAGTTTTTTAATTTAAATGTGCAGTATCAGCAATTCAACATCAATACACATTGGAATACGGAAAGTCCTACAAAGCAATTAATATAAGCATTTCAAGAAATAAGGGTCAAATAGGTCATCGAACTGCACATGATAATGTAATTAGGCCATCGAAGCTAAAAAACTAATAATTAGGTTCCTAAACTAATCAATTTTAAACAATTTTTTCAATTTCAAGGTTTCCAACAGGTCATTTTCTCAAATTAATTATTTTTTAAAAAATAAATTTTTAAAAATAATTATTAAAAAAAAAAAAAAAACAGACTCCGATTGGTCTTGTTTTTTTTTTTTTTTTTTTTTTTTTTTTAATTTTAAAAATTTATTTTTAAAAAAATAATTAATTTGTATGGATGACCTGTTGACTTGTTGGAAACCTTCAAATTGATTAGTTTAGGGACCCAATTGTTGGTTTTTTAGGTTCAGTGGCCTAATTGAATTATTGTGTACAGTTCGATGGCCTATTTGACTTTTATTCCGCATTTCAATTATCTAGAACGGTTATTGAGTGTACATTGGATAACTAAAAATTTTCAAAAGCAAATAATATTACAGAAATTCTATTCACACCACCTATTTTGCTATGGGTGTTGCTATTTGCACCACCCTTTGATCAAAAGACATCTTGAAATTGTAAAAAGTGAAAATTTTTAATAATTAATAGGTGGTGTAAATAGCCAAATAGGAGTACATTTTGCTATGGGTGTTGCTATTTGCACCACCCTTTGACCAGAAGTGGGTATAAAGTATCTTGAAATTGTAAAAATGTGAAAACTTTTAATAATTACATAGGTGGTGCAAATAGCAAAATGAGAGTTCATTTTGCTATTTGCACCACCTTGGTCAAACCTCATTTATGAGATGTAATTAATAATATTTTAATTCAAAATCTAATTAATTAAAACATTAAATTGAAAAAAAAAAAAAGATGAACCCCGTCACTGTTTTGCTCTTTTTTTTTTTTTTTTTTTTAATGCCTAACTATTTATGCAATATGTTTTTTTAATTTTTATTTTCAATAAATATTTTTTTTAAGTTTCTATTTTCAATACTTTTTTTTTTTTGTTGAATATATATATTTTTTGTTCAATACATTTCTTTTAAGTTACTAATTTCAATACATTTTTTTAAAGTTTATAATTTCAATACATATTTTTAAGTTTATAATTTCAATACATATTTTTTTAAACAATTAGTCAATATTGATGTTTGTGAGATGAAATTACTTATTATTTGGGCAGCAGAGAATACAAATTGGACTCATATGACTCTATATATATGTGGGGTGTGGGTGTTATGTATATGTATCACACAATCTATAAGCCATGGATGATTGGATAGAAGATTTTTTTTGTTACAATAATCATAATCAAAGCCAGTTACTTAGTTACAATGATCAAAATCAAAGTCAAGGACATTATGAGGTATTTTAAGTTGTTATTTGAATTGTTAATGAATTGTTATTTATTTCTATGGGTGTTGCTATTTGTATTTTAAGCCCGTTTATTCTTGCTTGCTAGGTAATTAGGCAATTTGGTATAATTTGTTTGTCAAAATTTTTAAGTATTTCTTGCCAATGTGATTTTATTTCGGTTCATTAAAGAATAGCCAAAGCATCTTTAATTTACTGAAATATCTTGAGTTTTCAATCTTGGTTAATTAAGGAAATGCTACATCATATTCAGCTACCTAAGATTGTTAAGTTTCAATCACATAAAGTGTAGGCAATGAATTGATAATTGTCTAGTGATCTTATAATTTTAATTTGGTTTGGGAGTAGCCACAGCATCCTTAATCTGTTAAAATTATATATTAAGCAGTTTATTTTGATCACATAAAGTTTTGGACATATCATTTGTGATTAATTGTATGTAATATGATGAAATTTAGCCCACAGACAATTTTGTTATATTTGTATAATTAATCAGGATGAAATAATGGACTACGGTCATAATTTAGCCACAGGCAATTATGTATCGGAATGTAGTTTAGTAGTTTTATCAGTGACGATAGAAATAAAATTTATTTACTTTATGGTTATTTGTAAATAATTTCCAATTCTATTATGAAGTTTAGTTTTATGATGTAAACTTTAGATCATATTTCTTAATTTGCCCACAGGGATTAAGAAAAGGAACATGATCTCTTAAGTTTTTTTTTTTATCGTAATGATAGCAATGAATCTTATTGAATAAAACTTTAGCCTACAGGCAAGTTTTATATCACTTGATTCTTCAACTCATTTGATAAATTATTTCATCATAAATAAAATTTTTCAGTTAGGATCTAATTGAGTAAAACTTTAGCCCACAGGCAAGTTTTATGTCGCTAGATTCTTCTGGCTCTTTAGTAATTGTGAAAAATATTATCATAAGGGTTTCTTAATTGGATTTAATAGAATTAAAACTTTAGCCCACAGGCAAGTTTTATGTCAATAAATCCTTCAACCCATTAGATAATAATTTTATCACAATTTCTTAGAATTTATAAATTTAGCTCAATTATAATTCTAAGGTTCATGGTTTGCATTGGCAAAACATGTTTTCAGTTACTTCCCAAAATTTAGCCACTTCTATTAATTAATCCACGAATCTTCCTCGGTTCTTCGGACTAACTGTAGTAAGTTACGTGATTTGACATACCTCTTGGATTCCATTAATAATAAAATATATCTTTTGAGCCAAATTCTAACTTGGTTTTGAAAGATGTATTTTGTTTTCTTTTAGTATGTCCAACTATGGTGGGGAATTATATCTTCATTATTTAGTTGGACTATAATTGGAACCAAAAATTGATTATTTAGTATGCCCAACTAATGGTGGGGAATTGTGTCTTCATTTGTTAGTTGGTCAATAAATCAATTATGAGTTTGTATGTTATTAAGTTCATTTTATTAATTTTGCTGAAGAATGTTTTAATCAGTGGGAGTGATCATTTAGAAAAAGATCATTAAGTTACTCCACTAAAGTTTATGGATTTAAATGGCTTCATACATCCTAAATTTGATTGTATGTCAAACAATAAGTCCATAAGATTCCACAAGTATTAATTTTGTATTTGTTTATATAAATTCATAAGTTCAAATTATTGAACATTTGGTTGTACAACATATTTATGAAAATGTTGCAACAATATTAAGTAATTCATTAGAACAAAAGCATTTGACTTGTGGTGCACTGTAATTTAATAAATTCTTCAGTGATTAATAGAGTCTTTAGTTTCTTCAAAATTAATCCTAGGCCATTTTGGTTTGTAGGGCTCAAAACAATTTTGTGGGATATAAAAGTAAGACTCATTATGTTCAGTTCATTTAAAATGGACATTGAAGTTATTTGGGAAGTTATGGTGTATGATTAAGATTCCAAATTTATGGACTTAGACCTTTGGTTTATTGTCTAAGTTATTGGAATGCTTCTGTGACTTGACTATCTTTTGGCTATTTTTGATGAGTGGGAGTGACAGACGTGTCAACTCCAAGCTCTTAGCTGTTAGAGATAGTACTTAAAGTTAACTTATAAAGAAGTCATGGAATATAGTTAGCATTATGCTAACATTAAGAGATCTCTACTTAAGGCATGCTTATAAAGTTTTAGAGATCATACAGTGTACTCTTTTGTACAATTTGGATGCGTTTTCTCTTTCAGTTGTGCACATAATGTATTTTGAGAAACATCCCTTTAAGGTACCGGGAATAAACATAGGGTTTGTTCATTAAGGACCTAAGTTGGAGAATTAAAATGCATGTGACCATAATGGGTACTACTCTGATTAAATAGAGGACATATCACTATGATTCGTGTGTTTTGTTCTTTGATGATGGTTGTGCTAGTACTTGCACCAAGTGGGAGAATGTAAGATTTTTCCTAATAATATATATTATATATTATATATTAGGGCCTTAATTAAGTGGTGCAAGTTGACTAGGCTTATTAAGTGGTCTGGTTGGACTTAATAACTAGTAGTTGTTAGTCAACCAAACTCTGTGCCTAATATAACCTGGATTGATGGGATACAGGATTATGGATTAGATAGCACATTCAATTACGGTACTCAGACCGCTCAGTAGATACCAATACACCATCTAGGGTTCTGAGTCAGGTCTGAGACAAAACATGACTGACATTAAGAGGCAACACAACAGGAACATCAACTATGGCTGGAGATCAGCACGGTTACGCTTCCGCTATCATACGAGGTCAGGTTTCTCGTATACTATGGTTTATTATAGTTAGACTATTTAGATCTAACAATTAGTACTCATTTAAATTAGATATAATTTCTCAATTGACTAAATAACAATCTCTTTGTTCCATGTCAAGAGAGAAAATTATAGTATTAATCAATTTAGTGAATATAGTTGTAAATTAATTTAATTTGTTGTGAATATAATTGTAAATTAAGCAATTTATTGTATTTACAGTATAAAAAGATAGGTAGAATTGAATTGTTATTTATTTCTATGGGTGTTGCTATTTGTATTTTAAGCCACTTTGTTCTTGCTTGCTAGTATAGGTAATTAGGACTCATTTAAATTAGGTATAATTTCTCAATTGACTAAATAACAATCTCTTTGTTCCATTTCAAGAGAGAAAATTATAGTATAAAGAGTACTGAATTTGAGATTTTATTTATTGGGTGACCGGTGATCTGAGTCTATCTATATACTGAATTAATTTAATTTGTTGTGAATATAGTTGTAAATTAATCAATTTATTGTATTTACAGTATAAAAAGATAAGTAAAAAATCAATTTATTGAGTAATATTGAGTACATAGAGCAATATATACTACAAAGAATACACAATTGTAGGAAACTATTCTAAAGAGACTGAAGGACAATCATAAATACAAAATTCAAAATAGAAAGAGTGTAGGAACGCATGTAGTAGACTTATTTTATGATTAGAAGCCTTGACCTCCACTTATTTTATGATTAGAAATTTAACTACATCAAAATTGTTAGAACTCTAACCCACGTATCTTTATAAAATTGTTACAATATTTACCGTATAAAAAGATAAGTAGAAAATCAATTTATATTTCAAAGTCTCAATAGAACTCTAACCCACGTATCTTTATAGAATTTTAACTACATCAAAATTGTTAGAACTCTAACCCACATATATCTTTATAAAATTGTTACAGTATTTACAGTATAAAAAGATAGGTAGAAAATCAATTTATATTTATTCATTTCAAATATCACTAGTAATCATTTTATATTTTAATTTATAGTTAAATCAATTTAAAATAATGTATACAACAAATTTGAGTTATAAAAAATATTAGAATAACAAAATTAATTATTATTTCTCTTTATTTAAAATTAAAACATAAACAAAAATAAGTATTGAAAATATAAACTTAAAAAAAGATGTATTGAAAAAAAAAAAAGATGTATTGAAAATAGAAACTTAAAAAAATATGTATTGAAAATAAAAACTTAAAAAAATATTGCACAAAATAATTAGGCATTAAAACATAATAATAATAATAATAATAATAATAATAATAATAATAATAATAATAATAATAATAATAATAATAGAGATTGATTATTAAATATATAAAAAAAAAAAGATTAATGTTTGACTACATTTAATGAGGTGGTGCAAATAGCACTTTTTTATTTGCACCACCTATAAAGCTATTACACCTATTAAATAGGGGGTGTAAATAGCAAAATGGGTGGTGCAAATAGAATTTCCCTTTGCTATTTACACTACCTGGTCAAACTTGCAATTAATAATTTATTAATTTAATATTTAATTAATTAAAATATTTATTGAAAAAAAAAAAATAACAACAACAACGAAACGTCGCCTTCTCCGGTGAGAAGGCAGTCCGGTTGCCTTCTCCAGTGAGAAGGCAGCCCCTTGCCCTCTCACCGAAGAAGGTGATGGAATTTTTTTATTATTATTACTTTTATTATTATTTTTTAAACTGGGCTGCCTTCTCCGGTGAAAAGGCAGCCCAGTGGGTCGCCTTCCCACCGGGAGGTGACGAGTTCATCTTCTTCTTCTCTTCTTTTAAAAAAAAAAATATATTTTGATAATTAAAAAAATTGAACAATAAATATTAATATTTGACCACATTTAATGATGGTGGACTTTTCTATTTGCACCACCTATAAAGTTAGGGAAATTCTATTTACACCACCTATCTTGCTATTTGCACCACCTATTGAATAGGTCTAATAACTTTATAGGTGGTGCAAATAACAAAGTCCACCATCATTAAATGTGATCAAATATTATTATTTATTTTTTATTTTTTTAATCATTAAAATATTAATAAAGAAAAAAAAAAGGTGATGAACCCGTCACCTTCTCCGGTGGGAAGGTGACGGGCTGCCTTCTCACCGGAGAAGGCAGCCCAGCTTTAAAAAAAAAAAAAAAAAAAATCGTCACCTTCTCCGGTGAGAAGGCGACGGACTGCCTTCTCCGGTGGGCTGGTGCAAATTTCAAGATGTCTTTTGGTCAAAGGGTGGTGCAAATAGCAACACCCATAAAGTTATTAGACCTATTAAATAGGTGGTGCAAATAGCAAAAGAAAATTCTATTCACACCACCTATTTTTCTATTTGCACCACCTATATAATAGGTCAAATAACTTTATTGGTGGTGCAAATAGCAAAGTGCTATTTGACCACCATTAATAAATGTGGTCAAAAAGTAATATTTATTATTCTTTTTTTTTAAAATCAACATATTAAAAGAAAAAAAAAGGAAATCCGTCACCTTCTCCAGTGAGAAGGCAACTGGGCTGCCTTCTCACCGAAGAAGGCAACGTTTCATTTTTTTTTTTTAAATTTTAATGAATTAAATTTTAAATTAATTAATTATTACTTAAATCTAATAAATGCAGTTTTACTGAGGTGGTGCAAATAGCATTTTGATCACCCATTAGGCTATTTGCACCACCTATGTATTTATTATAAATTATCACTTTTTTTTATACTTTTAATGTACTTTATACCTATTTTAGTCAAATGGTGGCGCAAATAGCAACACCCTTTGAAAAAAGTGTTTTTGAGAGAAAGAAATGTAACAGTCATAATGATATCGTGTGGGGTGCCTTCTCACCGGAGAAGGCGACCCAGGTAGCCTTCTATTTGGGTTGCCTTCTCCAGTGAGAAGGCAGCCCAGTGGGTTGGATGCCTTCTCACCGGAGAAGTCATTAGGTTTTTTTTTTTCTTTTTTTTAACAAATTAAATTTTAAATTAATTAACTATTACTTAAATCTAATAAATGCTGTTTGACTAGGTGGTGCAAATAGCATTTTGACCACCCATTAGGTTATATGCACCACCTATGTATTTATTATAAATTATCGTATTTTTTCAATGTACTTTATACTCTATTTTAGTCAAATGATAGTGCAAATAGCAACATATGGTCATTGGCACACAATTTTCAATGTTGATTATACAGACTTTTCCTTAATTTATGATTGTACACAGGACTGGGTTCATTAGGCACACAACATCACTATAGAGATTAGTTATGATCATTGTGTCGTGAGCTTATTTATAAAGAGTACTCCTCAAAGTTCATTTTTGGAAGCTAAATTATATTGAGGCATAACCCAAATTTTTATGCATGGCTCCACCCATGGCTCACAATTAAAGGCAATGCAATGGTTATATATAGTATTTGTCTTATTGGTCAACGTATAAGATATGCTTGATACAATATATTAGATTTGATTATATAAAATATTTTAAAAATACTCATAATATTCTAAAATGTTACAAAATTTATTATATTTCTATAAAATTTTCCCAGTTCTTTTTTATTTTTCAAAATTTTATTTATAATGTTTTAGTATTTGTAATCATATTTAAATTCTTAAAGAGGTGGGAACAATTTCTCTTGAATTCTCGAACAACAAAAAAGAATAAGAACTTTGAATTAAACTATCAAAGTCAAAGTAATTCACTCAAGTTTTGTAAGTTTCTATCTCATTCTTTCTTTCAAAGGTTTTATTTTTCGTTCTATGACCACCAATTTGAATGATAATCGGGATGTCATTACACTACATGATAGTTGACATCCTCATTATATATATAAATTAAAAATTATTGCATTTATTGAAAAACTTTATAAATTATTTTAAAAATACTAATATATAAAAAATTAAATAACAAATATATACACATACACACACACACACACACACAACTAGCATTCTACCCCTGCGATGCAAATTATGCTCAAAAGTCATATTGTAAGCACTGAAAATTTAAATAATATTGTTGGACCGTGGTGGATAATTGATTGTTAAATTAATTACTTTAATTAAGCTAATTAGAATGGTATTTATTTAATTGGGTTAATTAAATGACCCATTGAATAATTAATTAGTTTAATTACTTAATTAAATGTAATTGGATGTTGGATTGTTCGGCCCGAGATGATGAAATATTTAATCGAGTTGGACCAGGCTGCTTGGATGAATTGGGTTGCCTAATTAGCGGGCTTGACTTGGTCTTGACCCACTAAAATTATATGTGGATTATATAATTTTGAGGAATTTGAATATTTGATATTATTTGGAAATTTAATGAAATCATGAACCTGGACACAATGGTGTCCCGATACATTCCTTAATTTAATTAAAGAAATTAAATTAAATAAGGAATTAAGAGTTGGTTGGAGATTTTTCCTCACCATCACCACTATAAATAGTGGTTTTATTTTCAAAGAATGGACTCTGGAAATCTGCATAACGAAGCTCTACTGAAATCTCGCCAGGAAATCATCTGGAATACGCCCGCAATTATATATATACTGCGTATACTGCGCTGAGGAACACGCCATTTGAACACCGGGAGCCCTTCTTTGAAGATCAAGTTGCATATTAGCCCTTCATTGAAGAACAAGCTACATAACTCCGGAGGCCCTTCAGCAAAGAATTACTTCCAGTTCGGCATACTCCCGAACTCGGCATACTTCTAGTTCAACATACTTTGAACTCGGCATACTTCCAGTTCAGCATACTCTGAACTCGGCATACTTCAAGTTCAACATACTCTGAACTCGGCACACTTCCAATTTGGCATATTCCAAATTTGGCACACTTCCAATAGGCATACTTGTAGTAGAGAATCAGAGGACTTCTCCTATACAGAGATTGTACCCCTTCACGTTTGATATATACTTGATACTACTTGTAACCGATACTTTGAATTTTGAATATATACAATTCGAGTTTTTCGCGTTTACATATTTTGGCACGTCCAGTGGGACAGCTCTGCCTCTCATCTCTCTACTACTATACCTCTACCTGCGCATGAAATGGCATCGAACAATCCCATGTTCAGGAGGACCTATGCCCAAGCTACCAAGTCCAAGTCTACGCCTGTAGCTAGCTCTGGCACTACCCAGAAAACGCAAGGTCCGCTGACAAGGAACTGCGCAAAGGATTTCGGGGTCCAAGTGCCTGAACCTCAGTCCATGGCACGACGGGTGGTTCGAATGCTCGACAATGCCCCTGCTGCCTCAAAGGCAATTGCTTTTGCTGGAAGTCCACCCTCTCCCAAGGGAGCTACCGATGGTGGTAGTCCAACTTCTATGCAAGGGAACGCTAGTAGCGGGAGCACTTCCCCCGTAAATCCGCCACATCCATTATGGAAGGCTGCACCTGAGTGGTCGCATGTCTACAACGCCATGCCGGCCATGGCGACAAACACAGAGTCTGTGGAGGAGCAATTAGCTAGAATTGCTAAGTCTCTGGAAGGAATGGCTGTCACTCTCAAAAATCAAGAGAAACGGCTTTATACCCTCGATAATAGGGTAGGAAGCATCATGGAGGAGCAAGGAAGTCGTGCTCCAGGATGGCACCCAATTGAGAAATGCTTTATCTTCAAAGACAAAGTAATGGCACTGGCCAGGGATGGAAAAATTGAGCTCGCTGATGCTAACGCGAGCTCGAATCAAATCTCAAATACACTCGGACGGTTCGCTCCGCTGTGTACTGAAAAGGAAGATGGGAAACAACGGAAGCGTCCACTCCCCTTCATTGTTAAACACGCTGTCGGTCAAAGTTCAGAACCACGACGGAACGATAACGCATCCGAAGGAAAATGGGTGATTGTCACTCATAGAAAGAAGAAAGTTGAGCCTGTGAAGCATCAAAAGCACATAGTGAAAAGTTGGCTTGAGAAAACCTCAAAAAATACTCATGCCCGCAAATCAAAGACGAAGGGCCATGTCAAACAGCCACGTGCACCAGTTCCTTTGGCTCAATATATGCCAAAGGGATTTGATCTTCAAGGGGCAGGCACTTCTAGCTCCTGCCTAAATACAAACGACAAGCCAGAAGATGGAGGTGAATGTTCATCTCCTAAACACACCGAGGATGAGGAAGTGTTAATGCATAAGGTTACTTCCTACTCCACGAAAATCACCTTCAAGGATGAAGACTTGTTACTTGGAGGCACGCCACACAATCGCCCATTATTTGTTGAAGGCTACACCCGTGGGCAAAAACTCAAAAGAATTATGGTTGATCAAGGCTCAGCTGTCAACATCCTATCCCTCCGAGTTGTGAAGGACCTTGGTATATCTACAGATGAGCTTGCCCAAAGTCGTCTAATGATATGAGGCTTCAACCAGGGAGGGCAAAGAGCAATCGGCATCATCAGACTTAACTTAAGAATTGGAAGTCTGAGTTCAGGTGTCCTCTGCCATGTCATAGATGCAAGGACATCTTATAACTTGTTACTTGGAAGGCCGTGGATACATGAAAATGGGGTGGTACCCTCTTCTTGGCATCAATGCCTCATGTTTGAAAGGAACGGCGTAGTTGAAAAGGTTGTCGCCGATGAAAGCCCTTTCACAGAGGCTGAGTCTTACTTTGCAGACGCAAAATTCTACATCAAAAGGCAAGTTATTATTGAAGATATTGAGGAAAGCAATGACGATCCACCTTCCCAATCAAAGTCAAAGGGAAAACAAGTTGTAGAGGGAGATCAACACAACACAAAACTCATCTTCCCGCTTGCAAGGATTGATACACTCAAAACAAATGCAGCAAAATCAACCGAAGAGAAATGTGGTGATAAAGTGGGCCAAATATTCCCCGCCAAGCGTACTGAGGGTTTCGACCCTAACGCTTATAAGCTTCTAGCCAAGGCTGGCTATAACCCCAACGAGCCACAGAAGTTGGGAAAGCTTATCCCAGAAGCCGGTGGTAAAGGCAAGGCAAATCACCAAGAACCTCAAACGCGCAAAGGGTTGGGCTATGTTCCCCCTAAACCAGTGCGAATTCTTATAAACAGGGCTTCAAGTAATTGTATCTCCGCGGAGGGAAGCGAGTATGACCCAAAACTCACTCTTACCCATGATAAGGGGCAAGACAAAAAGAAGTCAGTCTTCGACCAAATCGGTAAGGCGGACTCTCGACGCTCAGTCTTTGATAGACTGGGGTCAAGTCCTAAAGTCCTAAAGAGAAAGTCAATGCATGATCGACTCGGAGCTGTCCAAGTTGTTAAAGACAGTGCCAATGTTCCTGCTGAAGTGGAACCTCACAAAAAGCTTAGAATCATGATTCCTTCTCGGATGAGACGAGAAACATATATTCATGTTTCATGTGGTGAAGTGTTAAAAATCCAACCGAAGACCATTGTACACACTCGTGTACATAAAGAGGAAAATGAGGAAAGCGTAGGCTCAAGTGATAACGTACCACCAACCACTCAGGGAGAGGTGGCATCGTCATTCCATATCACTTTATGTGATGAGACTCCGATTGAGGGAGAAGATGCAGAAGAGGCACCCCATGAGTTAGAAGAAGGGGTACGAGCCGCAGTGGATGAATTAAAAGAAGTTGATCTGGGAACTCCTGGAAATCCTCGTCCTATCTTCATTAGCGCACTCCTATCTGATGAAGATGAGGAAATCTATGTCACATTACTGAAAGAATATATTGATGTCATTGCATGGACATACAAGGAAATGCCAGGGTTAGACCCAAAGGTAGCTGTGCACCGCTTAGCAGTGAAGAAGGGGTGTCGCCCGGTTAAGCAAGCTCAACGACGCTTCCGCCCCGAGCTCATTCCCTCGATTGAAACAGAAGTTAATAAGCTTATTGAGGTTGGCTTCATTCGTGAAGTTAAATATCCAACCTGGATATCCAGTATTGTGCCCGTGCGCAAGAAGAACGACCAGATCTGCGTCTGCGTAGATTTTCGGGACCTCAATGTGGCATGCCCGAAAGATGACTTCCCGCTTCCTATCACGGAGTTAATGATAGATGCCGTGACTGGGCATGAGATCTTGTCATTCATGGATGGCTCCTCCGGTTACAATCAAATCCGCATGGCGCCGGAAGATGAAGACTTAACTGCATTTCGAACGCCGAAAGGCATCTACTGCTATAAAGTAATGCCCTTTGGTTTGAAAAATGCAGGTGCTACATACCAACGGGCTATGCAGACAATATTTGATGATATGTTGCACAAAATGGTCGAATGCTATGTAGACGACCTGGTTGTGAAGTCAAAATTGCGCACAAATCACTTGGTGCATTTAAGGCAAGTCTTCGACCGCCTACGGAAGTTTCAACTCAAAATGAATCCCCTGAAATGTGCTTTTGGGGTTGCTGCTGGAAAGTTCCTCGGGTTTACTGTTCGACACAGGGGCATCGAGATCGAGCAAGCAAAAATCGATGCCATAATGAAGATGCCTGAGCCGAGAAACCTTCATGAGCTTAAAAGCTTACAAGGGAAGTTGGCTTACATCCGAAGGTTCATATCAAACCTAGCAGGAAGATGTCAACCTTTTAGTCGGTTGATGAAAAAGGGCATCTCATTCATATGGGATGAGGCATGCAAGAACGCATTTGAGAGTATCAAGTCATACTTGATGAAGCCTCCTGTGCTAACTGCTCCTGTTCATGGCCGCTTGCTGATCCTTTATATCTCCGCCCAAGACAGTTCTGTGGGCGCCTTGCTTGCTCAGGAAAACGACAAGGGGAAAGAGAATGCTCTCTACTATCTCAGTAGAATGATGACCCCGAACGAGTTAAAGTACTCCCCAATTGAAAAGCTATGTTTGGCACTTGTGTTCGCCATCAAAAAACTTAAGCACTACTTCGAGGCTCATACTATTCGGCTTATTTCCAAAGCAAACCTGGTGAAATATGTTATGGCGAAGGTCGTTCTCTCCGACCGCCTCGCAAGGTGGTACTTATTGTTTCAACAGTTTGAAATTGTATATGTGCCGCAAAAGTCTGTCAAGGGGCAAGCCTTGGCCGATTTCCTAGCAGACCACCCAATACCTGCTGAATGGGAGTTGTCTGACGATTTGCCTGATGAAGATGTGCTTGTCATTGAAATCCTACCCCCATGGAAGATGTACTTTGATGGAGCTTCGCATAGAGAAGGGGCAGGTGCTGGAGTTGTCTTCGTCACTCCGGAAGGCGAGGTGTTGCCATATTCATTCACCTTGACCGAGCAATGTTCAAACAACGTTGCTGAGTATCAAGCATTGATACTTGGGCTCGAAATAGCGGCTGACATGAAGCAACTGAGAATTAACATTTATGGAGATTCAAAGTTGATCATAAACCAAGTGTTGGGTTTATATGAAGTGAAAAAGGCGGAGTTAATCCCATATAACAACTATGCAAAGATACTAATGCAATGGTTAGGGGATGTCACAATTGAACATATACCAAGGAAAGAAAACAAGCAGGCTCACGCTTTAGCCGCATTGGCTTCAACTATTGCTCATCCTGCAGCCCGAGTGCGAGTATGCCAAAAGTGGGTAGTTCCACCAATCTTCAATGAAGACGGCTCAGTTGATGAAATTGTTGAACTCCCTACTGCCTCAGTTTATGATATAGGCAAAGACGACTGGAGGCAACCGTTAATTGACTACGTCACTGATGGAAAGTTACCTGAAGATCCTCGTAAAAGGGTGGATATAAAGCGTCGAACTCCTCGCTTCATCTACTATAAAGAGACATTGTATCGTCGTTCCTTTGATGGAATATTTCTCCGATGTCTAGGGGAAGAGGAAGCTTTACAAGCTATGCAAGAAGCTCATTCTGGGGTTTGCGGTGTACATCAATCCGGTCCCAAGTTGCACTTCCACATTAAGCGAATGGGATATTATTGGCCTACAATGGTAAAGGATTGCATAGACTATGCTCGAAGGTGCCAAGCTTGTCAATATCATGCAAACTTTATTCACCAACCACCAGAACCTCTACACCCAACAGTTGCATCTTGGCCATTTGATGCTTGGGGACTTGATGTGGTTGGCCCAATTACGCCTAAGTCATCTGCAGGGCACGCATATATACTAGCTGCCACCGACTACTTTTCAAAATGGGCTGAAGCCGTGGCATTGAAGGAGGTGAAGAAAGAAAATGTTGCAGACTTTCTCCGTGTCCACATCGTCTATCGATTTGGTATCCCGCGATATATCTTAACAGATAACGGGAAGCCCTTTGACAACAAGTTGATGGACAAGATCTGCAAGCTTTTTTACTTTAAGCAGCGAAACTCATCAGCTTACTATGCAGCTGCAAATGGGCTTGCTGAAGCTTTTAACAAAACCCTATGCAATTTGTTGAAGAAAGTGGTCTCAAAATCGAAAAGGGACTGTCATGACAGAATGGAAGAAGCTTTGTGGGCGTATAGAACCACATATCGCACACCTACTCAAAGCACTCCATATTCTTTGGTGTATGGTGTGGAAGCGGTCTTGCCTCTAGAGCGCCAAATACCTTCCTTAAGGTTGGCTATACAGGAGGGTCTTACTGATGAAGAGAATGCTAAGCTACGCTTGGCTGAGTTAGAAGCCTTGGATGAAAAACGTCTGCAAGCGCAACAAAGCTTGGAGTGCTATCAAGCTCGTATGTCTAGAGCTTTTAACAAAAGGGTAAGGACCCGTTCCTTTCAAATTGGGGACAAAGTCCTAGCTGTTCGCAGGCCCATCATCGTCACGAGAAAAACCGGTCACAAGTTCACTTCAAGGTGGGATGATCCCTACGTGATTTTAGAAGTTTACACCGGTGGGGCTTACAAGCTGATTAGTGGAGATGGTTTGAAGATCGGTCCAATTAATGGAAGGTTCCTAAAGCTTTACCACCCTTAAACTTGGGGTGTCAACACAAGTCATGAAGATCTGATGAATGACTCATCCACCAAAAATGCAGCACGTGGTTAAACTGCTAATGCATCTCGCTTTGTCTATGGGTAGGCCCAAATCATAGACGCTCCTGGCCCGCATGAGTTTAAACTGTGAACGGCTCTACTTTGTAAAAAAAAAAAAAATTGAACTACGTTTGACTTGATCTCCTTCATAGGAGTACGTAGGCAGCTTAGAAATCAAACTATCTAAGTTCAGTCATAACAAAAACAAATCCAATTCATATTGCAAGAGTGGTTTATCAAGACATTCGCTCAGCTCAACAAGCCAAACCAAAGACGTACGAGTTTGCTAAAAGTCAAGCACAAAAATGAGAAGCACCCAATTATCAAGAGTTGAGGAAAGAAACAACATCAGTCTTACAACAAAAAGAAATAACTAAAGGGAAAATGGCCTCATTCAATCTCTCCCCATCTTTTGGAATCAACAGAGTCAACCCTTAAATGAGAGAGACTTCTACTTTGGAATTTGAGACTAAATTCGCCTCAGAAGCGATAGAAGTGTCATAATCACAGCCATAGGGGCAAACCCTTCATGAAATCTTAAAGAGAAGAAGCTATAATTTTAAAGGAAAGAAGCTACAGGATACTCCCTGGCACGAGTCAAAACTGCCTCATCTTTTAAGACTCCCTGACACGAGTCGAAATTGCCTCATATCTTTTCAAGACTCCTTACGTCACCAAGCATATATTATGTTCGTACATATGTATATGATCCGCAAAGTGAAAATGCCAAACATATATATATTGTATACATATATATACAGTCGCATGGACCAGTAGTGGAGTAATATATCTACAGTGCATGCAAATGGTGGGGCAAAACAAAAATATATAATATATATGCCTATGGACCACGTATATGTGATATATATATATATACATGCAAACAAGATGCATGTGTATATTATATTAAACATGGGCTATGTTTTATATATTATATGTATATAAACATATATGTAATTTGCACAACACAACCAAAGTTAGTGCATTACATATATTATTATATTATTATATACATATGTGTGAGGTTAGTGCATTGCATATATTGTTATATACATATGTGTGTACATTCACGTACGCAGTCATGAAGCAAAGGGCATGAAGCCACATGCATTTTGCACAGCACATGCGTGGCAAACAAAGTGAGCCCATGCCAATGTTTTAGCTTGTTTACACGCAAGGCAAAGACTGACATGGGTACAGACGTACAGTGAAAGGCAAGGCACATGGCTCAAGAAGCATAAGATCACATCGTCGTACATATATACATCGATATCCACGTGGACCATGCTATGTGTTAAGTATATGCATTTACACACGCAAAGTGGAGTGGAAGATGGCACTGCCCAAGCGATGCGTGGCCCTCTACTCTCAATATATACACTCTTCCCAGACTCTCAATGCATACATATTTCAGTAGGAAGTTCAATAAGAGAAAACATAGCACATATGTTCAAGCATGGCGAAAATCAAACAGTCATGTAGCGGAAATTTTTTCCAAAGCGATGAGGCAACATCTTACTTGGCTGGGAAGAGGGGTTTCACGTTTTCAAGCGCCGTAGTTGCGTTTGAAGCGACACTGACGTCTCAACAGGCCTTCCTCTTTGACAAGTCCTCCGGCTACGATTCTATGGTGCACGACGACTATTCAATAGCCATGCCTCCAAATGGTGTCATTGTCGACAGCCATGTCTCCGAATGGTGTCATTGTCGACATCCATGTCTCCAAATGGTGTCATTGTCGACAGCCATGCCTCCAAATGGTGTCATTGTCGACAGTCATGCCTCCAAATGGCGTCATTGTCGACATCCATTAGCATCCTCGTCGATGACAGCAACGTGCCGGAGCACGCGCTTGGTGACATTTAACCTTGTGACAGCGACAAAGGCGTGCCGGAGCAACGTCCTGAGGCGACATCCAAACATTGTGGCGGCAACGTGCCGGAGCACGTGCCCGGTGAGTTCAATAGATGTCCAATGCGATACTAGAACGCCGACTTGATCCCATTTCTTCTTCATCACCAAGTACGGTGAGAATAGAGAGGCACTGGAGCAGCAGTGGCGTGCCGGAGTAGTCCCGATCCATTGTTTATGGAAATGGCAAGAGTCCAAGCAGTGGCTGTCCGGTAGCAAGAGCAGATCCAAACAGTGGTGAAAATAGCCGGGAAATCAATTCCGGGAAGGTTTCGGTCCACTGTTGGTGAAGATGGCGAGCCAAGCAAAGGTAGAAACAAGTCCGAAAAATCAATTTCCAGGTGTTTCTTGTCCAATGCCTCCATTCTTGATTTCTTTGTCCTCCATCTTGTGGTGAAAGCTGTATAAAAATCAAGAAGATAGTATACTGCACAAAAAAAATAAATTAAAATTACCTTATGAAAGAGATTGCAGCTTGGATGAAGATTAATCGCAAACAGCTCTGTATTCCTTGGTTTGGAGAATTGTAATTGTTGGGGGCTATTTATAGTGCTGAAATTTGCTGGAGTTTGAGTATATTTATGACTCTGTGGTTTTATCCCTATCAAGTTGTTGTATCAATCCTTAGCAAGTCCATATTCTGTGGCTAATTATGTGATGGAGTAGGAGAGGCAGTTACTTCGGATTAGCATGGAACGTTGGTTTCATTGGGAAATTTCGCACATGCTGACTTCTCAAATTTCACATTTTAAGAAGTTGAATTTGGCCAAAATTAAGATTAGAAGATTGGTCAAAAATGAAATGGGCTGTTTTGATTTTGGACGCTATTGGCATATTGGACATGGTTCTTGTTGGGTCATTGTCAAATTGGTCATTCTTCAACTAAGATATAATTTATTGGATTGCTATCTATAAATGTAGACTCTTGGACTGCTACGGTTAATTTCGAGACTACCTTCCCTCTGCGTTTAAGGCACGTCAAGCAAGTCTCGAAGGGGCAATTTGTAAGCACTGAAAATTTAAATAATATTGTTGGACCGTGGTGGATAATTGATTGTTAAATTAATTACTTTAATTAAGCTAATTAGACTGGTATTTATTTAATTGGGTTAATTAAATGACCCATTGAATAATTAATTAGTTTAATTACTTAATTAAATGTAATTGGATGTTGGATTGTTCGGCCCGAGATGATGAAATATTTAATCGAGTTGGACCAGGCTTCTTGGATGAATTAGGTTGCCTAATTTGCGGGCTTGACTTGGTCTTGGCCCACTAAAATTATATGTGGATTATATAATTTTGAGGAATTTGAATATTTGATATTATTTGGAAATTTAATGAAATCATGAACCTGGACACAATGGTGTCCCGATACATTCCTTAATTTAATTAAAGAAATTAAATTAAATAAGGAATTAAGAGTTGGTTGGAGATTTTCCCTCACCCTCACCACTATAAATAGTGGTTTCATTTTCAAACAATGGGCTCTGGAAATCTACATGACGAAGCTCTACTGAAATCTCACCAGGAAATCATCTGGAATACGCCCGCAGTTATATATATACTGCGTATACTGCGCTGAGGAACACACCATTTGAACACCGGGAGCCCTTCTTTGAAGATCAAGCTGCATATTAGCCCTTCATTGAAGAACAAGCTACATAACTCCGGAGGCCCTTCAACAAAGAATTACTTCCAGTTCGGCATACTCCCGAACTCAGCATACTTCCAGTTCAACACACTTTGAACTCGGCATACTTCCAGTTCAGCATACTCTGAACTCGGCATACTTCAAGTTCAACATACTCTGAACTCGGCACACTTCCAATTTGGCATATTCCAAATTTGGCACACTTCCAATAGGCATACTTGTAGTAGAGAATCAGAGGACTTCTCCTATACAGAGATTGTACCCCTTCACGTTTGATATATACTTGATACTACTTGTAACCGATACTTTGAATTTTGAATATATACAATTCGAGTTTTTCGCGTTCACATATATAATTATATATATGGGTGTTATGAATTGACTAACTCACCACTAATATTTAAGAAAGTGTTCAATTAAGAGTCCGTTTTCAAATGCCAAATGCAAATACTTTTATATTTAGATTTGGCCTTGTCGACAACTGTGACACTAGTGTATAAGCATTTGAGAGCTTATAGACCAGTTGTGATACATCTCGCAATTTATCTCATCCACCAACTTCCAGGGTAAGAGTGTTGAGGGGCCCATTAAATTTGGAGTTCAAAATTAACAGTATAATTATTTTTTTTTTCTTAAAATTTGCTTGATCTAATTGTCTTAATTTTATAAATGTACAAAGAAATTAAAATAGCAATTATTAATTATTTACATTTAGTATATCATTATATAAACTAAAGTTTCATTATAATTTTAGAATATAACTACAAATATTAAAGTTTTGTTATAAATATTTTATTAGTGGCCATTAAACCATTAAACCTTTCAATAGCTTAGCCTTAAATCATGTATTGATGTTGAGTATGTGAAAGGTTGTATGAAACCTTATATAATAGAGTGAAGGCTAATGAAATGATACACACATTGTTGTGGCCTACATTTGGTGTTCTTCTTCTTCTTCTTCTCCTGTTTCTCTCTTTACGTATACACACATACATATATATAAACCTCTGGGTGAATTACCTTGCAAACATCACTCGAGAACTAACAAATTGATAAGCCGAATTACAACACGTTATCAGCACCGATGTTTTACCGAATGGATTATCGAGTTTGGATTTCCTCCACTGTGATGCTAACCAGGCGCCGTTCTCGATCCAGTAGGCTCCCGCCTCATCCGTCTGGCCGATCAAAATTCACGGTCATCACCGATCGGAAACCCAGGGACCTACCGTAGTGGAGACTCATCGCGGTCCAGCAGGTTGATCAACGATCAGACTAGCGGGAGAGGATCGCCTCCAGAATCGATCGCGCAAGATTTAGTCCGAGTTTGAGATATTTTATCGGACCTACGGCGTAAAGGTTTTACGCAATCTCCATCGGCGATTAAATGCCTTCAGTCCAGCGATGTCACCCATCTGTCTTCGCAAGGCCTCATCGTCTTCCAGAAACATGATCGCAACCCCCAATTTTTAAGATCGACGATCAATTGCGATCAATCGCGTCGATTCTGATTTCGTCCTCGGCGGCTTCTTCGTCGATTGAGGCCTACCTGGGACGATCGGAGACTTCTGATGAAGTCAGGGATGGTGGCGGGGTCACCGTCGTCTGCCAACCGGGAAGAGAAGTCGAATTTGAAGGAGGAATTCGCCCCCGGACTACAGTCACCGGGATAGCTCCGTCTGCTGCTTCACCGCTGAACACCGGACCAAGGGTCCAAAAGGCATGCGCCGTACGAGTCTTGGGCTGCTGGAGACTAGCCTAAGGCTGCTGCTTCATTGCTAAGGTTGGAGGTTGGGGCTGTTCCAGGTACTTCTATTTTTCTGGCCACACTCTTATGTACTGGTGAGTTGAGCTTAGCATCTGCAATTGTTTCTAATCGGCTGGTTCAATGTGATCTGGCTGGTCATAGAACATATGAAATCATTAATTGTTCACTGCCAGTACTCAGTGTTCCAGCTTTGTTTAGTGACAGTGCTATTGTCTTTGGTCCTAATAAATGTGCATACCACTGCTAATGAATCACTCAGTATTAGTGGACCTAGTGTTTATGCTCTTAATTGACTAAGTACTGGTAATGTGCCTTTGATCCCTTCTGTTGCTAATAATCCACTTAGCCGTGGTAATGAGGCAGCAAATGGGATCCAGTTTGGTAATTTTTGAACCATGTTACCAGTAACTAGTAGTTCTATTTTAAGTGTGATGCATGTTGGTAATGGAAATGCCTTGAGCCCTTGAACGACACTAAGTCTACTGTTTGTGATACCTGACTTAGTTTCTCAGTAAAGAAACAGTTGATGTGTATATGGCATAACAAAATTTTGGGTGAGAAAGAACTGAGGATTACCCTAGCTGAATAATTGAGACCATGATCATTAATATATGCATTAGTCATGGCTAATTTTTGGGTTATTAGTTTCAATTATCTCTCCCACAAAGACAGTCACTATCTGGTTCGGCTTGTAATTCCCTATGCTTATTTAATGCCGTGCGCTACATGCCCACAAAGCTTTTAAAAGTACTTGGTTACAATGCATCTTTTGAGTGTTGAATTTATCTACCTAAAATTTGAGGCATGTCTGAAAATTTTGATTGGCGCAGCTTGAATATTAAATTCGTGAAAAATATTTCCCGAACTCGTTTTGGCATAATTTTTTTTGCTGGAGAACCTAAACTTATGGTATTTGATATCTATAAAGAGTTTTTGTTAAAAATATGCTCCAGTTATCCCAGAAAATTCTGTAAAGTTCTGGCAGTATGCTGCCAGTTAATTTTCTGTCTGGCGCAGTGTTGGAAAAGTTTTTGGGAAAAATACTTCTAGACCTTGGATTGGCATGAAAATTTTCATGTATGTTCTAGACTTGCTGAACTAAATATCTGCAAAATTTTGTGCCAAAATATGTTACCGTTTTCCCCCAGAAAATTCTACAATCCAAGTCAAAAATTCTGAAATTTTTCTGCCAAGTTTCAGTTTAGCTTGTATATCTTGCTATTTTGTGATGTTTTCATACTTGTATGAAACTATGAGATAAAATGAGAGTTTGCGTGGAAAGTGCTGTTTTTGACTCCGCGAAATAGGAACATGGGCCCGACAGTGAACATGTGCTCGTTATCCTTTGGCGAACGGTACTTCTCTCATTTTATTTTCTAATTTATGAACTAATAGAATCTCTTTTTTTTTTCATGTCATGCATTGTGTGTACCACACATGATACTCTTTGTTTAAAGTGGATGTGCATGACTTAATTGAGATTTTGGTGTCCATGACACAAGGGATAATTATATCACATATTGAATATGCTTATTTTTAATTGACAATATTTAGCATATAATCTCTCGATTAGGCTCATATAAGAGAATTTGTTATTTCTCTTGTTGGCAATTAATTATTTGCTATAGGCCATAACGGTTGAGATTTATCACACAACTTATATGTGAGACAATAGTATGAATTCTCAATAAGGTTTTTCATTGTTAGGTTGCACCTGTCGTTGCTAAACCTTAGTTTGATATTGATATGAGTCTAAATATTCTGATATATATCATAAATATTGAATATAGCTTTGCCCAGAAGGCAAATTTGTTGTTGCACTGATATATGATAATAGCACCAGGACAAATTCCCCAAATGTAAAATTGACTTGGTACTGATATTAAAAAGTCAATTGTTATTTGTCCAAATTCAAGTTTATTGGTTGCGCTAATTTATTATAGCATTGTTTCGCATGAGTCTTTGACATTGAAATAAATCTCAAATTTCAGTATTTAAACAAGATCATGTTGGTTTGCCTGAAGCAAACGGAGGAATAAATTATTTCATATTAGTTTGCCTGAAGCAAATGAGGGAGTGAATTATATCATGTGAATTTGCACGAAACAATTCCCAAACCAGTGAGTGACCTAATGTAAAGTTCAGGATAAGGATTTTTAGAAGATCTTGAAGATCTATTTTATTTGACAAGTTTCACAGCTTCCCTATGATTGTTGTGTACCCTTAGCTTGTAATATCATTTGATATGTATGCTTTCATATATGATTATATATTTTCTTGTTGGGGACATCAGTTTTATATGCTATTGTGGTTATCACAATCTCACCTACTGCATATCATAATTATTCCCCCTAGAACCTAGTACGTGGTATAAAACCAAACATTTCCCATCTGCGTTTTATTCACAGTGTGCAGTCTTTTTCCTATATCACCACCATAGCGTACCTTTGTGGGCATGTATATATTGATTATAAACCTCCGTCTGTTATTTAAATTCTTAGAGCCCATGATAAGGGATCAATATATAATTAGGTACGCTGATTGCACACTTTATGAAGATCATTTCACGGCATTAGGGGGAGATAAGAGCTCAAATTTAATAGAATGCCGAGAAATTCTATGGATGATTGATGAAAAAGATCTTCAATATTTAAATCCACGTACTAGGTAGACTGAACTAGAAGTTCAGAAGAAGTAAACTGAACTAGAAGTTCAGAAGATAATTAATCTGTCAATATATATATATATATATATATATATATATATATATATATATATATATATATATATATTGATCATAAAAAGAGTGACTAGGTCCTACATATTTTCCCCAACTTGGACCATATGTATCTACCAATGCTCCTTGACGCCAGAAGCGTGGAGACATGTTGGTATAATTCGCGGAAAGCTAAATCTAGTAGAAAATGGTGTCACTCTTGAAATCGCTTAAAGAAGTATGTCCTGAAGACATTCGTCCAGAAGGCGAAAATCCCAGTAAAATTTTAGGTGCACCGAAAATCATAATACTGGGGATGCGGAACGACCAGATAAAAATATCTTTGGGAAATGTCTAGAGTCTGGTTGAATTAGAAATTGCCATTATTTTATATATATGGGAGAAATTTATGAAAAATGTTATAGTTGTCGACAACAGAATTGCCTTTACAAATTGTTCTCGTTATATGAGAATTTGGATCCAGAGCTAGGCACCAGTTGTGCCTTGGTATTTTTTTTTATGTATAACAGAGCAATTAAGGCATGTACAGCTCAGCTCGCTAAAACTGTATTCTCTTTATAACACGTACACCATTTAATGTTAACCCTGTAGGTTACAAATGGGTGTTTGTACGAAAGAGAAATACAAACAATATGGTGGTATGACATAAAGCGAGACTGGTAGCTTAAGGGTTTTTCGCAGAGACCCTGAATTAATTTTGATCAAATATTCTCTCCCACAACATATGGCATTACGTTCCGCAAATTAACATTATTGGCAGTGAATTATGAATTTAGATATGCAGTTGATGAACGTCATGACTGTAATTTACTGGTCATTAGACGCTAATGTTTATTTGTAAATCCCCGATGGATTCAACACTTTTGGAATGTGGAAAGTGAAAATCGCAACGTGTATCATTAAATTACAAAATTCTTTGTAAGAATTGAATATTATTTACTGAGTGTTTTTCCTCCTAAAGAAGGAATTCATGTTGAATGATTGAGTTGACTATGTATTTTTCCTCCCGAAGAAGGAATATGCAAATATGTACCATTACCTGTTCGTTAAAGAATTGCTAATGGAGTTATTTGTTTATTATCATAGTCGATATTGATGGTTTAAATATCATTGAAACACATAGAGAGCTTGGTGATATCAGCTCATGCCGAAAGACGGAGTTTTGAAATAAAAGACTTGGAAACCCAAGTATTGTCTCGACCTGAAGATCGAGCTTCTCCTTGAAGAAGTTTTATACACCAGTTAGCCTATTTGAAAAATGTCTTGAAGATGTTTTATATGGATAAGTATTATTTACTTATCACACAAACGGTTGTCCAATAATCTCTTGAAGTAGATAAAGGACAATTTAGACTCGAAGATGATAATGAGGATATTTTGGGACTGGAAGTCCATTACTTGATATTTTTATTGGAGCACTATTATAAAACTAGAAGTTCTATAGTCGCATCAGGCCTGATATTGAATTTGCGATGAAATTGCTAGCAAAGTTTAGTGCTCCCTCTACAATGAAATATTAGAATTGTGTTTAACATATCCTCCAGCATTTTCGAGGTATAAAGATTTTGATGTTTATGTGAGAAACCAATATGTGATTTTGATGGCTACTTGGGTGCTGGCTCTTTTATTTGATCCCTATGATGCCAAGTCTCAAACTGGTTATGCTAAGTTTTACCCCCAATGTCCCATATGAGGATGAATAAAGATTGTGTTGCCTGAACAAGTAATAGTTTTGTTAAGGGGAACCTTACAAAACATATTGCATGCACCTAAGTCCTTTTACACACATGAACTCCAGAAGAGTGGTAAAGTTCTTGTTGAGAAAGTTTTCGCTAGTGAATAATCTTGCAGATATATATGTTCACTAAGTCTCTCCCTACACCCACTTTCGAGTAATATGTTTATAAAATTGGGATGCGTTGGCTAAGAAGATTGTTATCTTCAGGGGGAGCGACAACCCCTAGCTGTGCTAGAATGAGCAATCTAGAGGACTTTTGAAATCCTAAAGATTATGCTATGAAAGCATATGATTGTACTCTTTTTCCCTTAGCTAAGTTTTTTCCCACAGGGTTTTCTTAGGCTAAGGTTTTTAATGAGGCAATCGATGTTGGTGCACTTGAGTGGATAGTCCTGAAGACCTTTGAAATCTTGAAGATTATGCCCGGAAGACTTATGGTTGTACTCTTTTCCTTAGCTAAGTTTTTTCCCATTGGGTTTTCTTAGGCTAAGGTTTTTAATGAGGCAACCAGTGCAACGCAATGGTTTGACATACTTCGTGTACTCTTTTCCTCGTCTAGATTTTTCCCACAGGATTTTTCTATCGAGGTTTTTAACGAGGCATGAGTATAGTTATTTAATGGCCAAGGGGGAGTGTTATAAATATTTTATTAGTGGCCATTAAACCATTAAACCTTTCAATAGCTTAGCCTTAAATCATGTATTGATGTTGAGTATGTGAAAGGTTGTATGAAACCTTATATAATAGAGTGAAGGCTAATGAAATGATACACACATTGTTGTGGCCTACATTTGGTGTTCTTCTTCTTCTTCTTCTCCTGTTTCTCTCTTTACGTATACACACATACATATATATAAACCTCTGGGTGAATTACCTTGCAAACATCACTCGAGAACTAACAAATTGATAAGCCGAATTACAACAAGTTTTAAATATTGAAGGATTATTTGATTACCTTTATTGAAATTGATGTATTTTAAAGTGTTGATAAAGAAAATTAGATAATGTTTTCAAACCATAAAAATGCATCATAGACAATAATAAAATGAAAAAATATATATTAAATTAATACATTGACACCAATAAGTTTGAATGTTGGATCCGCAACTGATAGTCCTATGATTGATAGAGATCCCTCACATCCACTATTGCTTCCAAAATGAAGAAAGTCACGAGCTGTTGATCTAATTCTATTTCAGCCTCCAAGTGAGTCTAATGGTATGTGAGCTAATGTGGCTATAGAAGTTAATTGATAATTGGAATAAGGGTAAAATAGGTCACTCAACTGCACACAAAATTGTAATTAGTTCATTGAACTAAAAAAGAATGCAATTGAGCTATTGAACAACACAAAAACATGCAATTTAGCCCAAAATGACCTGTTTACCTGTTGTAGCAAGTTACCCATTTTTAATTAATTTTAAAAATAATTTTTAATTTTTAATAAATAATTAATTTAAATTAAAAAAAAAAACAGAAACAGCCAGCCAGAGACGATTCGTTATCGTCTCCGGCCGGCTGTTTCTGTTTTTTTTTTTTTTTTTTTTTTTTTTTTTTTTTTTTTTAATTTTAATTATTTATTAAACATTATTTTTAAAATTTAATTAAAAATGGGTAACTTGCTACAACAAGTAAACAAGTCATTTTAGGCTAAATTGCATATTTTTGTGTTGTTCAATGGCTCAATTGCATTCTTTTTTAGTTCAATGACCTAATTGCATTTTTGTGTGTAGTTGAGTGGCTTATTTGACCCTTATTCCTTGATAATTCAATATTTAGATGTATTTATTTTATTTTATAGTAATAAATTAAAAAAAGTTATAGTTTTAATATTTTTAACTATTCAGTTTATTGTTTGGATTTACATTTTGGAATAGCTATTAAAAATGTGACCATTTAAAGGCATATGTTAGATTGATGACTTGGTGCTGTACAAACTTGGTGAAAATTAGATTGCTAACAGATTTTCTAGAGTAAATGAATGTCATATATTAAGCACAACAATCACTTGGAATTCACACATTTAGAGCAGGACTCCTAAGACTACGTGCTTTGTATCATATTTGATCCTGTTATTTAATTTCTTGACTAATTATTGCGGGAAGTGTTCTTTCCGGAAGAAGCAAATGCAGTGCTCATTCTATAAGTGTTCATTCTGGAAGAAACAAATGCAGTGCTTCTTTCGGAAGTCGACAATAGTTCGCTGGAAATTTGGACAACAAGATCAAATGTGATACAAATTACATCGTCATGCACTTATTAAAAATTTGAGAAAATTACACTTTTGATCCTGTGACTATTGAGGTCTTGTTAATTTCAGTACATTACTTTAAAAACTAACAATTTAGTACCCTAACTATGCAATTTTTAACACTTTTGGTCCACCCGGCCAAATCACCGGAAAAATATAAACCATTTTTAATTATTTAATCATGGGGGCAAATTGATCATATCAGACTCTTCTTCTTCCTTCTCCTCCATTCTTCTTCGTTCTTCTTCTTCCTTCTTGCAGCGACGACTAGAAAAAAAAAGGGGGCGGGGGAGGGATTTGCACCGCCACCGCCGCTACCTCCAAGTAACCCAGGCCAAGAGCTTGGACTTTTGCGTCCTTGCGTACATAAATTTTTCATAATATAGGAGCCAAAACATCTATCATGATATGTGGTGATGAGGGTGACACTTGACAATTTCAATTCATTACTTGAAAAGCAGCTCAGAAACTCGTGTTCATGTTCTTTAACTTTGCTGGCATTTAGTGTGCCATTGTTAGCTCAGTCTCTAGAAAAGTTTGGATTTTGTTTTACTTTTTAGCCATATTATAGAATAGCCCGTCTAGGTTTGTGAAAATTGGGAATGGATTGTCATTACCCATATTGCATTTCAGTGAAGAGCTTTAAGTTTCTCTAGTATTGAGTATATTTGAACTATAATTTGTGTTTGGGTATTATCAGGGTGGAATTTGGACATGGCGCTGATGGAAGGCCACTATATAGAGGTGTTTCTGGTGGGGGTGAGGGGAAGTTCTATGGGAACAACCATGTTTTCGGGGATGATTCTAAGAAAAAAGATTGGATAGAGGAGGAAGAATTGGACAATTTCTGGGATGATTGTTAGAAGAAAGCTCCTGGCCTGGGTTACTTGGAGGTGGCGGCGATGGCGGTGCATTTTTTTTTTTTCCTTTCTTTTTCTAGGCGTCACTGGGAGAAGGAAGAAGAAGAACGAAGAAGAAGAGCATGGAATGACCGATTTACCCCATGATTAAATAATTTAAAATGTTTTATATTTTTTCGGTGACATTTGGTCGGTGATTTGGCCTGGTGTTAAAAATTGCATAATTAGGGTACTAAATTGTTAGTTTTTAAAGTCATGTGGTACTGAAATTAACAAGACCCCAATAGTCATGAAACCAAAAAGTAAAGTTTTCTTTAACAAAAATAAACATGTCTATACAAAAAGAATTGAGTATAATATCATATGTAGATATGTATAACTTTTAAACAAAAATGGAAGGGTGTGTACACTTCTAAAGAAAGCAGAGGCAGTAACAATTAGAGAGTCAATGAGCTGGCTTAGATCCTTCATCACTGATAAAGAGATCATTGAGACCGTCTCTCTACAAGAGGTTCAAAGTCTTAACTCAAACTTTGGCGACTTTCCTATCATCTTGTATTGAATGAGATTAAAATTTTATTGAGTATACTTACTCATAGTAGTTTAGTTTTCGTTATTTGATATGCGAATCACACAATCCATTTATTAGTTAGGCAATCTATTTCTATGGTTGATTGTTCAAAGTGGTTCGTGAATCTTCCACCCATCATTTATAATGCTTTATCTTCAAACCTGAATTAATATTATTATCTCTTTGCAAAAAAAAAAAAAAAAAAAAAAAAAAAAAACTCTAAAACCAAAATTATGTTTTTTTCAAGAACAAAAATATTAATTGGGCACATTTGCAATTTCCTAAAACTAAAATAACTATGCGTATGAACAACTCAACTGGTCATTGAGGTGAAAGTTTGGAAGAACTCAAAGTGAGGGATTTCTTGTGCACAGTGAGCAAAGTGAGGGGGTTTCTTGTGTGCAGTGAGCAAAGGTCTAGCCTCTGAGGGGGTTCTTTGTGGGCAGTGAGCAAAGTGAGGGGGGTTTTTTGTGCGCAGTGAGCAAATATCTAGCCTCTGTGGTTCATGTTCAGTTGAGTTACTATGGTCTAGCCTTTGTGATTCATGTTCAGTTGAATTATCATGATTTACATTCTCCCAAATTTTTTGTCGGATCAAAATGTGGAGAGCCGTGAGATTGGGGTTCAATCTTTAAAAGAATGCTAAATCAAGAATTTTATGATTGGATGATATCGCTGTTATCATTTTAATCAAGGATGTTAATATTATGATGTATGTGTTACATTATACAACTAAAAAACAACTATGCTAGTATTCTACAACCTTAATTTCATCACCATCTCACCGTTAACGTTGTTGAGACCTCCGCCAACTGCTTCTTCGATGCACTCGAGGAATCCATTCTCTACTCTTCCCTCATAAGAACATCGCCATTGTTTCAAGAATCATTCCCATTTCTGCTTCTCAATTCTCTGCAATTTTCCCAATTTCAAATCTACCGCGATTGTTTCAAGAAAAGAAAGAAGAAAATGTCTCGTCTCCTGCAGACTACCTTCATCCCCACTGCGCCCGCCTCCCTGCGCCGCCACTCCAACGGTGCCCCGCCGCTGACCCGTATTCGGACCCGCGTGGTGGAATCGAAGATCCGAGAGATTTTCATGCCGGCATTGAGCTCAACCATGACTGAGGGCAAGATTGTGAGCTGGGTCAAGTCCGAGGGCGACAAGCTCGCCAAGGGCGAATCTGTTGTCGTTGTCGAGTCCGATAAAGCGGATATGGATGTCGAATCGTTCTACGATGGGTTTCTAGCGACGATTATTGTGCCCGAGGGCAGTTCGGCTCCCGTAGGTTCTCCAATCGCGCTTTTAGCAGAATCCGAGGATGAAATTGCAATTGCCCAATCGCAAGTTCCGTCTCCTGCCCCCGCCGCCGCCGCCGGAGAATCTAAGCCCGCGTCTTCTCCGGCAGTTGAAGATGCCTCTTCCGTGAATGTTTCTTCTTCTTCTTCTTCTTCTTCTACAACTGCTCCCGCCGCCGCTGCCCTCATTGAAGCGGCGGCGAAATTGGGGTCCGCGGCGCACCCGGCATCGGAGGGAGGGAAGAGAGTGGTGGCATCTCCTTATGCGAAGAAGCTTGCTAAGGATTTGGGAGTTGACTTGAGGGGACTTTCCGGCAGTGGGCCTAGCGGCAGGATTGTTGCTAAGGATGTTGAAGCAGCCGCAGCCGCAGCCGCCGTCGTTTCTGCTGCCGTCAGTGGCGGCGCCGCCGCCCCGAGTGCTCCGGCAGTGGAGTTAGGGAAGACTGTGGCGTTCACTACTATGCAGAATGCTGTGAGTAGGAACATGGTGGAGAGTTTGGCAGTGCCCACATTTAGAGTAGGGTACACCATTACTACAGATGCACTTGATGCCCTTTACAAGAAGGTAACTTTATGCCATTAAACTGATTATTATGCTTGTGTGACATTGCTAAACACTTGTGAAAATGTGGATTATGGGAAAGAAGTGAGATTTTGTGAACTTAATAGACACTTTGAACTGTCAGGCCAGTAGCTAAATAGGCATGTAGTTGTCCCGCAGGGCTAGCTTAGTTGGTTCGACCAATCACCTTAAAGTCTAAAGTCTCGCTCCAGCGGCAGTGTGGGGTTTGAATCCCACTGGGGAATTTGGGGTAATTGGGAGATCTTGACGGATTAGAGGAAGTGAAGACCCCTTGTGCGTAGAGTGTATAGGCAGGGGTAGGAATCGGGGACAGACAGGGCTACTCGCGATTTACCTCCTCCAACCCCTCTTGGGTAGGGGCTCGAGGGCTTAGGATTAGTCTGACATTAGCTAGATACCTAATGTATCAAAAAGTAGGCATGTAGTTAATTGAAAATTAATCAATGAGAATATGAGATGACTAAATGAGTGTGTATCTTTAAACAATGGAGGTGTTAGCTGATTGGGTTAGTGGGTTTGAATAGTTGATAACATTAGTTGATTGTAGAAAAGAGTTTGGTAAATTAGCTGTTAGCTTATAGTTGATTACATACAAAATGACATTTTCAAAAAACTGATCGAAAAGCTACTTTAAGCAGCTATTTGAATTTTAGCATTTTGGAGCAATAAGTTGTTACAAAAAGCTAATTAATCAAACACTCATATTGATTGTTTAACCAATTCAAACAACTAATAGTGATCAAATAAGCCAAAATTGGCTGATAGGCTAGCTATTTTACCAAACAGGGCCAATATGTTGTTCTGGAGTTCCCCAAATTTATATAGATTGCTTGCGAATAGCTTTCTTTGCATTTGAATGATGTGTTCATAAAATTTGGGGTAGAGTGTACATGGAGTACAGGCAGGGGTGGGAACTTGGGGACTGACGGGGCGACTTGCGATTTACCTCCTCTAGCGGCTCTTGGACAGGGGCTCTGGCTCTTAGGATTAGTCTGACGTTAGCTAGATACCTAATGTATTAAAAAAAAGGCAATGTAGTTGATTGAAAATTAATCAATGGGAATATGAGATGACTAGATGAGTGTGAATCTTTCGACAATATGTTGTTTTGGAGTTCCCCAACATTATATAGACTGCTCGCAAATAGCTTTCTTTGCGTATGAAATTATGAATGATGTGTTCGTAAAATTTTTAGATCAAGTCGAAGGGAGTTACGATGACGGCATTATTAGCGAAAGCTACTGCTCTTGCGCTGGTTCAACATCCCGTTGTGAATGCAAGTTGTCGAGACGGGAAGAGTTTTACGTACAACAGCAGCATCAACATTGCCGTTGCAGTGGCAATTGATGGCGGGTTGATTACTCCCGTATTGCCGGATGCTGACAAGGTCAGTCGATAGTGTTTATCTTTATGTTTGTTCATGCCCCTTTTCGAGACAGCGTTATCCTTAGAGGGAATATGTCGTTTCGTGGATTTGATTACTATGTTGTAACAATGGTTTCGTGATATTCCGTATAGGTTGATATATATTCATTGTCAAGAAAGTGGAAGGAGTTAGTTGATAAAGCTCGGGCCAAGCAGCTCCAGCCTCAAGAATATAATACAGGTATTTAGTTAATACAAAGTATTATTCTTTCGTAACTCGGTCCAAATGGGAGCTGTTTTCTTTTCTTAGCTATAAAAACTCTCTTTCTTAACTTGATAATACTTGGTATATGATGCACACAAGTATCGTTCCTCTTCTAGTATTGTTAAACTAGTGTGTTTGAATGTGGTTATTTGAGGTATTAGTGTATATTGGATGTGATTCTTACGAGGTGCGATGTATCGATGCTCGCATTTTTTCGAGTTTGGTTACAAGTTCGACTCCCAATGGGAGTGGCCGGTTGGCCTTCTTGGTTTGAGCCGGATAGCTATGGGCAACCTAAGCTGGTTTACCTCCTGATGGTCCTTTGCCGGCTAGGGTCACAAGGGCAGGGTTTACGTTTTTTGCTATGGGCAATCGATTTCACGCAATAAGATGTTTTGGATATGCTATAACGTTTAGCTTATACAGCGGTGAAAATTGATTCGTTTTCATGTATTCTTTGTGTGCAGGCACTTTTACTCTATCCAATCTTGGGATGTTTGGAACAGATCGATTTGATGCCATCTTACCTCCCGGAACGGTAAGCATTTACAACTGAGTTACAAAAAAAAACTCGTCTTTTTTACTAGATTTGAACAAGTGGAGACAAATCTCGTTTACAAAATTTATGAAAAAGGATTCATACTACAAAATCTTAAAAGAATTCAACCGCTACTTTTGTAATTCATATATGAATGGTACATTTGAATTGTATTTTTGTAGGGTGCAATTATGGGCGTGGGAGCTTCGGTACCAACTGTTGTTGCCACGAAGGACGGAAGGATTGGCAAAAAGAACCAAATGCAGGTAGATTTACGGTTCTCTTAAGGAGCCTTAGAATTTTAGTACTTAATTCCTGCGTTTTCTTATGGTTGAAAAATGCAAAACGTTCCAGGTAAATGTCACTGCTGACCATCGAATAATATATGGTGCTGATCTGGCTTCTTTCTTGCAAACCTTGGCGAAGATAATCGAGGACCCCAAAGATCTTACCTTCTAGTTCTTCCTCATTGAAAATTCGAGGTTTTTTTTTTTTTTTTTTTTTTAGTGTAATTGCTCTATAGTTTTTAGTTTCATGATTGCAATTATATATGCCACCCTAATTGCGATTGAGAAGAAGAGAATCAACAGAATGAACAAATTCTTTCGAGTTTAAACTATCGTTTACATTTTTGTGTGGTCATGAACTCGGGTGAGACGAACAGCTGTTTCATCAGCTCATTTATATGAAATTTCAATTGTTTTGAGTTTTTTTAATCAACTGGAAATCTTACATTAAATGTTGGTCTTAATAATTTCTTACATTTGGGGATTAGTTCTTCTATGTATGTCAACATGTTCATCTTGTGCTTGCTGAATATTCATTTCACCCAAGCATTCTTAAACCCCTCCCTCATAAGTATAACATGTATGATTCACGGAATGAATTATGGAGAAATAAAAATTCTATTTTTACTACTTAGTTCGCTACAAGAATATACTTACAAATTGTACTTTTGTATTTTTGCATTTGTTTTGAATACAACTATACTGGAGCTCAGACTCATGACAACCTCTCAGAGTCACTCCATGTCACTGTAATTAATTTGTATTTTCGTGTTTGGTTAATTTAAAAAATAGAAATGAATAGATACAAACATATATAATTGTGTACACAGAAAAATAAATAATATTTATTTACTTGAATTTTGATTAAATCAAGGTAATTTAGGCCGTAATAAAGAATAAAGCTATTCTTAATAACTCAATAATAGTTAATACTAAATTCAGCAATAATATTTCTATGACTAAAAGTCTTATTATAAGTATATTTAGTATTCAATCTTGTTTTAGAGCATAATTTAACTGGTTAACTAGTTTAAAATAAGTTTATACATTTTGCTTTCTTAGCAATTGCAAAGTTTGAATTTTACCCCTTTAAAGACCAATAGAGACATATCTTACAATTTAACTCATCCAATTCTCTTCAAGGTCGTGGCAATAACGGAAATCATAAACACGTACAATAAATACACAAATTATTCGTAAACTGTAATAAGAAACACTATAAATATATTAATCGATCAATTATTAATAATTTCATAAACTTAAATTTTATTAAACAAGACCTTTATTAATTGAAGCAATGGCATTAATCATAGCTTGTGTGAAATAAACTTCGCCATTAATTTTTCACTTGCTCTACTCTCTTCGTATTAAAACATTTTTTCAAGTGAAATAGATTTGATAAAAAATTCATGGGAATTGAGGTTGCAAGCGACCTTGTTGTTGTGCTTTCGCAGCTTGAATCTCAGCTTCAACCTTGGCCAATTGGCATTGAAAATTATAAATTTGTTCATGTAAAATAGTGATTATTCCGACGCAACCATAAACCGGATCTTGAATTCGACAATGAGCCTCATAGTACAAGGATTCTGCAACATCACCTCGGTGATGCTCTTCCACTTTCTGCACGTTTTTATTCACAGCAACAACAAATTAATTAACAACTCCTTATGCAAATTAACAATTTTCTAAATCGACTATACACCCCGTGTATGTGTGTGTGTGTGTGTGTGTGTGTATATATATATATATAGTAATGGTTAAGAAGGATACAAACTTGTAACCACAAGGTCACGAGTTCGGATACGACCTTTTTGGTTTGAGCTGGTTAGCTATAAGGTATTTTGTGGACACGGGGTTTACCCAGCACACACCTTCGGGTAGTGACTGCGGGTCTCCCTCGTCACCTCAAAAAATAAAAAAACAAGAGAATGAGACTTTTTATTGAAATTTTATAAGGTTTTTGATGGCACACACACGCATACATATATATACCTGGAGCATCTTGGCAACGTTGCTAGCACCAAAGATTCTATGAACATAAGAAAATCTTTGAGGATCAGTGGGAGGAAAATATGGCAACAATATGCAATCTGAGGGACACCTTCTTCTCAGTTGCTTGCAAGCTGCACATCGACTATTACTACTTGAGCTCATAACTATCCTTTTCAGACATATCAATACATAATCCTATGAAAACCTTTGACTCACAAAGATAGATTTTTTGAATCTTTGTGTTTTGAACAACAAATCTGTCAAAATTCTATAGTATCTTTGCTATATATTCGTGTGTATATATATTTTGGGAGAGTATGTAGGTGGTAAAGAGAAATTTTTAAAAACCTAACGGCTAGTTGTGATGCTTTTTTTTTTTTTTTTTTTTTTTCTTTTTAAAAAATAATCTTTTTTATATTTTGTTTAAATTTATTTTGATACTAAATATAATTTTTAGTGTTGTAAGAAGGAAAGTTACTGGTAGGGCTTAAACTTAGTAACTTACCATCCAGAGATTCATTATAATTAAATTTAATTTACTTTATTTTCTCCATTCTTTTAATATCTTCATTTTCCCATTTTAAATACAATGTGATAAAAGAAGTCATTGTCCTAGGCATTACTGAAAATCTCGTTAAATAAGATTTTATTTTCTTCTCTCAAAGGGCCCCACACTCTGGCCCGACAGAATATTTGAGAGGATGTAAATCAGGGTGACTCAATAGTTTAGCGGAAGACTTTAACTTTAAATGATTGTCAATTCGAAGTTACAATGTATATTAATAGTAATATTTTAATTATTACTATGCAATGTAACCCCGATGGAGAAAAAAACACAAGAAATTGACTTGAAATTTTTTAATTTCTTCGTATATCAAAATGAACTCGCCAGATCCAATGAACTTCTCTCTAAGATTATTATTTATATGTTTTTATAAGAAATAAAATACGTTATTGCTATTGAAACGATTAAAATAATTTATTTCAATGATACTTATTTTCGAGAATACTTTTATGTATATATTTTTTTTTGATCTGAAAAGAGGGGGGAACCCCAAGCACAGAGGGTCATCCGTGCCTACTCGTACGTCTGGGCACCAAAGCCCCCAGTTTGTCTCTCCTGATAATGTCATCAATATCAGCCGGGGGCTCCAGGAGACTGCGATATCCAATCAAGTGCCCAAGAGCCTTTGTTGCCAACATATCTGTCGCCATGTTTCCTTCCCTTAGCACATGAGCAAAATCTACCTCGTTAAAACTCTCAGCGAGACTGCGACATCGACGGATGATGTTACTTTCACTAGCTTGGGAACCTGGCTCCTTCTGGAGAGTATCCACGAGGGCCTTTGAGTCGCATTCTATGATGATCCTCGTTGCCCCATAGTCTGTAGCCATGTGTAAACCTTGCATGATTCCCCAAGCTTCTGCCTCAGACGCCGAACAGCGCCCTATGTTGTGTGTAAAGCCCCGACACCAATTCCCTTGTGCGTCCCTGAGAACACCCCCGCAGCCCGCCATGCCTGATCCCTTGCAGCAGCCATCTGTATTCAATTTCAACCACCCGGTGGCCGGTTTCTTCCAGCCTCTCATGCCGCTAGCTGCTATTACGTGGTCTGCGTTTGGGGTTATCCTATTGTTGAAAGCAGCTTTGACCTCCAAATCATAATTCTTCAGCCACTCCAACTTCTGATCAATCATCAGGACCTTGGAGTTGAAAACCTCGTCACTTCGCCACCTCCATATCCACCAAAGCCTGGTGAAGAAACGCTCCGGCCAGTTCTCCGGAAAGCCCTCGCGTGGCTCGCCCTTCGTATTAATTTCCAACCACTCCTCCCAGGGTTGGTGTTGGAGGCGTGCGATCAACGAAGCGTGCAGCGTCCCCTTCCAGATTCCTTCCGCCGCAGGGCAAGTCCTGAAAAGATGGTTTAGATCCTCTATTTTACCTGCACAACGATTACAAAACAAATCAGTTGTTAAATGTCTTTTGAAGCGTTCCGCATTTGTAAGGACTTTTCCGTGGCGGACCAGCCATGCAAACATGCACATCTTAGCTGGTACATGAACTCGCCAAAGGTTCTTCCAAGACCCGTCGTCTGCGGATGCATCATGATTAGTTTTTAGCTTGTAAGCGGATTTTATCGAGAACCTCCCATTAACCTCAGGCTCCCAACCTATCCCATCTTCCATATGATCGTTGAGGATATAGCTTGCTAGGCGTTCCTTCGTTTCAACCGGCAGGAATCTGTCAAGGTTTTCCCATTTCCAACCTCTAGTGTCGTCCCAGTAGTCCCTAACATATGCGTAGAGATCCGGTAGAGCAAGAGGGGTTCGAAGCTGATCATAAAGGGGCTCCTGGAGTAACCATCTGTCCATCCAAAAGCGGGTGGTTTTGCCATTGTGAACTAAGCGTTTAATGCCTCTGTCCGTGATCTCCTTTTCTGAAACAATGCCCCGCCACACATTTGAAGCTTTTCGTGCAATTTGGGGTTCACTATTATCCACACCCGGGATGGCGTATTTCGATTTTAAAGTCCGAGCCCAGAGACTGTGTTCTTCCGCCTTGAGGCGCCACCTTAGCTTAGCCATATAAGCTGAATTCATTTCGCTCATGCGCCTTACGCCCAGACCTCCCGATGATCTAGCCGTGGTCACCAGCTCCCACTTCACCAAGCTCAATTTCTTCTGCTGTTCACTTCTCCCCCATATGAAGCTTCTCGTTCTCTTTTCGATCTCCAAACAGAGGCTCTTAGGAAGAGCCGTGGTCTGCATGGTGTAAGCTGGAATCGCATTCAACACTGATCTGGCCAAAACAATTCTACTCGCCAAGGATAGGGTTTTTGCTTTCCACCCCTCGAGCCGGACTGAGATTCGGTCAAGCAGATCTGAAAAGGTGTTGCACGTGACTCGACCGTGTTGGGCTGGCACTCCCAGGTACTTCCCCAAATCCGTAGTCCTAGCGATGTTCAGACGTCTTGATATAGTGTCTGCTACCCCAGGGTCTGTGTTCTTTGAGAAGAAAACCTGCGACTTGCTCAAACTTATCTTCTGCCCCGACACACAGCAGAACTGATCGAGGCAGCGTTGCACCACTTCAGCTTGCTCCAGAGATGCTTCCGTAAATAACACCATGTCATCTGCAAAACAAAGATGTGTCAGTGTAGGTCCAGTAGTTGCTAATTTTATACCTTTCCAAACATTTCTGTCTGTCTCCGTGGCAATGAGCTGACTGAGTCTCTCCATGCAAAGAACAAAAATTGCCGGCGACATCGCATCGCCCTGTCTAATCCCTCGTTCGGGACTGATAGGCTGAAGGCGTTCCCCGTTCCAGGTGAGGGTAAGTCTAGGGGTTCTGATACAAGTCATGATGAGATCCTTCAGGGGAGCCGTGAAACCCGCTCGTTCAAGAGTATCCTGAATGAAATCCCACGACAGCCTGTCATACGCCTTTTCCAAGTCTAGCTTTAAGGCCATGTAACCCTTTTGCCACGTTTATCCCACAAGGAATGCATGACTTCCCGGAAGATGATGACGTTATCCGAAATCTGTCTGCCGGGAACAAAGGAGCTTTGGTAAGGTCCAACAATCTTCGGTAAGATCAGTTTTAATCTATTCGTGATGGTCTTGGTGATAAGCTTGTAGCTAACATTGCAAAGGCTTATGGGCCTGAACTTTTTTATCGTTTCCGGCGCCCGGACTTTAGGAATTAAAGCTATGAGAGTGTCGTTTAAACCTTCCGGGAGAGTTCCAGTTTCAAAAGCATTTCTTACAAGATTAAAGAGACTGTCACCCGTAGTGTCCCAGGTGCGTTGATAGAAGCCTGCGTGGAAGCCGTCTGGCCCCGGAGCCTTGAAAGGTTTCATATCCTTGAGCGCGGAGTGCACTTCATCTTTGGTCACTGTTCGGTTAAAACGGGCCCAGTCCACTTCCTGGAGTCTTGGGAAAGAGGCATTCAGAAAGCAAGCTGGCCCAACATTTCTATCTTCTGAAAAAAGAGTGGTATAAAAATCCCTGATATGGTCGCGGAGACCATCGTCTTCAGTAAGCCATTCTCCGCTATCATTTTTTAGTTGTTGCACCAAATTTCGTGATTTCCTAGCTGTGGCGGCAGCATGGTAGAACGCTGTGTTCCTATCCCCCGAACAAATCCATTCCTCTCTTGATTTTTGAAACCAAATAAGTTCCTCCTGGTGTAAAACATCTTCCAAATCTTTTCTAAGCTTTATTTCAAGCTTGATTAAACCTTTATGGTGATTGTTGGCCAAAGCCATTTGAATGCCCCTCAGGCGAGACATCAAATCCCGTTTCTTTTTAAACACATTGCCGAAGGAGTCTTTGTTCCAGATCCCTAAGCCTTTGGCGAGGTTATGGGTGTTTTCCACAATACTAGAATCCGTTCTCCAGTAGCGTTTCACAATCACATGATAATAGACTTTCATGTATATATGATGGAAAATCTATTATCATGTGATTATAGATTTTAAGGTTTTGGAGTAAATTATAGTAAGTTTTAAGGTTTTAGCTTTCTAGAACATTATGGAAGTCATTCAGATTTTTTTGATATGTCATTTGGAATTTTATTTGGAGTTAATATCCTCTTTGTCCTATATTTATATGTGTTATTTCACTTTTAGTATTTTATTTAAAGAATATTCTACGTTGATTGATTGATTCCAGTATTATTATTGTTGTACTGTCATTTTTTTTTTGTCTTACATCAACAAAATATGTTTAAATGACATTAAATATGCAGACATTTTGGTCTATTTAGCCTATTATTTTCTTAGCCCCATTTGTTCGAAGACTTAATTCATTTTTTAGTCCTAAATTTATATGTATCGTTTCACTTTTAATAATTTTTTTTCCAGAACATCTAATGTTGGTCCTTGCATTGTATTATTGTGGTATGACCTTTTTTTGTCACGACATTTTCATGATTCATGATGTGTAGCTTCATCTCAAGAAAATGGTTAGGAACGTACAAGAAAAATTCATCTAAGGCCACAACTCATCAAGAAGTTGGTAATCGATCAAGAACAATCTATAGTTGAAGTTGGAGGTGGTTCTCAAGTTTTTTTTTTTTTTTGTTTTTTTTTGTTTTTGTTTTTGTTTGTTTGTTTGTTTTTTTTTTTTTTTTTTTTTTTTTTTTTTTTTAGTGTATCCCAGTGTTTTCACCGTCGGACACAGTAACTAATCCCCTCGCTGAACTGTAGGCACCTCTATTGGTGAGACAGTTGGCCTGAAAATTTAAGACTGTTCCATACCCAAATTAAAGTCAATAATAGAACTCTTGACCTTTAGTTAGGGATGGATGAGTCCCTTCCACTCAATCACACCCCTTCCCCAAGTTAGGTGGTTCTCAAGCTGGTGAAATTCAAGTCATGCAACCAATGGTAGATGATAGAACATAACACAACTTGATGAGTTTACTACTACACCTTCACAAAAGAAAGACAATAGCTTCACCTCATTATTGGGAGTTAGGATATCATGGAGAAATCCGAAGTTAAAGGCTACAACTTCCATGCATTCCAGTGAATAAACCATACCAAAGAAGAAAACACGCGGATCCATATTGGGGATAAAGACATATAGGATTAAAATCCAAATTGAAGTTGAAATTCAACAACACCTTCGAAGCCCCATAACAATAAACTGATTTAAAATGTTTTTGAAGTAGACTTGTTGATTATATTATTGTGAAGTAATCCTATGAATTTTTATGAAGTAGAGTTATGCACTAGACTTAGGTTAGTCATAAGGTAGACTTGTAGTTTTTTGCAAATGCACTTTTTGTTTTTTTTTGTTTTTTTTTTGTTTTGTTTTTTTTTTTTTTTTTTTTTTTTTTTTTTTTTGTTTTTTTTGTTTTGTTTTGTTTTGTTCTGTTTTTTTTTTTTTTTTTTTTTTTTTTTTTTTTTTTTTTTTTTTTGAAGGAGACTTATGTATTGCTAACATTTTTTTGTTCCATTATGCTATGAATGAATTGTGGATGTTTATGCTATTGATATGTATGACCAATGTACTTTTTTTTGAAGATATGGAAGAAAAAGAGCTTTCACCTTTAATTTGTATTGTTATATTACCAAGAAGAATAAAGGGGAGTTTTAAGTGGTTTATGAAAGAAGATGTTTAACATCATTTTAATGTCATTTAAAAAACATATTTGTTGACAGATGACAAAAAATGGTCATGCCATAATAATGTTAAGATCAACGGGGATGTTCTGAAAAAAATGACTAAAAGAGGAATGACACATAAATCTAGAACTAAAAAGAATTTAATTAACTCTTAGAACAAAGAGGAGCTGAGAAGAGAAGATGATAGGTTGAATAGACTGAAATGCTTTCATATTTAACGTCATTTAAACAGGTTTATTAACGGAAGACAAAAAATGATCATGCCACAAAAATACTAAGATCAACGGAAAATGTGTCTAAAAAATGACTAAAAATGAAATGACAGCTATAAATCTAAGACAAAAAATGAAATTAACTTTAAGATTGTCCATCATTTAATTTTCACTACTTGTCTAAACCTATTGCTGCAAAGGAACTGACCCTTTCAGTTGACCTCGGCGTCTGATCCCCAAGTACACCCCCTCCTAAAAATTTTTGTGTCTCCTTCACACAACTATCCACGTTCAGCATCAGGGGGCCCTAAATCGGCCGGTGTCACTTGAGGTAGCTACCACCCAACTGCCAGTTAGAGCCTCCAGCCTAGCTCCATGGTGCGCTTAATATATAGGCTTAAGTGCTTGATCATAAATATATTTGTGAACATTATTAAATGAACACTAAAAGAGCTTGTTTACGAACATTATTAAACGAACACTAAGCCAGCTTGTTCATGAACATTATTAAACAAATACAAACGAGCTCGTTCACAAGCTCTTAGCAATCGAACCTAAGAATGTTCAGACTCTGTTCGTTTATTAATTGATTGAGCTCATTAATTTGTTCATTTATTCTCGTTTACCTTAATAAATAAACATAAACGAACGCTTACCGAACACGAACATGAGTAATTTACCGAAAGCTCTATTTGCTAACATAACACTCCTATCTAGTAGTAGTGTAGTGAAACTATTTATAAATAACTATGTACACAGAAAAATAAATAATATTTATTTATTTGAATTTTGATTAATTAGGGTAATTTAGGCTGTAATAAAAGAATAAAGTTATTCTTGATAACTCAATAATAGTTAATACTAAATTCAGCAATAGTAGTTCTATGACTAAAAAGTCTTATTATAAGTCTATTTAGTATTCAATCTTGTTTTAGAGCTTGTTTTAGAGCGTAATTTAACTTGGTTGACTAGTTTTAAATTGTTGTAACCCATTAGCTCATTGCTCAAAGAATAACTCATTGATCAAAGACACTAGAAAGAAAAGTAATAGAGAAGGAGAGAAGAGAGTGATATCATTTCATTTCCACGGCATCATCTTACAAAAGGATTACACACATATATAATATAGAGTAATAATGGCATACATAATGAGACATTAATATGTCTGTTACAAACGTTACAAAATAATGGCCACCATTAATATATAATTACAACACTCCCCCTTGGACATTATTTGTCCATGATCTTGCCTCGTTAAAAACTTTCTAGGAAAACCCTGTGGGAAAAACCTATACAAGAAAAGAGTACAAGGTATAGTATATTTAAATATATTCATGTCTCGTTAAAAACTTCACTAGGAAAACCACATGGGAAAAACCTAGTTTGAAGAAAAGAGTACATGATATTTGTAAACTCATATATTGTACTGATTGCCTCGTTAAAAACCTTAACTTAAGAAAACCTCGTGGAAAAAACTTAGTTAAGGGAAAAAAGAGCACAATTATAAGCCTTCAAGGCATAATCTTCAGGATATTTGGGGTTTGTTTACTTAAGTATTTATATACAACTTCTCCATTAATATATCATACTCATACCTCATTAAAAAAAAACCACATGGTATATATATGCTGTAAAAGGTATAACTATTAGTCATTTTAAAACCCAATCTACGGGATTGACTCGAGTGAATGTACTTCCTGTCTCCCCCTGAAGATAACAATCTTCAAATTCTACATTGCCTGTAAAATCATTGTTTCTAAAGGGTGTAGAGATGGGATATGGTACAATTTTCAGGATTGTCATTAGAATTTATCATATTTTCTCATGATCATCTGGACCAATAAAATTATTTATAGTTTATATTTTGTTGTTCCCCCTAAATATAATAATTTTTCTTTACCTACACATATCAATCTTATGAATATTTGTAGGTGTACATTTGCTAACTTGTCACTAGAGCAAACCTTCTGAACAAATATTTTATCACTCTTCTGGAGTTCATGTGGATCAAGGTATTTTATATCATGAAAAAACTATATACGTTTTTATCTGTAACAAGTATGATGACTTCATGCCAAAAAGCATCAATACGAGTATTTGTACCTTGATTTGCTATTCGCTATCTCATCTCATAACTTAACATCATTAAACTCTTTATATATTTCATTGATGTTTACACCATAAATATTGACTGAGATAATAAATAAGTCCATTATCAACTCTTTATTGAGCACATAATGGTACATATTATTCCTTTTATATGAGGATAATAACCCCATTCTCAACTCTCTAAAAAGTAAATAATGGCACTTAAATAAATCCTCATTTCGGGAATTATAAATCCATTAGGGATTTTCAAGATAAACTAGAGGATATATTTAGGATATTTTCAAGAGGAAACGATATTTGAGTTTCCCAATCACATATAACATTACTAGGCATGTTTATGATAATATATTTACATACTTTGTTATGGGGGAGAAAATACTTTTAATTAATTTATTGACTATAAGAAAAATCATAGTTAGTAACTTACTAACTTTTATACTTCTTATTTTGTGATTTTCATTCATCACATTTTGAGAAAATCCATCAAGGATTTTAAATATAAGTAACAAGTAACCCATATATATATGTGATAACTATAACTATTAGCTACATATCTAATTTATTTACTGCTAGTTTTATTGAATAACGGAATATAAAGCCATGACTAATATTGGGTCTCTGCGAAAACCCTCCACTCGCCTTAATTTATTAGCGAATTCTGATTTGTATGCCTTAATTGCTATTTTCTATGAAAACAGTTAGCACGCTGCAGGCGTTATACTACTATTTTCATTTCTGGATCCAGATTTAAGTATTTATGAGCAATATAGGCAAAAAATGTTGTCGACAACTATAACAGCTTTGTAAATATCTTTTATACACATGGCAATTTTGTATCAACCAAATATATGACATTTCCCAAGAATATTTGAATTTGGTTGTTCCGCCTTCCCAGTATTTTAGTTATTTGGTGCACCTATAATTTTACTGGGGGTTTTCGCCTTCTAGACGAATATCTTCAGGATAAAATTTCTATATTTCTAGAGTGACGAAATTTCTATACTAGATCTAGTTTTGTAAATTCTTAAATCAATATATGCTTCTGGCATAATGGTAGAGATTTTTAGTCCTAGTTGGGGATTTCAACTCTTAAAATATTTTCTATGGACTTAGTCACTCATTGAGATTTCTAGCAGATAACATAATTTGTTCCATGACTGAACTTCTGGTTCTATAAGGCTAGTACATGGGTTTGAAGATTTTTATCAATTTCTCGGCATTTAATTAATTATAAATTTCAAATCTCCCCCTAATGTCGAGAAAAAATCTTATAATGCAACCAACATCACTGTTGATTTCTCATGATGAGATATAGCTAGAAGGGTTGCATATTAAAAAAATTGAGCGCAGATAGGGAAATGCATCATGTACTAGCATATGTGATATGTAGTGGATCAAGATATTGGTTATTCAATTTTTGAAGGTCCCCAAAAAACATATTTCCTCCAAAATTGCATAAATTGCTTTCCAAACAAAGCTCTATTAAGAATTAGAGCTTTAGTTAAAAAAAATATGATATTGTGTATCTTAATTAAGTGTTTCATGACAATTAGAGAAACAAGTAGAGTACTCAACATACAATGGAGTGAACTCATCAAGATAACATATCATAATTTCGTCTATTTATCATGCTTTCTAAAAAAACAATTAAGCATCAATTTGGATGCATGACATGGGTGATACTAAACATATTTTCTTGTGAATCAACAATATGCATACTTTACCGATAAATTATACGGATGCATTCAGATTGCAATTGTGAATCCACAAAATGCATACTTCACGGTTAAATTATACACATGCATTCAGATTGCAAATTTTTTTAGGAAAAAACCTTAACACATTTGTACACCAAATTTTGCAAATATGAAATTCAGCAAGTCTTGAAAGTATATAAAAATTTCATGTCAATCCAAGGCATGGAAGTATTTTTCCCAAAATTTTTCAACACTGCGCCAGACAGAAAATTACTTTACAAAATTTTCTGGGATAACTGGAGCATATTTTCAACAAAAACCCTTTATAGATATCAAATGCCATAAGTTTGGGTTCTCCAAAAAAAAAAAAAGAAATCATGCCAAAAGGAGTTCGGGAAGTATTTTTCACGAATTTAATTTTTAACTGCCCCCTTAGAATTTTCAGGCAATGATTATTATGTGTAAAATCATTCTTCCTAGACACCATAAAATCACCATATATACAATATATGGAGTAGTCACGTCAAGTAAGCATATCACAATATTTCATGTACCAATCATAATGCTTTAAAGGACATGGCATATTTCCTTCTCAAAGAGTAGAATTTATCCACAATGTGATTATCATATGCATATATAAATATGACAATTGCACAGAGTATCACATAAATATATGCATATATAAATATTTTCTACAGAAAAATAAATACTTAGCTCATAGAGATTTGGACATAATTGTAATGCTTGGGTATAACCACGATGATTCTACAAGCGCAGGCGCAATATATGATCCAGAGCAACTTATCTCTTGGACTCAAGCATGCTGAGAGCAACTTCACAACTTCCTTTCCTCACTTCATCGGATTCATCCAAGACCAACAAATAAAACAGTCCAACAATTGAGAAAAGACTCAGGATCATTCTGAGCATTATCATAGCAAGTAAACACTACACTCAACATTCAGCAGCTCTCAAACACAATATAAAGAATATGAGTAGTTAATAAACCATGTCAAATATACTGAAGTGTTCCAATGTAATCCATTGCAGGTCAAACTCCCTTAATATAATGTTTCAGTAGCTGCAAGCATTTTTATGCGCCATGCTCTATTTATTTAAGAAAAGGAAGCAGACATTATAAATGTATGTATAAATCATTTTTGCCAATATCCAGATCCAGATATATATTTATATATCATATGCATAAAAAATTGCCACATTCATTAACTATTAATAAATCTTATAAAAGCATTTAAAAAGAAATATGAGTTACTTATCTCTGAACTGTAGCATTGATAAACAAGCAGGGTAGCTTATTGAATCCATTCATGCCAGGTGATTTCACGAGACATGTCACCATCTCCGTACTACAGAAAGTGGGCGACAGTGATCTACCGCCAGCAAAACGACCTCGGACAATCGTGCGACCTCGGACAATCGTGATAGACCAGTTATCACATCTGATTCTCCTTGCAAATATGTATACCAAAGTACTGATAACGTGTTGTAACCCATTAGCTCATTGCTCAAAGAATAACTCATTGATCAAAGACACTATAAAGAAAAGTAATAGAGAAGAAGAGAAGAGAGTGATATCATTTCATTTCCACGGCATCATCTTACAAAAAGATTACACACATATATAATATAGAGTAATAATGGCATACATAATGAGAGTCTGTTACAAACGTTACAAAATAATGACCACCATTAATATATAACTACAACATAAATAAGCCTATAAATTTTGCTTTCTTAACATTTGAAGGGTTTGAATTTTACCCATTTAAAGGTCAACTAGATATATCTTACAATTTAACTCATCCACTTCCCTTCAAGGCCGAGACAAGAGCGGAAATTATAAACACACACTATAAATAGACTAATTATTCATGCACTGTAAAAAGAAATACTATAAATATATTAATCAATCAAGTATTAATAATTTCGAAACGTAAATTTTATGAAACAAGGCCTTTATTAATTGAAGCAATGACATTAATCATAACTTGTGTGAAATAAACTTCACCAATAAGCTTCATCATTAATTTTTCACTTGCTCTACTCTCATCGTATTAAAATATTTTTCACGTGAGATAGATTTAACAAAAATTTTCTGGGAATTGAAGTTGCAAGTGACCTAGTTGTTGTGATTTCACAGCTTGAATGTCCGCTTCAACTTTAGACAATTGACATTGAAAATCATAAATTTGTTCATGTAAAAAGGTGATTATTCCGACACAACCATAAACCGGATCTTGAATCCGACAATGTGCCTCGTAGTACAAGGATACTGCAACATCACCTCGCTCATGCTCTTCCACTTTCTGCATGTTTTTATTCACAACAACAACGAATTAACAACTCCTTATGCAAATTAATAATTTTCTGAATCAACTATACACACCCCCCCCCCCCCCAGTATATATATACCATGTGCACACTTATTAAGTAGTGGTAACGAGCTTTCCTCATCACACAAAAATTTCTGCGTGGGTGGCTGTGATTTGTGAACTATTACAAAGAAGTGAGCGTGTACACCGTCAACAGTGGCTTCAGGTTTTCCTTGTTACGCAAAAATAAAAATAAAAAAACAAGAAGGATACAAACTTGTAACCACAAGGTTAAAAGTTCGAATCCTAGCCTTTTTGGTTTGAGCCAGCTACGAGGACAAATGGAGTTTACCCAGCACACACCCTCAGGCTGTGACGATGAGTTTTTAAAGTTAGGCCTATAACGGGAACTAAAAAATGTCCGTCAAATTATTTGATAAAATAATTTGAAGCCAATCATATTAACTATTTGGGAGGGATCGGACTTGTTGACAAAAAGAGTATTCAAATAACCCAACAAATTTCAAAAAAAAAAAAAAAAAAACCAACAAATTGAAGCGGAAAACTAGCTACCTTGTAATATCTTTGGACTATTAAAAATGTTTAAATTTTTACTACCTTATCTAATCTTATTCAATTTTTTAAATTATAAATTTTAATTTTTCAACTATCATTTTTAAAATAAGTATTTAAACTATCAATTTTATAAATTAAAATTATAAATATTTATTTTAGTGACAATTGTAATGAATCTACTATAATGGAAAACACGGACAGTGTAGAGTTGGTGAGGAAATGAAAGGCTAGAATTGAAGCGCGCAGTGACATGCAATCGCATTTACAAAATCAACGGCTAAATGCACCTCCATTTATCTAACTCTATAATAAAGCAAGAAGTTTTGCCAATCATTGTTTCCCGCCCAGTGAAAACGATGCAGTTTTGGTGGAGTCTTAATTCGCTATTTAATTGTTTCTTTATTTACAGCGTGTAATGTGATTCCATCTTGGGAATATGCCTAGCCGTTCTTATTATTATACAATCCTTGGTTCCCAAGGAGTTCAATTAATGTAGAACTCTTTGGTATTGTAAACAAGATCATTACTATAAATATCTACAAAGCATAATGAACTGCTACGGCCTACGAGAAAGAATTATATATATTACATACATTACATAGATTACATAGAATATGCAGAGTTGCAATATTCAAATTCACATTAATTGAGATGTGCGATTTCCCAAACATAGAATGCCGGTATCTTCTTTTTTTTTTTTTTGAATCTTCAGTATGTATAAATACCGGGCTTCTTCATGGCAGAACACTTCAGAAAATTCTTACACTTTACAGCCTTTTCGAAAGCCACTTTTGGTGTTTCAACATGCCTTCCATGTTCATTGCTGTCAGAAACATTAAGCCGGAACACCAGCAAAGGGCAATACGAGTGAGAGCAGTTCGTGTGTATGAAGTTCCTGAGAAAAGGGGAGAGGGGCAGGTCAGTAAGAGCATGGAAGTTTTGTTCCATGATGAAGAGGTAATTTTATCTATTTGCCAATCTGATTTTGTCTACTAATCATGCCATGTTATCTAATAATCTTAGTGTGTTTTGCTGTCTATAATCTTCTCATCTAATGGTCTTTCAATTAAGCTACTTTCATGCCATGTTATCTACTCATCCTAAATTGTTTTGCTGTCTAAATTTTTTTTCCTATTGTATTCGCAGGGAGACTACATTCATGCGAGTATCATCAAGAAAGACATTGTAAAGTATAGAGATACAATCAAGGAAGGGAAAGTGTTTGAAATAAAGAACTTCATGGCCTCTACAAACTATTATGTCTACAAGATTACAGAGCATGGTTTCATGCTTAAATTTAACTACAGAACACAAGTCAAGGAAATACATTCTATTGGCTTTCCTTGCAAAATGTTTAGGTTAAAGAGTTTTTTGGCTTTGAAAGATCCTGATGATGTGAATGACAAGGAGCTGATTGGTACTAAATTAACTTTCCTAACTGCTAATATGTTCTTTATTCTACTTTTAGTAGTTCTTGCTAATATTTTGTTCATTTTTGCAGATGTTATTGGAAGGGTAATTGAGATTTACAATCCTGTGGACAAGATTGTAGGGGGGAAGGCCACCAAACTAATCGACTTTCAAATTGAAGACAATGCGTAAGTTTTTTAAAATAAAATTGATTACATTCGAAAATTTTGCTCTTTTTTTTTCATACTTTTGTGTTTTTTTCTGTTTCTAATCCAGTGATAACACCATGATGTGTACACTCTGGAATGAGCATGTTTCTTCCCTGATGCCTTTTTACAATAGTGATTCGAAAGAACCACTGATTGTTGTCATTCAATGCTGTAGGGCCAAAGTTGTGGGTGGTGAGTTTCTATACTGTAATCTCTTCTAATCTATAGGTTCAAATACTCTATATTCTATACTGTATATATATCATACTATATATCTTAAAATACATGCATCTATTCTATATTTTTATTTCAGGTGAAGTGAGAATAACCAGTTCCTATGCGACGAAGCTGTGGTTTAATGAGGATTGGGAAGAGTTTAAAGAGTTTAAGTCAAAGTAAGTTCATCTTTTAGATTTATCCTATTTTTTTGTATGTTTATTAATGTGTGCTCTACTTTGTACTTCTGATTTTAGTTATGCCATATATTTTTTTGTAACATCTGAATACTGGATTAAAAAAAAAAAATACACTGTACTGTGTATATATATTGAAATACCATGCTGTACAGTGTATTCATTTCTTCAACTTTGACTTAAACTACCAATCAAAAAATAAGATAGATATTTTAAATGTTGTCTACTGTATTGTTGTAGGGTGTTTTAGACACATCTAACCAAGTTTCTAATGTTTTTGAAGCATGAAAGCTCAGGGTACTCCAATGAGGAGTCTCAGTACTGGCACACTGCATTCCAACTCTACAGGCATTAGTGATTTTAATAATGCTGCTGTTATTGTCACTAACTGCCATGATATTAAGAAGGTGAAAGAGGTAATCCACAAACTAAGCTAGCAATTCTATCTTTTATTTGATGTAACTGAATTTGGTAAGTGCAATATACACTTATAAAACTATTTGTATACTATAGGATGGGGACTACTATGTTGCTGCTGAGATTCTTGGGTTAGATTTTGAGGATGGTTGGTACTACCTATCGTGCCTGAAACTTGGATGTAATAAGAAGCTTAAAGAACAGGAAGTGACTCTTTTTTGTACTAAGTGTAAAAAGACTTGTATGATGGGTACAGTTAAGTACAAAGTAGTTGTTATTGCTCTTGACAAATCTGGAGATGCTCCAATGTTGCTTTGGGATAGGGAAGTTACAGAGCTTGTGGGTATTCCTGCCTCTATTTTGTATGCAAAATACAAGGAGGTAAATTCTTATAAATTAATGTCTACATTTTTTTTCCTAAACTGTTTATATTATATGTTTTTAATTTTGTTATTTATCACCTATCTAAACAGCTTGATGTTGAAGTGCCACCTGAATTGGATGCTATAGTTGGAATGAAGATGCTGTTTAAGATCAACTTCAAACTGGCTCAAAAGATGGGCCCCAATTACCCATTCAATGTTGTTAGGGTTGTAAGGGATGAGCACTTGCTTAAGACCTATGCTGACAGGTTTGTGGAGCATGAAGAGCAAGACATAATGTCAAGGATGATTGAGGAGGAAACTAACACCGATGTAGTTTCTGGAGTAAGAATTATAAACCCTTTAGTCTATGAGTTTTTTTTTTATTGGTTACTAATAGGCTTTTCTGCTTTACTTACTAATAGGAAGATTCTATTGGAGTTGAAGTGAATAGCCCTGCCACTGTCCAGCCCTCGCAAAAGGAAGGAGAAGAGAATGCTGAAAATTCTGGGGCTATTAAAAGGTCACTTTTGGATGAGTTTTAGGAAAAGTTGTAATTGACATTGATGGTTGAAAGTGTTTGTTGTTGGCCGGACATTATCCAGACAATTATTTTTTTTTTTCCTAAGACTGTGAATGTGAAACTTTCTTATTTTCAGTTATTGGGATGTTTTAGAAGTATTATCTAATGTTTTTAGTTATTGCCTAACTGTTTAGTACAATGCATTGGTGTATATACTGCTATTAGAACCTGTTTTGTAGTTTTTCTACTTTTCCTTTCAGGTTATTAAGAGTAAGGATGAAAGGTATCCAAGTTTAGCAAGGATGCCAGGTGTTCAAGGTTTTAGAAGGCAGCCAGGATGGAAATATTTGGCAAGCAACTTAGACTTTGTAGTTGTGTTTTTTTTTTATATGTTCAATTACATGTTAGAGTTTGTAAGTAATATTCCAATTATAAAACTTTATATCTAAATATATTGTGCCTAAAAAATTGAGTTAGTTCCAATTACCTATTTGCACAATCTTCTTCTACTCTGCTTGCAATTCTAAGACTTTATATCTAAATAAATATATTCTTCCTACACAATAGAGTTAGTTCCAATTACCTATTTGCACAATCTTCTTTTACTCAGTTTGCAATTCTAAGACTTTATATCTAGATAAATATATTCTTCCTACAAAATAGAGTTAGTTCCAATTACCTATTTGCACAATCTTCTTTTACTCAGTTTGCAATTCTAAGACTTTATATCTAAATAAATATATTCTGCCACAAAAAATAGAGTTAGTTCCAATTACCTATTTGCACAATCTTCTTTTACTCAGTTTGCAATTCTAAGACTTTATATCTAAATAAATATATTCTACTTAAAAAATAGAGTTAGTTCCAATTACCTATTTGCACAATCTTCTTTTACTCAGTTTGCATCTCTCCAAAGCACCTGATGTCCAAGCTGGTATCCATCAAAGTTTTCTAGCACATTTAAAAAGAAATTAGATAACAGCAACAAAAATAAGATTTTTGTAAAGTCATTTACATTACTGTGTTAACTGCAAAACCAACAATCTCCTTTAAATGGAAAAATGTTTTGATTCTACACAAGTCTGACTTTTATACTGATATAGAATAAAACAATTGAACAACTTCCAGGGGTCAAATAGAATAGAATTACAAATAGAGTAACAGTGTCGATACTCGAGGACCATTTGTTGAACAAATACATTTTATTCAATGTGTCTATTATTAATAAAACAAAGTTGTTTCTTCCAAAAAAAAAACATTTAAAGAATATTATGATACATATAAGAACATTATACCACTTTTAAGCAAAGAGAAAAAAAAAAGTAGTTTAAATTTCTTTTTTAATAAAAAAAAATGAGAATCTCCTTAAATAAATAAAAAAAAAAACAGAAAAGTATGATCCTACAGAAATGGCACTTCTATACTTATATAGAATAAAATAATGCACCAAAGTCAAGATATCAAAGACACTAGAATTACAAATATATGAAGTTGGTCGATAGTCGAGCACCATTCTTTGAACAAGGACATTTTACTGAATGTGTCTAATATTAGAAAAACAAAGTTGTTGCTTGCAATAAAACACATTTAACGAATATTACGATATATAGAAAATAATTATACCAGTTTTGACCAAAGAGAAAAATAAAAAGTTATTAACATTACTGTGTATAACATGGTTGAGTTCTATACTAATATAGAACCAAATAATGCACCAAAGTGAAAGCCAGTAATGGAAAACTATTGCCTTAGAAAGTTAAGTGAACAAACTTACAAACGGTGCAAGTATATGCATACAAACTAATCTAAATACAGCCAAGTAAAGAGGAAGTCTTAACCTATTTGCTTATATGACCATATTGCTTTCAGTGGTGTTTTATTGATTGGTTTTTTTCTGCCGGCTGCTCTTCAATTTCTTCAAAGCTTGAATTCTTTCATTCTAATAAGAATAACAAAAAAAAAAAAAAAATTGGTTAGAAGTTGTGTTCATAATATTTAATAACAGGAAAAGGATACAGTAAAATAACAGAGAATTGAATATGATTAGAATCAAATAATAAATGTATGTGTTCAATGTTGTTACAACCTCCCTAAACAAATTGTCAAAAAAGAAATTAAAAAAATAAGAGCTTGGTCTATACTTGATAACCATTTGTTGAAAAAAGTCTTTTTAAATCAAACTGTATATTGCCTTACAAACTAAAGTGAACAAACTAACAAACTATGCAAGTATAACAATACAAAGTCATCTAAAGTAAGGTAAATCAAGATAGAGTCTTAACCTGATTGCTGATATGGACATAGTGCTTATTTTCTGCTTGCTGCTCTTCAATTAATCCACAGCTTGGATAATTTTCTTTTAAAACGAATAAAAAAACAAATAAAAAAGTTAGAATGATCATGTGTTCAGAATAAATAATAGAAGAAATTTGCTAGCACATTTAGAAAGAAAGTAGATCACACCACCTAAATCCAATATTTTAAATGTAATGAACATTACTGTGTTCACTAAAAAGCCGAGAATATGTCATTTCATTAGGAAAATAATTTGATAGACTGGCATAACAGAGAATCTAGAAGAGTTTTAGAACCAAAGAATCAATCTGTGTGTTCCATGTTCTGACCAATTATATAAAGGAATTTAAGACAATGGAATTATTGGCCTGTTGAGTAAAAGTTAATCATTCTTAGGAAAAGAATCACATTCCCTAAACATTAAATATAATTGATGGACAGCTATCATTAATATTAACTGAAAACTCTTCAGTTCCAATCCTTTTTTCGAAATCAAGGCAAAAAGTTAAGTAAACTACAATCAACACATCTATAGAAAGATGCCCCATCTAACTACCAACACAGTTCTCCAGTTTCAGACTCCAGCCAAATAGACAATTCACAGAGACATTTTCAAGTACACACAACAGACAGTGCAATGAGGAAAATCACTAAGTCAACAATTATAGGCATCAAAAGGAAACCAAGTGAAGAAAATAAAGGTAAGTTCGAAACTTATCTTTTTGTTTTTGAAATGAAGCTTCATTGTAGCATCCCTCTTGCCGTGCAATTCTGTTTGTCTTCTCCATCTCCTCAAATATTTCTAGTATGTCGATGAAAAACAACATGATAAAGTAGACTTATTGGTTAGGATTTGTTTGTACCAGAATATAGCTATAGCATTTTGAACATGATATTTACACAGTTAACAGTAATTTCAATTGTGTGTTTTTATAGCAACACTACAAAGAAGACGACCTAAAACCCTAATTTTTATGAATCAATCAAATCGGAAATTAAGAGCTTTTATCTATGATTCTCGACATGCATGCTTAGATCCAGTAAATTAGATCAAGTTTAGAACAAACAACAGTGATAAATCCGAACCCTAATCAAATTGACTGGAAATTAAATGCACACTAACCTGAGTAGTATGAAATTAGCTTCACTGCAGCGTGATTTCCACCATTTACTGTTACAGAACACTACGATCTTTCACGGAAATGAAAGATCGCGATTATGTACTGAGAATCGGGGAGTTGCTCATCTAGACCAGTCTAAGATTTCTCCGGAAACAATGTTCAGTAAGAACAGTTGAAACCCAGATTTCCACTAAGCATTGATCTAGGTTTAGGAGAGACAGAGAGAGATCGGAAGTGAGCGGTGAGTGGGTGAAAAACATATCTGTTCGGACAAAGGAGAAGGAGAAGGGTATTCACCCTTCTTCGTCTTCTCATAATATTCTGACCGAACAAACATATAATCCGTAATATTATATATTAATATATATATATATATATATATATATATATATATATAAATACATAAATAGATTTAAATAGTTTATAGATATAAATTAATAAATATATATATAGTCTTCATATTATTTAATGGTGTGATTTTTATGTGTAATTAATTAGATATATTATTTTTCATGGTAATGATATCGATTGTGCACACAATTTTGTGGACCATGTTATACCTACAAATTTGTCCAATAAACTTGCGGCAGGTTATTGTTTATATCAATTGCAGTTTCAGGTTATAGGCTACCATAAATATATTATCCGTTAGGTGTGTTTAGTGTCACAACAACTACTTTCGTCAGAAGTGTTACGCCAATCTTTAACAATTATAAATTATTTGTGTGCTCTGAACTATGTTATGTGTAATTCATTGTTACGACTTTTTTTTATTTGAAATAATTTATATTTTAATGTTAGATTTTATATTACAGAAAATGAATTGGGCAACTCATCAACAAGGAATAATTATGCTCAAGGAAAACAATAGCCTTCGGCAATAAATTCTTCCCGCATTCCGTTTGGAGGGTGTTTGTCTCAAAACATCACACCATTGAGTAACACTACTAACGGTAAATGGCCTTAGTTGAACTCATATACCTTCATTTTTTAAAAAAAAAATAAATTATCTTTTTAATTAGGTGGACAAATTGACTGTAAAATTATATTGTATAATTATAATGTAAGTAATGTACCATACCAATGTACATGGAATACTTTAGTATCACAATAATACTTTGATTGGTATTAATGGTATTTATTGTGCACTCAATTATGTGGACCATGGTCTACCTAATAATTGTTCCACTTATTAGGTAACTCTTATTGATAGCAAGGATCATTTCAACTTATAGTCTAACATAATTAATAGCGTTAGGTGTGATTAATTTATATAAATTTAACTGCTGTAATTAATGTTGTTATTACTGTTGTTATTATAGTATTCTAATTTTTTTTTTTTACATCACAGCAAATTATGTAGGCAACTCATCATTAATGACTGATGCTGGTCAAGGTAAAGACCAACATACGCCACATATTCGTAACCAAATGCCGGGGGGCGGTTGTCCGTCGCAAGATATCACACCATTCAGTAACATCAGTAACGGTAAATCCACGAGAATGAATTGATATACATTCATTGTGAATTTAAATATCCTTATAGTTTTAATTGTTAAACGATGTTTGTAAAATTAAATGTTATATTTTTAATGTAATTTATGTTGAATAATATAAATTTGTAATTGTTCTTTACAATAGTTACATTTTTTTGGTTATGTGTAATTAATTAATTAGATTGTACTTAACGATATATACTTTTACATTCTAACTATATTTAGTTTGCACAAATAGATGCGGACCATGGTCTACCTAATTCTATTCGATTACATATTAATGTCGTGCAATTGAACAAATATTTATGTGATGTCTACTAATTTGTTTCGAGTATAAATTATTGGAATTATTTCTTAATTTAATGTTATATTTTATATCACAGCAAATTATTGCGGGAACTCATCTTTTACGAATAATGTTGCCCAAGCTAAAGACAAACGTACGACAACTACACCTTACTCAATTCCCCTTGGAGGATGTTTGTCTGAAAATATCACACCATTGAGTAACATCACCAACGGTAAATCCCCTAAGATTAATTGATATACATTCATTGTGAATTTAATTATACTGTAACTCATGGTCCATAGAACTCAGTGTGTAATTGTAATTTCACTAATTTGTCTTCATATGATTTACTTTTTAATATCAATTTTTAGTTTTTCTTTTAAATAGTTAAATTTCTTTTATTATGTGTAATTAATTTTTTGGTTTGTACTTAGTGAAATATACTTTTTCATTCTAATTCTATTTATGGTGCATAGATTTTTGTGTACCATGGTCTACCTAATAAGTTTTCCAGTAAAATAGAATACTTATACCGTCAAATTACTTTTTCATTTTCTAGGCTAGCATAATGTACATGTTTGGTGTACTTAATTTATAATATTAAGACTTATATAATTTATTTTGTTATTATGTGCTACCAACTATTTTTTTTTATAGTCCACTAAAATGTAGTGGTTTAAGTTAAACGTGACTTTAAAGGTTGTTATACTTTACGCGTGTCTAATATTCCGTATGTGTACAGTACGTTCGTCGAATACACAGATCGGTGCAACCAATTGCCAGCCATTTGTTTTGGTAGATAAAGAAAATCCTGCATCGACGATAACACAAGATGAATTGGCAAATCGTAAACCATTACATAAATATGGAATTGCCGATGACCATGTAACAACAAGAGACTTGCTATCTGCCTTTGAAGGTGAATGTAACCCTACAATGATCGACGCACCAAATACGTACATAGTTGGTAAGAAGATACTCTAGCGGTTATTCAAACAACTATTAGTAAAGTACATATGCAAACCTTAAACTATTAAAATTGATTTTTAAATGTATTTCTAATTTTAGATGCAAATATATCGAGAAACGATGATAAGCAAAACTTCGATATGGGGACATCCTCTGATCCACAACATGGTATGTAGATTTGTTTTATAATTCCTTAAAATATCAATCAATATTTCATTAAGTATATATTTTGTTTCAGGTCAATACTGCGATTTTGGTGATGCAACAAATAAATGCGTCCATTGTGGGGCTTTGTTTTGGTTTGAAGAAAGGAAAAAGAATTTGTCAACAAAAGCATCTCCACTGTTTATGTTGTGTTGCAACAATGGGAAGATCAAGTTGCCGGAGAATAAGTTGCCACCAAAAGGTATATTTGATCTCTTTTTCGGCAATGACGAATTATCAAAAGAATTTCTACACAACATTAGGACCTACAACAACATGTTTTGCTTCACATCCATGGGAGGTAAAATTGACAAGAGCGTGAACAAGGGGGGAGCACCTCCTATTTTTCGATTAAGTGGTCAAAACTATCACCTAATGGGCACTCTACTTCCAGAACAAGGCAAAGAACCTCATTTTGCCCAGTTATATATATACGACACGGCAAATGAAAAGATCAACCGTATCAATGCTGTGAGGTACAAAAGTTTGCGTATTAATACTAATCAGTAGATACTATTTTTTATCTTGACAACTATATACATCAAGTTTATGTTGTTGTAGGGGTAGTGGTGAGCAAGATGACATTCATGTAGAAATAGTGAGTGTCATTCAGAAAGACCTCGATGAAAATAATGTTTTGGTTAAGTCTTTTCGGATGGCTATGTCTGAGTTGGATATTAATCCATGCGCCGAGGTCAAAATCAAGTTGTTGGAAAAACGAAATAGAGATGCGAGGACCTATAATCTGCCGCAAGTTTCAGAAGTAGCAGCGTTAATTGTGGGAGACCTGGATACCAGTATTGGTGAGCGTGATATTATTGTTCAATCGAAGGGTGGCCACCTACAGAGGATCAGTGAATTAAATCCTTCATACTTGTCGCTGCAATACCCTATTTTGTTTCCATATGGCGAAGACGATTACCGAGAAGACATTTCATTCGCTGACGTTTTAGGCAAGCGCTCCTCAGGTGGTAGACAGAGGATTAGTCCCAGGGAGTATTTCTGCTACCGCATACAGTCTAGACCGTCAGCTCCGAGTACCATATTATTTGCAAAGCAGTTGTTCCAACAATTTGTTGTAGATGGCTACACAATGGTTGAATCTGGAAGACTGATTTATATAAGGACACACCAAAAAAGCCTAAGGTGTGAGAGTTATAGTGGATTGACTGATGCTTTGACAAGGGGTGAATTAAGCCCTGCAGTACAAGGTCGCAGAATAATACTACCTTCAGGTTTTACGGGTGGTGCTAGATACATGATACAAAACTACCAAGATGCAATGGCAATATGTAGATGGATTGGATACCCAGATTTATTTATAACCTTCACATGCAATCCGAAGTGGCCTGAGGTGCAACGCTTTTTAAAAGACCAAAGGTTGAAGCCAGAAGATCGGCCTGACATAATTTGCCGGTTATTCAAGATTAAGTTGAATGCTTTGATAGCTGATTGTCGAAAGAATAAAATATTTGGCTCTGTGGCTGGAGGTAATATTTTGTCCTTTCATTTTAAATCAATTTTGATACAATTTTATGTAATTACTTAATCTTATGATGTTTATGTCTATGTTGTTGCAGTCATATATACAATTGAGTTTCAAAAGCGAGGTCTTCCGCATGCTCATATATTACTTTTTTTAGAGAAAAGTAAAGAAACTAGACAAGTTCTTACTCTAGACAACATAATTTGCGCAGAGATTCCAGATGAAAAGAAAGATGCAGAGTATTACCAAGCGGTAGAGGAATTTATGATGCATGGTCCGTGTGGAAAAGCGAGGACCAATTCTCCATGTATGGTAAATGGGCGATGCTCTAAACATTTTCCTAAGAGATTTGTTGGTAGTTCTACATTTGATGACGATGGTTACCTGGTATATAGAAGGAGAGACAATGGCAGTGTAGTTACAAAGAACGGTATCGCCTTGGGCAACAGGTATGTGGTACCGCACAATAGATATTTATTGCTCAAGTACAAGGCTCATATAAATGTCGAGTGGTGCAACCAGTCACGGTCAATCAAGTACCTCTTCAAGTATGTTAACAAGGGTCATGATCGAGTAACCGCCGAGTTTTACAAAACAGGCAATGATGACGAGAATGGCAAAGCAATAGATGAGATAAACATGTACTATGACTGTAGGTACATATCCCTGTGTGAAGCGGTCTGGCGTCTGTTTGGTTTTGATATACAACTTCGGGCGCCTTCGGTGGAAAGGTTAAGCTTTCACCTTCCTAATCAACAGAGTGTGATATTTGCAGATGATGATGCTGTTGAGAACATTGTGAATAGACCTACGATAGCACAGAGCATGTTTTTAGAATGGTTCGAAGCTAATAAAACATACTCCGAGGCGAGAGAGCTTACTTATGTTGAGATGCCAACAAGATTCGTTTGGAAGAAAGACCTTAGAAAATGGCAGCCACGAAAGAAAGGGTTCTCAATAGGACGTATATTCTATGTCCCGCCAGCTACTGGTGAAATTTTCTATTTGAAGTGTTTGCTGAACAAAGTATGAGTGTAAATGGGGTGCAATATGACTCATTCCGAGATGCGTGTTATGCAAGGGGTTTAGTTGATGATGACAACGAATATGTTGATGCAATAGATGAAGCCAGTCATTGGGCGTCAGCAGATCAATTGAGGAGATTGTTTGTGACATTGCTAATGAGCAGTTGCATGGGGAAACCGGAAATAGTTTGGCATGCCGTTTGGCAACATCTATCAAACGATGCACAATTCAACGTCCGTAGACAACTGCAGAACAAAGGTAATCGTACATTTTATTAAAAATATTAAGTCAAGTTTAACGTACTTATGTTATAACATCAAATTTTATATATATTTATGCAGATTTTGTGTTGACCGATTCGCACAAAATGAACTTTGCTTTAGTAGAGATTGAGAAGCTATTATCTAATCATGGTAAGAGTTTGAAGGACTATCCTGAGATGCCAACTGCAAATTTTGGTGCCTTAAATGTTATTGCAAACAGATTTATTCAAGAAGAATTAGCATACGATTGTGCCGAACAGGAGAAAGAGAATCAAGAATTGGTAAGACAGTTAACAGACGAACAAAACGCAATATACAATGAAGTGTTAACTGACGTGGATCGCCAGGAAGGGGGGTTATTCTTCGTTTATGGTTATGGAGGGACAGGTAAGACTTTCTTGTGGCGAGCACTTTCTTCCGCATTAAGGTCTAAGAGTCAAATAGTGTTAAATGTAGCTTCGAGCGGCATAGCTTTGCTTTTATTGCCCGGTGGCAGGACCGCACATTCTCGGTTTGCAATTCCGATTTCTGTTAATGAAGATTCAACATGCAACATACGTACCGGCAGTGAACTGGCGGAACTTCTTGTGCAAACAAAGTTGATAATATGGGACGAAGCCCCCATGATGCATAAATTCTGCTTTGAAGCCCTGGATCGAACTATGCGGGATTTGATGCGCTTCATAAATCCAATGAGTTCAGATATGACATTCGGTGGTAAGACAGTTGTTTTGGGGGGCGATTTCAGGCAAATTTTACCAGTCATTCCAAAGGGTACTAGACCGGATATAGTTAGAGCGAGCATTAGCTCATCCTACCTATGGAAATCCTGTAAAGTACTAAGGCTGACTAAGAATCTACGTTTGAAGAGTTTTCAATCCGAAACCGAGTGCAAGGACATCGAGGAATTTGCAAAATGGATAGCTAATATAGGTGATGGAATTATTGGGTGTCAACTTGAGGGGGAGTCAGAGATTACTGTTCCAGAAGATTTGTTGTTGAAGTGCGAAGATGACCCTATTGCTACAATTGTTGATAGCACTTTCCCCAATTTCCGACTGGGAATTGCCGATTTGTCATATCTTAATCATAGTGCAATTTTAGCTCCAACATTGGATGTGGTAGATGCCGTTAACCAATACATTAATGATCATAATCCTTCTGAGGGTAAGACATACTTGAGTTGTGATTCTGTGTGTAAGTCAGATGCCAATGTTGACATGTTAGCGGATTTGCACACTCCCGAATTCTTGAATGCCTTGAGATGTTCTGGAGTACCAAATCATGCATTGACATTGAAAGTTGGATCACCTGTTTGCAACGGTACAAGGTTGATTGTTACAAGGTTGGCTGACCATGTGTTGGAAGGCAAAATCATGTGCGGTACAAATGTAGGAACCAAAGTATTGATTCCTCGGATGTCACTTACACCGTCAGATCCAAGATTGCCTTTCAAATTTCAACGAAAGCAATTTCCTTTGATGCTATCTTATGCCATGACAATCAACAAAAGTCAAGGACAAACGCTTGCTAAAGTTGGGTTGTTGTTGAAAAAACCGGTCTTTAACCATGGACAACTATACGTAGCTGTTTTAAGAGTTAGTAACCCCAGGGGTTTGAAAATTTTGATTTGCGGGGAAAGTGTACCATGTCTTAGTACGACTAAAAATGTTGTGTACAAAGAAGTCTTCAATAATGTATAATAACATTCAAGAATTTATTATTTAAAATTTAGGATTTGTGCAAAATAATACGTTTCCTATTATGTTTCTTATCCTTATTATATTATACGTAATATTCTATGTACTATATAGGTAGTGTCCCTTAATGTATAATAAAACTACTATATTCATCAATGTGTAATAAAATCACAACTTTTCATTTCACATTTTTACAGGTTCAAATAACTATATTCTATACTGTATATATATCATACTATATATATAGCCGCGCATCGCGCGGGTGCACCTACTAGTTCGTTGATAGAACGACAACCGGAGCCTTGCATTGATGCCACGTTGCAGAAAACCTTCCTTCCTCTCATCCACACAATTTCTAAAACTTTTCGATCGCATCTAATTTACTACGCAAATAATAATAATAATAATAATAATAATAATAATAATAAGAATGACTAGGGATCGAGTCTCACCAGCGACAGTGTAGGAACAACCTCTCAAAGTGAGGGGGGCTCTTTGTGCGCAGTGAACACCGGTCTAGCCTCTATAGTTCATATTCAGTTGAGTCACCATGATTTACATCCTCCCAAATGCTCTATCGGGCCGGGGTGTGGGGGACCTTAGGGTTGAGGTTCAGCCTTTTGAAATAATAATAATAATAATAATAATAATAATAATAATAATAATAATAATAATAATAATAATAATAAAAGGGACAATATAATAATTTTCCTGTTTTTCCTTTTCTTGGAGTAAAAGAATTGTGCTGTAATTACAATTCAAAGTCAACTAAATAGACCATAAACAAAATTTCATATTAAATTGTGTAAATATAGAGCAAATTAAACAAGTACAGATAATGGGTGCATATATGCATGCATGGAAAAACTAAAACTCCATTTATATAATAAATAAATACACTTATCAGACAATCTCTTCTTCCTTGTGGGTCTGAATGACAACGTCAGACGTAGGGTAAGCGACGCAGGTGAGGACGTAGCCAGAGTCCATCTGGTCGTCGTCGAGGAAGCTGTTGTCGGACTGGTCGACGGTGCCGGAGACCACTTTGCCGGCGCAGGAGGAGCAGGAGCCGGCGCGGCACGAGTACGGGAGATCGGCCCCCAATTCCTCCGCCTGGTCCAGAACGTAAACGTCGTCCGGGCATTCGAACTCGAAGTCCCCTGTCGGCGTCACCAGTTTCACCTTGTATGTCGCCATGCAGGTCATCCGACCCATGTTGCCGCCGCCGGACTTCAGCCCAAACTGCGCCGCCCGGAAGTTCGAGATGGCCCTCAGGCTCAGGCTCCCTCCGCCGCCGCCGGCTTCCTGGACAGAAAGGAGCTGCTCATCATGCTGCCTGCGGAGAGAGTCGCCATTTTTTTTTTTCTTTTTGGATTGAGAATGGCAACTTATCTTGATCGTTGGCCGTTCAATATATAGCGCGAGAATATAAAGGATAGGGTTACACCACGGGTGGATTTCATATCATCACTACCTTACATTCTTTTAATTTTTTATAAAAGGAATAAGGGTCAAATAGGCCATCGAACTGCACAAGGTAATGCAATTAGGCCACTGAACCTAAAAAATCAACAATCAGGTCCCTAAACTAATCAATTTCAAACAAATCTTCCAATTTGTAGGTTTCCAACAGGTCATCCTCCCAAATTAATTATTTTTTAAAAAATAAAATTTAAAAATTAATTATTTAAGTAATTAAAAAAAAAAAAAAAAAAAAAAAGAGAAACGGCCGGAGACGAAGAAACTTCTTCGTCTCCGGCCAGTTTCTTCGTCTCCACGGCCGGAGACGAAGATTTCTTCGTCTCCACGGCCGGAGACGAAGATTTCTTCGTCTCCGGCCATGGAGACGAAGAGTTTCTTCTTCTCCATGGCTGGAGACGAAGAAACTCCTTCGTCTCCACGGCCGGAGACGAAGAGTTTCTTCGTCTCCGGCCGTGGAGACGAAGAAACAGGCCGGAGACGAAGAAGTTTCTTCGTCTCCGGCCGTTTCTGTTTTTTTTTTTAATAATTAATTTTTAAATTTATTTTTTAAAAAATAATTAATTTGGTTGTTGACCTGTTAGAAACCTTCAAATTAGATGAATTGTTAGGAATTGGTTAGTTTAGGGACTCAATTATTGGTTTTTTGGGTTCGGTGGCCTAATTGTATTATCATGTGCAGTTCGATGGCCTATTTGACCCTTATTCCTTTATAAAATTATTTTTCTTTTCTTTTTTATCAATCTATGGTGCCAAGAGTAAGTGTCCGGTCTGGTCTCGGCGACCGGCATGCAAGGGTGACTGGGTGGGTACAACATGATTCTTAAGGTTATTATGAATTGAATTTTAAGATTTTTAGCTAATTCTTTTGGCCAAGCTTGTAGGTGATACTCTTATAGCACATGGTCTTCCTAACATGATTTACATCCCGTGCTCATTCTCTGGTGGCAACAACAAAAGTAATTCTCTCGATCAAGCATGTCGCATGCGGTCGAGTTTTTTTATTGTGGTTTACCTGTGCATATCATCCGTTAGTGGCTACATAAATAATTCTCTTTTTGGGAGAAGAAAAATAATTCTCTTAGTGGAAACATAGTTTACCTGTGCACACTTTTGATAGTAGTTGCAAAAGTATATGGTCTACATCTATGCAATACTTTATCACTTTTAAAAGTATATTATATTATAAGATCATATTATCACATTTGTAATTAAACATCATTTTCCTCCACCATACTAATATCCTAATTCATATTCAATGTAATCAACGTAATAACAATAATAATTTTCAATATAAATATCTCATTCATTATGGATATTATTGTTGATTTGTAACATATGTAATAGTTATGTCATTTAGTATAATACTTAATGATTGTACATGTGTATATATTCAGATATTGAAATAATAGAATGATAGTTCTCTTGGCTTATTGTGTTCTTCTTCTCTTCTCTATCTTCTTTATCTAAATTCCCATTGGTCAATATGTTTGAGCTAATAGGCTTATTACAACACGTTATCAGACTTTGCTCTACATCAATTGATAAATCCGGTGGCAAAAACGAGTGCGAACCCTTTTTTTCGCCACCCTGATCTAACGACAGCTCAAATCCGAAGGCAACAACAGGGACATCGTCAGAGTGATATGATGGCAGAGGCTATTAGAAAGGAGTTTGGCATATCTCTCTCTTTCTTGTTTTTTTTTTTTCCTCTAGATTAATTAAATGGATTATAGATCCTACTGATTGAGGTAGTCTAATCTGATGGTTCCATTTTAGTTTTTCAAATCGCAGGCAACTATTGGATGAGTCTTCGGGTTCTTCCAGGGAATCACTGTTTTCAATCTGAGTTCTTGATCCCGATCAATAGACTCCTAGCGAGAATTATCAATTACAAAAATAAAGAACCAATATAAGAATGAAGGGATTTCGGAACATAGCTCATACTGGAACTCATCAAAGAGCTGAAAATGTTTATGAACAAATTATTGAAGGAGATAGTCCGTGGCTTGGCGTGGTAGTGTGTATTTTGTAATCCAATCGAGAGCCTTAATAAAGCAGTGGATATCGAACCTTAGACCGAATGGAACTATACGAGTGGATAGCAGCAAACGTGTACTAATTATCTTCGGTGAACGGTATTTTTCTATTAAATCCAGATTATTTATCTATGTTTGGTGCTATAAGGCTATATGAGCATATTTGATACATGATTATGTTGTGCATTGGTTATATTTTTTGAATGCTCACTTGTTTTTTTTGGATTTATTTTCTGGATTTTCTAGAAATGTTTTATTGGCCTTTGAGAATGTATGGTAGTGATATATAGTGGCTTGGCAGTAGGTGGTGTTGATATTAATTATGGCCAAATATCCAGAATGCTCCTAATCCTACCGTGAATACATGCTTATCCATATATGATGTGCATATTCATACACTTGTGAAGGTAGATATTCTGTTTAATTGCCTGCAAGTTAGTTTGGGACTCTTTTGAGAGCTCATTGAAAGTATGAATTTGCAATTAAGTGTAATTGTGGATTGTTTTTCGAGGCTAGCTTTTATACCTCTATGAATATATTGAGCTATAGGATATAATTGCCTTATTATATGATCGTCCTTGAAGGATCGTCTTGATCAACAAGTGATTATAGTCGAAATTCTAAACATAGCATTGCCCTGGAGGCAACAAGTCATAGCACAAATTAGAAATAATAGCACTAGGGCGGTTTCCCCAATGAAAAATTGGTTTTGTATTGTTTTAAAAATTAATTGATGGTGCTAATTTGCTATGGAAATTATTTCACATAAGTCTTGGGCATTAGAATAAATCTTAAATCTGAGTATTTAAACAAAATGATAGTGTCTAAGTTTTAATATAGTTTTACCCAGAAGGTAAATCAAGAGCACTAATTTTATCTGTCACCCGCTATCTTGCCCCAAGCCTTTGATTATAGAAATTTGATCGAAAAGGATTTATAGACCCTAAGTCAATCCCGGAAGGATATTTTGGTGTACGCGGGTCTCATTGTCATCTATGATGGTCATATTGTACTCCAGTAGTAGTGCATGACAAAATTATGCTAAGTGTTTGGTCATTGGGCTATTTTTTTTAATAAGGTCTGGTAGACCCTGAATGTTGATTGATCTTTAAAGTGACTAATGACTTATGAATGAAGTTTGCAACTTCTATGTCTAATGCTATGCTACTCTCCGAAAGTCAAAATTGACTCACATCATGTTGGTTTGCCTGAAGCAAACAAGTTGTGATTTTTTTTACACATAGTAATCACTGCCTGAAAATTCTGACCGACGCAGTTTGAAAATTAAATTCGTGAAAAATACTTCTTGAACTCCTTTTGGAATGAAATTTTTCCTGGAGAACCTAAACTTGTGTCATTTGATATCTATAAAAAGTTTTTGTTGAAAATATGCTCCAATTATCCCAGAAAATTTTGTAAAGTTTTGGCAGTGTGCTGTCAATTATTTTTCTGCCTGGAGCAATGTTGGGAAACAATTTCGGGAAAAATACTTTTAGACCTTGGATTGGCATGAAAATTTGTGTACGTTCTAGACTTGATGAACTACATATCTGCAAAATTTTGTGTCAAAATGTGTTACCGTTTTTTCCCAGAAAATTCTGCAATCCAGGTCAAAATTCTGGAAATTTTCTGCCGTTTTCAACTTGTATATCTTGCTATTTTGTGATGTTTTCATGCTTGGATGAAACTATGAGATAAAGTGAGAGCTTGCTTGGAAAAGTGCTGTTTTTGACTCCCCGAAATAGGAATAAATGGGTCCGGCAGCGAACATGTGCTCATTATTCTTCGGCGAACGGTACTTTTCTCATTTTTCTAATTTATGAACTAATGAACAATATCTCTTGTCATGTAGTGCCTTGTGTGTACCAAACATGATACTCTTTATTTAATGGATGTGCATGACTCAATTGAGAGTTTGGTGTCCAAGACATAAGGGACAATTATATCACATGTTATTGCATGCTTCTCTTTAATTGACAACTTTTTAGCATATAATCTCTTGATTAGGCTCATATAAGAGCTTTTGTTATTTCTTGTTGGCAATTAATTATTTTCTATAGCCCATAGCTATTGAGATTCATCACCCAACTTATAAGTGTGGCAATAGCATGAATTCTCAATATGGTTAGGTTGCACCTGTCGTTGCTAAACCTTAGCTTGCATGTGATAATAGTTAAAGGCTATGACATGTTTACAGTGCTAGTTTCTGCTATAGAAACTTTTTGACATGACATTTGGGCATATGATATTTAAATTTATAGCCCTCATTGTTTTGCATATTTATTTGCCCAGAAGGTAAATTAAGGATTTTAATTCTCTAAGTGAATCTTGACAATAAATTCTTGACCAAAAATGGTCAACCTATCCCATCAATCCCCGAAAGATTGCTTGACATTACTATGAGTCAAGTTCTTTTTACCCAAGTCTAACTCAATGCATATCACAAATCAATCCCTCAAGGATTGCTATACCCCCTTTTTCACCTAGTACGTGGTTTCAGAAGTAATATTTCCCTATCTGCGTTATTTTTTTTTACGCAGTCTATTTTATATCACCACCATAACGTACCTCTAAAAGGGCTATCAAAGAAACCTCCGTCTATTGATTAAATACCGAAAGCCCATGATAGGGGATCAATACATATAATTGGGTACGTTGACTGCATTCCTAATGAAGATTGTTTCTCGACATTATGGGGAGATAATATACTACTTCCTAGTTTTTTGGAATGCCAAGAAATTTCATAAGAATAAAAACATCGTCATTATTTAAATCCATGTACTAGTTAGACTGAACTGGAAGTTCAAAAGATAATCTATTTGCGATTTTAACAAATAATTTGCCAAATACATCTATTGATCATAATGATCATAAAAGAAGTGACTAGGTCCTATATCCCTGGACCAAACATATCTATCGATACTCCTTGACACTAGAAGTGTAGGAGATCTATCGGTGAAAGAGATATGGATCATAATACTAGATCTAGTAAAGAAATATTGTCACTCTTGAAATAGTTTGAATAATTATGTCCTGCAGACGTTCGTCCAGATGACGAAAAACCCTAGTAAAATTTATAGGTGCACCAAATAAACGTAATACTAGGAATGCGGAACGACTAGATCAAAATATCTTTGGGAAATGTTTAGAATCTGATTGTTTTAGAAATTGCCATTACTTTTACAAATATGGGAGTTTTACAAAAAGGTTATGGTTGTCGACAACACAATTGCCATTACAAATTGCTCGTTATATAATCTGGATCCAGGGTTAGGCACCAGAAGTGCCATGACTATTTAATATATAAAGGAGCAATTAAGGCATAGCTCGACTCGCTAAAATGAATAAATTCTCTTTATAACAATACACCATTTGAGCGTTAACCCTGAAGGTTACAAATGGGTGTGTGCATGAAAGAGAAATAAGAATAATGAGGTGATAAAGCGAGTTTGTAGCCTATGGGTTCACACAGAGACCCTTAATTGATTTTAATCAAATATACTCTCCCACAGTAAATGGCATTAAGTTCCGCTACATAATACAATTGGCAGAATACTAAATTTAGATATGCAGTTAAATTTATCTTGAGAAATCCTGGATGGATTCATAATTCTCGAAATGAGGATTTATTTAAGTATTATTATGTGTCATTATTTACTCTTTAAAGGGTTGCGAATGGAGCTAATATCCTCATTGAAGGAATAATATGTACCATTGTGTGCTCGATAAAGGGTTGATAATGAACTTATTTATTATTTATTATTGTTAGAAATAATTATTTCATAACAATGATTTATATAATAAAGGTTGTAATTCCATAAGGTACTCACGTTGATGATTAGTGATGTGTAAAGGCGGAATTACTGGGTGAAATTCCCTCCCTCTCGTTCTGTTAAAATTTAAGTTTATAAGGGTTAAAAGATGTATAATGGATAAGGTTATGGGTCTCACAATCCTAAATGGATTTCTATTCCTAAAGGAGGTTCCCCATTCCTCTTGAAAGAGGGTTTCTCATCACATCTATAAATACCCAGGAAAACTCTAGGGATCTTAACGGTTTCAAATCTCTAAGTTTTCTAGTCTCCGTATCATCAGGAGGTGAATAAGGCATACGGATCAGAGAGGTGAAGCATTATATTCTTGATTCATTCAATTTAGAGATTACATCTTCAATGGAACCAAGTAAGTCCTATCTTTCCTATTTAATTAAAAGTCCATGATCTTGAACATTGTTTAGTTGATTGATTTGATTTACATGCGATCATTGTTAATTGTGCTTCCGCATTTAAGTTATAGCGCATAAAGGATTATTTAACATTTGGTATCAGAGCCTGCTTGTAAATTGATTAATCACTCAAATTAGGGTTCATGATATTTGGGGATTTTTAATTATAAGGTTTAACTAATTGTGCGTTGATTAATTGCAACTTTCGAATGTTTTTCATTCTGTCGAAATTGATTAAACACAGTAAAATATATATATATATATATATATATATATATATATATATATATATATATATATAGGGTCAGGTTCCTGTGAGGTCAGGTCTTCCCGTGCGGTCAGTGCGGCATACACCATTAGGTATGTAAAAATGCACCACACAGTGTTCGAAAATACACCATTATGTGTGGTGTATTTTTTTTTTTGTGGTGTATTTTTTGACATTTCATTCTGGTGTATTTTCGAACACTGTATGGTGCATTTATACATATCTAATGGTGTATGCCGCACTGACCGCACGGGAAGACATGACCTCACATGAACCAAAATCTATATATATATATATATATATATTTGGTGTTCGTTGATGGAACAAATGTCGCCATGTACGTACTGTCCAAAATTTTGTCTTCTTTTGGCTTAATTAACATCCTGGCTTTATTTTGTTGGAATCAAATATGTTATATATATACACGTTGTTCATATATGTACGTGTGTAATCACTGGAACAACGTACGACAATGGATGGCGATGGCATTATTGTGGAATTATGCATATGCATATGGAATTATTATACTGTGTATATATAAGCTATTGATTTGCATTGGATTTGGGTGTTTATATACATATAAGCTATGTACGATGAATATACTGTATAGCATATGTATTATATATGGTATATATATGTACTGTTTATATATATGTGTAATCAATGGAATCAATTCACCTTCAATCGGTGGGCAACGGAGAAATACAGCAATAACGGTAAAGTTGACTTCTCGGTGGAGCAATGCCGACAACAGGGCAAAGAGACAGCGGACAGTGGGTGCATCACGACTTCAGGTGATCTTGTTGATGTATCATTTTGTTGTGCTAATTAAATTGAGTCTTTTGGGTTATTTAAAGTATTATGGATTTGGTTTAAATTCTAGACTCATTTAATTTGGGTTTGTATTTGAGCTGTTTGGTTTATTTAAGGCATTAAGGACTTGCTTTAAATTATAGGCTCATTGGGATCAATTATGATTGGAGATTATATCCACTATTAGTTTATATATATGTTTATAAATGAATTATTAGCATAAAGCAGTGCGTTAGTCGCCAAAGCGGCCCACTCAAGGTAATAGCTAATAATCATTTATGTTTATGTTTACAACATATATGAGTAAATACCAGCGGAGGTCCTTTGACTTTGGTGGCACTGCCACTTATAGTCCTCAATTTTTAAATCAACCACTCTTAGTCCTCTTACTTTTTGTTTCTAGCCATCTATGGTCCTTCCGTTAAACTTGACCATCTAATGTCGTGTATTACAGGATAATTCAGTCCTTTCATAATTAATTTATTAATTATTATGTTTGCCAAGTCATACAGAGATATCCCGACGTCGTTTTGGCACAACCTTCGTACCAACTTTTGTACGTCATTTTGATTCACGAGTTGATTTTGTACACGTTCATAACTGGGGAAACCATTGTTTGACTATTTTGATGAGGAAATTAAACATAATAATTAATAAATTAATTATGAAACACTGAATTATCTTTTAGAAAACGGTATTAGATGGTCAAGTTTAACGAAAGGACCATAGATGGCTAGAAACAAAAAGTAAGAGGACTAAAAGTGGTTGATTTAAAAGTTGAGGACTAAAAGTGGCAGTGCCACCAAAGTCGGAGGACCTCCGCCGGTATTTACTCCAACATATATATAGATTAAGGTTATTTACTTACATAAATGAGTTATTAGCATAAGGCGAGTTTGTTAGTCGCCAAAGCGGCCCACTCATGGTAATAGCTAAATAATCATTTATGTTTACAACATAAATTAATGTTTATTCACATAAATAAATTATTAGCATAAGGCGAGTGCGTTAGTCACCAAAGTGGCCCACTCAAGGAAATAACTAAATAATTATTTTATGTTTACAAATGTTTACCTACACAGGTATTTTGCATCATTGAATGACACTAAAGGATTGATAAACATTTGTGATCATTAACACATGGTTCTAGCGGTTGCCCAAAGGTAGATCAGACATGTGATTATTGACAATTTAGGAGATTATGATTCTTGTTTTGTTAATATGTAGTGCATGTCCAAAGATGGCCTACATATTAAATTGAAATTTGATGAATAGTCTCATTCAAGTATGTGTGAATGATGCATGTCGGTAAATTGACATTGTATTTAAATTTGACCCAAAGGCGGATTTAACTGCAAACTTAAGGTCTATAAATTATAGTCTGAATAAAGGTTTGTTACTCAAAGCAATTGATATGTGAGATAAATGTTTACAGTGAACACTATTGTATCACGCTATAATGGTGACAGTACTGATGTCAGTAGTAATAGCAGCAAGTTTAAAAAAAAAAAAAAAAAAAAAAAAAAAAGGTCAAGCATCCTATGAAGGTGCAAGGTGTTGTTCAGAAAGTGCAGAAGTGCTATTCTGTAACAAACCTGGGCACAAGAAGGCTGAATGTCTGAAGAGGAAAGCTTGGATGGAAATAAAAGTATACATTCAGTTTCAGTATGCTTTGAATCCAATCTTGTTAAGGTTCCTTCAAATACTTGGTGGTTAGGCACTGGTGCTACAACACATGTTTATAACATTAAGCAGGAATTTTGATATTTTAACCTCACAGGGAAATGAAAAGTGTCTTTTCATGGGAAACATGATGAAAGCTAGAATTGAAGGTATTGGAACTTACAGAATTAAGCTGGATACATGTTTTTGCCTTGATCTTGAGAATTGTCTGTATGTTCCAAATTGTTCTAGAAATCTTGTTTCAACAGCTAGGTTGGAAACATTGAGTTTTGTACTTTAAGATTGGAAACAAATGTTTGTATCAACAAAAACCTTTATGGTTCTGGTGTTTTGTTGGATACACTATACTGTTTCAATCTTAATGATGACTTTGTTAGTTCATTGTTTAATGTGATGTTTGTGTTAAAAGGAGTGCGCCAAAAGATCTTCAGCTGACTTGTGGTATAAAAGGCTTAGTCATATATCCAAAGAAAGGATATTGAGACTTATTAAAGTTGGATTTTTGTCTCAATTGGATTTTACTGACTGGAATGGTGCATGTGTCGATTGCATAAAGGTAAACCAAGTCAGACATGTATCAGTACACTCAGCCACAAGAAGCTCATGATTACTTGATTTAATACATACAGATATCTATGGTCTCTTTTGATGATCCGTCTTGGAGCGATGATAAAAACTTTATTACCTTTATTGATGATCATTCTGGGTACTGTTACATCTATTTACTGCGTGAAAGATCTCAGTCTGTGGATGTCCCAGAGACATTCATATTTGAAGTTGAGAGTCAGTTAAATAGAAAGGTAAAGACAACTAGATCATATAAAGGTGATGAGTATTATGGGAACATCAAAAGTTGGGCAAATTCTCGGCCCATTTAAAGAAATTCCTCGAATCTAAGGGCATTTGTGCATTATACACAATGCTAGGCACACCACATCAAAATGGTGTGGAAGAAAGGTGAAATCGTACTCTAAGGGAAATGGTTAGGAGTAAGGTAAATAACTGTACATTGCCTGTTTCATTGTGGATATATGCATTAAAGACAACAGCATATTTACTCAATAGGGTTCCTAGTAAGGTTGTTTTTTAAAACACCTTATGAACTGTGGACAAGAAGGAAACCTAGTTTGAGGCATCTTCACATTTGGGGCTGTCAAGCTGGAGTGAGGATATATAATCTACATGAAAATAAATTGGAATCCAGAACTATTAGTGGTTATTTCATTGGATATCCAGAAAGGTCTAAAGGGTACATGTTTATTGTCCTAATCATAAGTACAAGGATTGTTGAGTCTGGTGATGCTCGCTTCATTTAAAATGGCGAAGTCAGGGGAGTGTGGGAGCTCGTAATGTTGAGATTAAGGAGTCATTGATGGTTACAGATTCATCAAGTGATCCTTTTTCATGTTGTTGTTCCTATTGCTGCAGTGAAGTGTAGCCTTATGGAAATACTTTGGAACAACAACAACTAGATGCTCAAATTCCACATGAGGAAGCTATTGTAAATGAAGATGAGGTTGAAACTCAAGATGATGATCAAGTGAAATCTCAGCAGGAAGTGGCATTAAGGAGATCTACTAGATAGAAAAGATCAGCCATTCCTGATGACTATATTGTTTATGCACTTGAGCATGAAAGTGACTTGAGCATTGATAATTATCCAGTCTCATTTAACCAAGCCATGCAGGATAATAATTCTCCTTGAGAATTATTTTGGTTTTGGTGGCTCATTCTGTTCTTGAGCTCCGCCAAATGGTTGTTAAAATTGCCTTTTTGAATGATAAATCAAAAGAGGAAGTATACATGGATTAGCCGCAAGACTTCATGGCCACAGGAAAGGAAAATCTGGTATGTAGATTGAAGAAGTCGGTCTATGGATTAAAACATGCTTCTAGACAATGATACTTGAAATTGTCATTTAGTTTTGTAGAGATCACTGTTGATCGGTGTATCTACATAAAGGTTTAATGGAAGCAAGTCTGTAATCCTAGTATTACATGTTGACGACATTCTTCTTACTGCTAATAATAAAGGGATGTTGCGTGATGTTAAGGAATATCTTTCTAAGAACTTTGAAATGAAGGATATGGGTGAGACTTCATATGTGATTGGAATAAGAAATATTCCGTAATAGATCACATGGGATTTTAGGTTCATCCTAGAAGACTCACATTAACAAAGTTTTAGAAAGATATAAACTAGAAATCTGCAAAGAGGGTCATGTGATACTTACAAGGCACTAAGGACCACATGCTCACTATAAAAGAAACGAATAACCTGGAGGTTATAAGTTATTCGGATTCAGACTATGTCGGATGTTTGGATACCCAAAAATTCACATTCGAATATATTTTCCACTTGCTCATGGAGCAATATCTTGGATGAGTGTGAAGGAGCCTGTCATTGCTACTTCCACTATAAAGGCAGAATTTGTAGCATGCTTTGAGGCTACAATTCAATAATCATGGCTGCGTAATTTCATTGAGGATTCATTGTGATAATACGGCAGCTATGTTCTTCTCAAAGAACAACAGACATACTAGTGGTGCCAAGCACATGGATTTGAAATTTCTGTCTGTTAAGGAGAAGGTACAAAATCAAAAGAGTATCAATAGTGCACATTGGCACCGATCTTATGATCACGGATCCGTTGACTAAGGGATTGGCGCCCATGACCTTCATTGGCCATGTTGGAAGGATGGGCATATTGGTAAAGTCCTTGTATAACGGTTAACTCTGTCATACATGTATGGATTTATGTTTGATAGCACATCAGGTTGATGATACTCTTAGATATCTATTCAGGTTTTGATTTTGTTATGGTTGATGTTGATCACTTATTTATGCATAATTCAGAAGTGATAACAATGGTCTTGTTTAAGACATAAGGAATAAGGTACTTTCGGATTTTACCTTATTATTATGGTTCGAATTCTTATTAACTGTGATACATGGAAGGGAGCGGGACGCTATGTCAGGCCTGTAACCGCCATGATTCGGTTAATAAAGTCCGATAAGGTGGTGACTTTTACATTTTCATATTAAGTGAGCTCAAATTAAGGATTGAAAATTGTAAAGTCACGCATATATGAATCAAGTGGGAGATTGTTAGAAATAATTTATTCCTAACGTTGATTCATATAATTAAGGTGTCATGCTTATATGAATCAGTGGAAGACTGTTAGAAATAATTATTTCATAACAATGATTTATATAATAAAGGTTGTAATTCCATAAGGTACTCACGTTGATGATTAGTGATGTGTAAAGGCGGAATTACTGGGTGAAATTCCCTCCCTCTCGTTCTGTTAAAATTTAAGTTTATAAGGGTTAAAAGATGTATAATGGATAAGGTTATGGGTCTCACAATCCTAAATGGATTTCTATTCCTAAAGGAGGTCACATTCCTAAAGGGATTTCTATTCCTAAAGGAGGTTCCCCATTCCTCTTGAAAGAGGGTTTCTCATCACATCTATAAATACCCAGGAAAACTCTAGGGATCTTAACGGTTTCAAATCTCTAAGTTTTCTAGTCTCCGTATCATCAGGAGGTGAATAAGGCATACGGATCAGAGAGGTGAAGCATTATATTCTTGATTCATTCAATTTAGAGATTACATCTTCAATGGAACCAAGTAAGTCCTATCTTTCCTATTTAATTAAAAGTCCATGATTTTGAACATTGTTTAGTTGATTGATTTGATTTACATGCGATCATTGTTAATTGTGCTTCCGCATTTAAGTTATAGCGCATAAAGGATTATTTAACAATTATCTCAGTCAAGATTGATGGTGTAAACATCAATGAAAGATATAAAGAGCTTGATGATGTCAGTTCATGTTTAAAGACTGAGACTTTTGAAATAAAAAGCTTGTGAAAGCTATAAGTATTATCTCGACTTGAAGATCGAGTTTTTCTTTGAAGATTTTTTTTTTTATATACACCAGTCAGCCTACATCTAAAAATGCCTTTTCATATGTCTATATGCATATAAGTGTCATGTTTTTATCAAACTAAAGGTTGCCAAATAATCTCTTGAAGCAGATAAGGAACCTTTTTGGACTCGAAGTCCCTTACTTCGTTATCGTTGGAGCACCATTATAGAACCAGAAGTTCCATAATCGCAACATATTTGCGATGAAATTGCTAGCAAAATCTAGTGCTCCCCCTACAAATGAAGTACTTGAATAATGATTAACATATCTTCCGGTATCTTCGAGATACTAAGACATGACATTTATGTAAAAAAACCATGATACAGTTTTAATAGGTTACTTGGGTACTGGTTGTTTTGTTTGATCCCCGCAATGCCAAGTCCAAACTGGTTATACAATGAATTTCCCTAAATGTTCAAAATGAGGACAATGACACTTGTGTTGCACAAATGTTATATGAGCTATAGAAGAGCCATAAGATTATTGTACACTACTCTAGTGACAATCCAAAAGATTTGTCCAATCTATCTCTTCAAATTTCGAAATATATGTAGAACTTGAAGATTGTTATCTTCAGGGGGAGACGGGAAGTACGAATCAATTCGGAAGATTGGACGTAAAATCCTGAAGATTAAGTCATAAAAGACTAACAGTTGCGCACTATTTGCAACACAACGGGAAGTACATTTACTTGAATAAATCCGGAAGATTGAACGTAAAATCCTGAAGATTAAGTCATAAAAGACTAATAGTTGCGCACTATTTGCAACACATATATACATAAATATCATGTACTCTTTTCCTCACTAGTTTCTCCCATTGGGTTTTCTAGTGTGGTTTTTAACGAGGCATGAGTATGATATAGTAATGACAATGGGGAAAAGTTGCAAAATAATTACTTAAATGGACAAATCCCAAAATCCTGAAGATTATGCAGTTTGCGCCATGAAGGCTTATGGTTGTACTCTTTTTCCCTTAACTAAGTTTTTCCCACAGGGTTTTCTTAAGTTAAGGTTTTTAATGAAGCGACCAATACAATATATGTTCTTACATATATCATGTACTCTTTTCTTCAACTAGGTTTTTTTCCACGTGGTTTTCCTAGTGAAGTTTTTAATGAGCCATGTATATATTTTCTATTGTACTCATTTCTTGTCTAGATTTTTCCCACAGGGTTTTCCTAGCAAGTTTGTTATTGAAGCAAGATTGTGGACAAATAATGTCCAAGGGGGAGTGTTATAAATATCTCATTCATTATGGACATTATTGTTGATTTGTAACATATGTAACAGTTATGTCATTTAGTATAATACTTAATGATTGTACATGTGTATATATTCAGATATTGAAATAACAGAATGATAGGTCTCTTGGCTTATTGTGTTCCTCATCTCTTCTCTATCTTCTTTATCTAAATTTCCATTGGTCAATATGTTTGAGCTAATAGGCTTATTACAACACAAAAAAATATATGTAATAACAATAATAAGGAATAAGGTTCAAGTAGACCATCTAACTACACGTCAAATTGCAATTAGGTCGCTGAACTCAAAAAAACTACAATTGAGTCATTGAACAATGCAAATTCATGCAATTTAAACTAAATGACTTATTTACATATTAATATGCTAACGTGTTGGTTACTATATATATTTAAAAATAATTTTTAAATTTTATTTTAATAATTTTAAATAAAATAATTATTTTGAAAAAAACTGGGTGGAGACGAAGACAAGCTTTTTTTTTTTTTTTTTAAGTTTCAAAATAATTATTTTATTTAAAATTATTAAAATAAAGCTTAGATTTAAGTTCTTTGATATTTTAGAATCTTGTAATCTTGAATTTGAAACTTGAATTTCATTATTCTCTTTTTCAATAGATAAGTTATCATTTCATTTATATCTTTCTTTTGTAAAATTTATGTTTATATTTGTGTTTTTTTGTGTTCTTTATGCTATTCAATAATGAGTAATTGGTTTATGAACTTTTTTCGGGTTTACTTATGTGTGTTCTTTTCCGTGAATTTTTGTTGCCGCCAAGGTGCCCCTCCTCTGACCCGTACCCGTACCCGTGGTGGAATCGAAGATCCGAGAGATTTTCATGCCAGCATTGAGCTCAACCATGACTGAGGGCAAGATTGTGAGCTCGGTCAAAATAAAAAACAAAAAAATTAGATATACCTGTAGCATCTTGGCAACGTTGCTAGCACCAAAGATTCTATGAACGGAAGAAAATCTTTGAGGATCAATGGGAGGAAAATATGGCAAAAATATGCAATCTGAGGGACACCTCCTTCTCAGTTGCTTGCAAGCAGCACATCGGTTGTTACTACTTGAGCTCATAACTATCCTTTTCAAATAAATCAATACATAATCCTATGAAAATCTTTGACTCACAAAGATATGATTCTTTGAATCTTTGTGTTGTGAAGAACAAATCTTTCAAAATTCTATAGTATCTATGCTAATATATTTGTGTGTTTATATATTTTGGGAGAGTATATGTAGGTAGTAAGAAAATTTTTTTAAAAATAACGGCTAGTTGTGTTTTTTTTTTTCTTTTCCCTTTTTAAAAATATTTTTTAAAAAATATTTTGTTAAATTTATTTTAATACTAAATATAATTTTTGGTGTTGTAAGAAGGAAAGTTACGGTTAGGGTTTAAACTTACCATCTAGAGATTCTTTATAATTTTAATTTACTTTATTTTCGCTATTCTTTTAATATCTCCCTTTCTCCATTTTAAATACAATGTGATACAACTATAGAAGAAGTCTAGGCATTATAGAAAACCCCATGAAATAAGATTTTAACTTTGAATGACTGCCAAGAAGTTACAATTTAATGATTTATATTATTAATAGTAGTATTTTAATTATTTACTATGCAAAGTAACGGCGATTGAGGGAAAACACGAGAAATTGAGTGTGTGTGTGTGTATATATATATATATATATATATATATATATATATATATATATATATATATATATATATTTGATTTCTTCGTATATTAAAAGAGTTAATTAACGATTTGGTCCCTCAATTATTAGCGAACTGTTCATGTAGTCCCTCAATTGCTTATTCATCGATTTAAACAAGTATTTGTGCTATTTTATTGTCCTTGCGGGTACGGAAATTAGACTTGTTTGATTTGTGTTTCATGTCAATTTTAATTTGTTTAGTAGGCTATTAACGAACCGAAATGTGTTTGTGTTTGTATTTGTGTTCGTGTTTGTTTGTAAAGGTTTTTGAAAATCCTATTAATGTTCGTTTGTTAAGCGTTTATTAGTATTCTTTAATGTCCGTGAACGTTAACAAATATATTCACAAACATGTTCGTTAACATTTGCGAACACATTCATGAACGCTAAATAAAAAATACATGCACATATATTCATGATTATAATTCATTCATGAACAAAAAATAGTCTATGTTCACGAACAATAACCAAACAAACAATATAATAACTATATAATATCAAAGTGAAAAATATCAAGTAGTCCAAAAGAAAACAATTCATAACTTAAGAAAACGTAACGTAATATATATATATATATATATATATATATATATATATATATATATATATAGATTTAAGATAGATTTAAGATCATATGAGAACACCTACTTAGGTGAGAACGTGAGAACAAATCGTGTGCATCCATCTAATATTTTTTAATGGTCTAGATTAGATTAAGTGTGTGCGAACGCGCATTAAATGTGTACAAACGCGATTAAGTGCGTTTGCACACATTTAATGTGCGTTCGCACACACTTAATCTAATCTATACCATTAAAAAATATTAGATGAATGCAAATGATGTGTTCTCATGTTCTCACCTAAGCACATATTCTCACTGGAACCCTACCCTTATATATATATATATATATATATATATATATATATATATATATATATATATATATATGTATGTGTATATATAGTGATAAACTTAATGTTTGATTCTAATTAACCATCCATATTAGAGCATGCAATTCAAATCTTGAAATTTTGGTCTAACAAGTTATATATACTACACCGACTAACTGGAACAACAAATTAAATATTCATTAACAACTATCTTGCATATCATTTTGTATATAAAACATTTAATATAGTGATAAACTTAACATTTGATTCTAATTAACCATCCATATTAGAGCATGCAATTCAAGTCTTGAAATTTTGATCTAACAAGTTATATATACTACACCGACTAACTGGAACAACAAATTAAATATTCATTAACAACTATCTTGCATATCATTTTATATATAAAACTTTTAATATAGTAATAAACTTAATGTTTGATTCTAATTAACCATCCATATTAGAGCATGCAATTCAAATCTTGAAATTTTGATCTAACAAGTTATATATTCTACACCGACTAACTGGAACAACAAATTAAATTAAATATTCATTAACAATTATCTTGCATATATCATTTGTCAACTCATAAAATATAAAAAGGATTTTATTTCATGTTTCTTGCGATTAAACTAATTGGCAAACACCTTATTAATTATTATAAGTTCGCCATTCCGAGGCCACAATGACCATTTTTATTATTTGTTTTTTTTTTTTTTTGGGATAATTATATTACTTCCATAATCCAATCATTATATGAGGAACCATGATTCATCCTGTAAAGGGAATTATTAACATAAAATATATTATTAATATATTGATTGTATATACAAAAGATTTATAGTACATTATTTAAATACTAAAAATTTAGAGTAAATACCTTAAAATGGTCCCTCGACTATAGTTAAATTCACAAATTGGTCCTCGATTTTCAATTTCAACGTAACCAATTAAGTCCTTAACTTTGCAATTTTAACACGATTTGATCCTCCATCTATTTGACCGTTTGTTGACTGTGATTTTTGAGGATATATATGTAATTCCATGGTCCATTGTCGGTTTTTTAAGGTTTCGGTTGCATTTTCAGACTGCACTAGTTGAGTTCGTACCAGAGCGAAGAAGACGACGTGTTTCCGAAACGGTGCAACGTCATCCTGGAGGCCTCCATGTGCTCCGACGAGAGCTGCAGGTTCTTCTGGAGATCGTCGATGACGGCGCAGCCGCCGAAGATAATTCAAAATCGTGGCGAATGATGCAGAATCGTAAAATTACATATATATCCTCAAAAATCACGGTCAACAAACTGTCAAATAGACGGAGGACCAAATTGTGTTAAAATTGCAAAGTTAAGGACTTAATTGGTTGAAATTGAAAGTCAATGACTAATTTATGAATTTAGCTATAGTCGAGGGACCATTTTGGGTATTTACTCAAAAATTTATTATTTGATATACTATCAAATAATAAACCTCTAGTACACTGATAGTGATCCACCTTAAAAGATGAACTATGACCCACAATATAATTTACCTCCATAACACCGCTGCCCTTCTCACCCACCCTCACCCCCACCCCCACCCCCACCCCCACCCCAAAACACCATGTTCAATTCTTTGCTTAATTTTAATTTGTACTCAATTTATGTTGATCAAAATATAGATATGTTGGACACTTGGGTGAATGTTTGGAAAAACGAGTCTAGCATTTTATAATTAAAATGTGATGCTAATTAATAAGAAAATAAAGTTATATTTTCACTACCGACTATAACCTTTAATATATAGTGATAAACGTTAATTAAATTCTAACAATTGGTATTATAACATATCACCTATGTTTTTGAAAGCAAACCTCGAAATAACGTAACTTCATTCATAACAATTCATAGCCAAAACATGATGAATAAAATTAAAGGACATCAACATTTCACTCTATACTGTCTGACATAGAACGTACCTCTCGAACTAATGTATAAGCGATACGGTTCGCATACCAGATATGTTAAAATCTTGGAACCTTGATCCTAACAAATTATACTACACCAACGTACTAGAACAAAAAAATTCATTAACTAACAACTATCTTGGCATATCATTTGTCAACTCATAAAATATAAAAAGTATTTTATTTCTAGTTTCTTGGGACTATACTAATTGGCAAACACCTTATTAATTATTATAAGTTCGCCACTCCGAGGCCACAATCACCATTTTTTATTATGGGATTGATAATCACTTGTAAATTATGTAATTTCCGACCACTTTAAATCAAGTTGAAAGCTTGTTCCAATTACTTTTGATATTCAGAAAAATCTTTGTTGACTTAATATAAGATCGTCCTAAATTTCATAATTTTTAGCAGTGAATTATATTGCTTCTATCCTCGCCATTTTTTCTTCCACGACACCGGCACCGGCAAGAACCCCACCGCACTCCAAATCGCCGGCGCCAACACCACCGCTGACTCGCCCACTCTCTTCGGCTTCCTCGCCATGGCCGACGACCCCCTGACGGCCGGACCCGACCCGGGCTCTCAGATCGTCGGCCGAGCTCAGGGAATGTACGGCTCCGCCTCGTTCAGCGAGATCGGGGTTCTCATGACGTTCAACTTTGTGTTTACGGCCGGGAAGTATAACGGCAGCACCCTGAGCCTCCTCAGCCGTAACCCCATCCTCCATCGGTACCGTGAAATGCCCATCGTCGGTGGCTCCGGCGTTTTCCGGTTGGCGCAGGGCGTCGCCACCGCCAAGACTTATTGGGCGAATTCAACGGCCCGTAACGCGATCGTGGAGTACCATGTTGTCGTGTTGCATTATTGACAAGTACGTGGTCGTGGTCGGATGGAAATGTCAACTTTACTTTTATATTGTTAATTATTACTTGTTTCATCATGAATAATTTATGTGTAATAGGGAGTATAAATCTAAATGTGTGTATACATTATATATATTAAATAATGGCGGATCATTTGTATGTAGCCTTGTAGCAAGGCTTACTCCGTACAAACTCTCCGGATACTGACTGTGAGTTTTCTTCTTTACAAAAAAAATCTAATTGTGCATTTATGTAAATTTAGTTTTCTTTCCAAAAGGTTGAATCCTAACTCTAAGACCCACATACTCCGACCCGACAGAGTATATGAGAGGATGTAAATTATGGTAACTCAACTGAACATGAATCACATAGGTTAGATATTTACTTACTGTGCACAAGGAGCCCCCTCACTTTGAGAGGTTGTTCCCACACTACCGCTGGTGAGACTGGATCCCTGGTCATTCTTCCTGATTTTCGTACAAAAGTAACTAGTGAAGTTTTATTAATAAATTTTTACCGTGAATATAATCATGGTCCATATAGCTGTGTGAATCATGCATTAAAACACATTCATAGAAATAATGTGTTTTATGCATACAAATAATGCACCTTATACTATCACACAAAATGCATGGCGTATTTTTATATAATAAAATGAAAAACAGTTTATTCCGATGCTAATTTGCTAACCCTATTTTTCATTCATCTTGTCTGCTTCTTCAGCGCGGCATTCTTTAGTCTACAATCCAAATTGTAACGGCTCCCATCTAAATCATTTATCAATCCATGGGGATGTGTGGTATAGGAAAAATATTCTGATATAAAGACAATATTTCAAGAAGTCAAGACTGCCTTCCAAGTTTAAACCAGTGTAATATCATGGCATACACAATTTGTTGAGAAGAATATAGTTTTTAACTTGCATTGACTGCATAATTTAACGCCACACAACATGACTTGTATAGTGTGATTCGACTAAAAAAATGCAGGAATGGAAAAGAAATAACAAGCCACAGTTATCAGTAATGCCAGAAAAAAGGGCGCACATGTATGGGCAATGAAAATAGTGGAGGATTGATGTTGCACAATTGACTTCACAGTTGTGAGGGTTGATGTAGGACAAGGAGAACAGGAGAACACAAACAATATAACTCAAACTCAAACACTTTTAATTATATTCAAAACTTGACTTCTCAATACAAAAGCCTGACAATTAAGAAAAACTGAAGAGTTGTAAATATTAAAAAATGTATGGGAACTATAAAATAAACATAATGAGAATTGAAAATACTAATTTAATAATATTTTAAGCTAATTCAAATTTTTCATAAAAAATAGTCACCAAATTCCATGTTCCTTAGACTTCACGTATGTGACCATTGTTCTATTATTTTCTCAATCTCTTTTCCGTATCCAGGGTTGTACGACCCATGAGTACAAAAAACCAATCAGATTTGGCTGAGAGGAACTCAGCATAAGGTTGAGAGGTTATCAGCAGGTAGTAAAATAACAAGCCTGTTCTCAGCAAATGACATGATTCTATGTATGATAAAGCTCTGTTTATTCAAATGTCTATATCAATTTCTTTTACATTCGTGGTATCTCACTATCTCTTTGTCTAAAATATTACGGGTCAGGTTGAATTCCCCTCTAAAAGGATCACAGACAAAACAAGGATCCAAGTCAGCTACATATACAGATATACTGCTACCATAGATTTATTCATTTTCATAATGTACAGATCAAATGAATTATCTAAGTCTTAAAAAGGAAGAGAATAAGAGAATTACCTTAAGGTAGCTGCAAATGGCTTGGTCATTCTAAAAAGAAAATTGCAAGTCATATATATAGCTTTCTTTGACTACAGCTGCCTGAAATGTAACGGAGGGTCCAGTTCTTGGCTTCCGGCAACGTAGTGGTGATCTTCGGAAAAATGAAATGCGTAAGTAGGCACATGCATTTCTTAAAATATGACGTTGTTGGGGAGTGGACGAAAATATGAAAAACACATTTAGAAAATGAGTTTTATCACGTTTCTGATCAAACATGAAATGCAACTGGGACTTGCGTTCCTCCAAAGGCAAATCCCACTTTGCGTTTCTCTCTTTTTTTTTTTTTTTTTTTCTCTGGCGAAGGAGAAGGCAACCAATGTCAGAAGGGGCGCCAAAACGGGAGCTGAGAACGGCTGGGAAAGACTGCGCGATCGGAAGCGCGGCGGTGGCGGACATAGCCGCGGTGGCGGCGGAGGATTTGGATTGGGTTTGGGAGAAGCTGGGTATTGATTGTGAGGAGTGAAGGGTCGCTTTCATGGTCATTTAATTCGGATCTTTTGCTTGTGGGTGTTGTCGTTGTAGGCGTAATTGAGGCTGCTGTGATTGTGGCAGTGGCAGCCCGCAGCGGGTGGTGGGGTACGTGGGGGAGAACTGCTACTATTAGGGGGTGACGTTTGTGCAATATTGTTATTTCCACGGTTGGGACTGCCCTGAATTTTATCTCCATCTTCATCCTCTTCCTGGGCTTGTTGCTAGTCACCGGGGAAGACAAGAAAAAAAAAAAAAAAAAAAAAAGAGAGAAGAGAAACGCTCCCACTTGCGTTTCATGTTTGACCGGAAATGTGATAAACGCATTTCCCAAAGGTGTTTTTCATATTTTCGTCCTATCCCCAGCAGCGCCATATTTTCAGAAATACATGTGTTTACTTACACATTTCAGTCATTTTTTCAGTGATCTTCACCCTAGCGGCGGCGACTGCATGTGCCACGTCGTGAAGCAGCTCCTCCTCGGCCTCGGTGTGGGCCCCACCATCGTGGAGCACGACCGCAACGCCGACAGCCACCAAATCTATGCCCTCCTCCTCAAGCTCGTCGGGTCCTCCGCACCAGCCCGTCCCCGCCGTCTTCATAGGCGGCAAATTCCTGGGCGGGATCGAGACCGTCATGGGTTGTCATATCAACGGCACTCTTGTCCTTTTCCTTAAAGACGGCGGAGCTCTCTGGCTCTGATCCCAACCCATACATACCCATTCCCATTAACATAGAATATATTATTATGCATGCTTCTGAGAGGGAGAATCCTATCATGGCGTTTCAGGGGACAACCAGAAAAACATAAACATTAAAAAGATGAAGGACAGCATGGCGGTGGTGAAGCTGTCGAGAGACCCGTGCGCAGAGTTCAGGGCATCAATGTTGGAGATGGTAATGGAGAAACAGATATTCGGAGGGGGCGAGCTAGGAATTCCGAGATGAACTTGATGGCTTCAGCGGCGGAAAAATACCAAAAATAATTACAAAAAAAAATAAAAAATTCCATGTACCGAAAACCTAAATGAAACCTATAAAAAAGTTCAAAGGCAAAAAAAAAAAAAAAAAAATTAATGGTTTATGGATTTAAATATACGTTTTGAAAGATTAGGTACGTGAATAATCAGAAGTTTATGGTGCAATATGACACTTTAGCCTATTCAAAATATATTCAAATATACTAATATTAAAAAATAATCAATATTTATCAAAATTTCAATGTCAACAAAATTGATAAGTAATTTCATTTCTCAGAAGTGGCATAAAGAAATTAAGTAACAAACAATCAGAGCACCAACATAAATCAGTAAAACAAATTTAAGAGTTCATATTAGTGACTAGATCTGGAAAAACAAACAAAAGAACGTACATACTAAATGTGGAATTTGTAGAATTCTAAGATTTTTGTTTATGAAAGAAATAGAAAATGAAAGCAGAAAAAAGGTTCATCCAAATATTAATAATTTCATAAACGTAAATTTAATGAAAGAAGACCTTTATTAATTGAAGCAATGACATTAATTATAACTTATGTGAAATAAACTTCGCCATTAATTTTTTACTTGCTCTACTCTGATCTCATCGTATTAAAACATTTTTCACGTGAGTAGACTTATTAAAAATTTCGTGGGAATTGAGGTTGCAAGTGACCTAGTTGTAGTGCTTTCACAGCTTGAATCTCAGCTTCAACCTTGGCCAATTGGCATTGAAAATCATAAATTTGTTCATGTAAAATAGTGATTATTCCAACGCAACCATAAATCGGATCTTGAATCCGACAATGCGCCTCGTAGTACAAGGATTCTGCAACATCACCTCGCTGATGCTCTTCCACTTTCTGCATGTTTTTATTCATAACAACAACAAATTAACAACTCCTTATGCAAATTAACAATTTTCTAAAATCGACTATACACCCCCGTGTGTGTGTGTGTCTATATATATATATATATATATATATATATATATATATATATATATATATATATATATAGTGGTTAAGAAGGATACAAACATGTAATCACAAGGTCATGAGTTCGGATACGACCTTTTTGGTTTAAGCTGGTCAGCTATAAGGTCTTTTGTCGACACGGGGTTTATCCAGCACACACCCTCGGGTAGTGCCTGCGGGTCTCCCTCGTCACCCCAAAAAATAAAAAACAAGAGAATGAGACTTTTTGTTGAAATTTTATAAGGTTTTTGATCACACACACACATACCTGGAGCATCTTGGCAACGTTGCTAGCACCAAAGATTCTCTAAACATAAGAAAATCTTTGAGGATCAGTGGGAGGAAAATATGGCAACAATATGCGATCTGAGGGACACCTCCTTCTCAGTTGCTTGCAAGCTGCACATCGACTGTTACTACTTGAGCTCATAACTATCCTTTTCAGACATATCAATACCTAATAATCCTATGAAAACCTTCGACTCACAAAGATAGATATTTTGAATCTTTGTGTTTTGAACAACAAATCTGTCAAAATTCTATAGTATCTTTGCTATATATTTGTGTGTATATATATTTTGGGAGATTAGGTAGGTGGTAAAGAGAAACTTTTAAAAACCTAACGGCTAGTTCTGCTGCTTTTTTTTTTTCCCTTTTTAAAAAATAATCTTTTTTTATATTTTGTTTAAATTTATTTTGATACTAAATATAATTTTTAGTGTTGTAAGAAGGAAAGTTACCGGTAGGGAAACTTACCATCCAAAGATTCATTATAATTAAATTTAATTTACTTTATTTTCCCCATTCTTTTAATATCTTCATTTTCCCATATTAAATACAATGTGATAAAAGAAGTCATTGTCGTAGGCATTAATGAAAATCTTATTAAATAAGATTTTAACTTTAAATGACTACCAAGAAGTTACAATGTATATGTGACAATTCAAAATTTAATTTTATAAATTTGGTTTTAAGAAATTTCAAAATCGTCTGGCCGTTCAAAATATAGGCATATAGCGCGAGAAGATAAAGGATAGGGTTACACTATGGGTGGATTTCATATCATCACTACTTTACATTCTTTTAATTTTTTAAAAAATATTTTTCTTTTCTTTTTTATCAATCTATGGTGCCAAGAGTAAGTGTCCGGTCTGGTTGTGGCGACCCGCATGCAAGGGTGGCTGGGTGGGTACAACATGATTCTTAAGGTTATTATGAATTGAATTTTAAGATTTTTTGCTAATTCTTTTGGTCAAGCTTGTAGGTGATACCGCTATAGCACAACAAAAGTAATTCTCTCGATCGAGCATGTCGCATGCGGTATTCCTAATGTGGTTTACTCGTTCACAATCAACTCTCTCGTAGTGGTTGCGAAAGTAATTCTTTCAGCTGGACCTGTCCATGCACAAGCTAAGGTCACGTATGATCTTTCTAATGTAGTTTACCCGTGCATACCATCGGGTAATAGCTATAGAAGTACATAACTCTCTCGGTCGAGTTTTTCTATTGTGGTTTACCTGTGCATATCATCCGTTAGTATACAGTGGCTACAAAAATAATTCTCTTAGTCGAAACATAGTTTACCTGTGCATACCTTTTAACCTTAATTGCGAAAGTATATGATCTACACAATACTTTATCACTTTATTAAAAAGTATATTATAAGATCATATTATCACATTTGTAATTAAACATCATTTTCCTCCACCATACTAAATATCCTAATTCATATTCAATGTAATAACAATAATAATTTTCAAAAAAAAAAATGTAATAACAATAATAAGGAATAAGGTTCAAATAAACCATCCAACTACGCACCAAACTGTAATTAGGCCGCTGAACTAAAAAAACTACAATTGAATCCTTGAACAATGCTAATTAATGCAATTTAAACTAAAACAACTTATTTACCAATTAATATGCTAACGTGTTGGTTACTGTATTTAAAAATAATTTTTAAATTTTATTTTAATAATTTTAAATAAAATAATTATTTTGAAAAAAAAAATTGGATGGAGACGAACCCTTCATCTCCGACAAGCATGTTTTTTTATTTTTTTTATTTTTTTTTATTTAAATTTCAAAATAATTATTTTATTTAAAATTATTAAAATAAGGCTTAGATTTAGATTCTTTTAACATTTTTTAAACCTTGTAATCTTGAATTTGAAACTTGAATTTCAAGTTTATTCTCTCTTTTTCAATAGAAGATAAGTTATCATTTCATTTATCTTTTTTTTTTTTTTTTTTTTTTTTTTTTTTTTTTTTTTTGTAAAATTTATGTTTATATTTGTGTTTTTTTATGCTATTGAATAATAAGTAATTGGATGGAAGATAGAAACTTGGTGCACTAAAACGCTCCGCCCTTTGTGCGACTCTTCCCTTGTGATAGCGAAACCGGATGGCAGCGCCGTCGGGGGCCGCCACGCCCCCTCCCCGCTCCTTTACAGATATACTTTACACTCCATCCTCGCCCACCCCGCTCCGGCCACCAGAGCGATTCAAAGGGATGCCGGCGGTTTCTTTTTCGGATGACGATGTGCGGCTCTTTGCGCACAAATTCAAGTTCGCGCTAGTTGGAAAATTTATGAAAAGTCGCCCACCGATGGCAGAGCTACGAAAGACGTTTGATATGATTGGGTTCGGTGGTGCCTTCTTGCTTGGGTTGCTGGATCAGAAACATGTTCTGATGAATTTCGACCATGAAACCGACTTCCAGCGATGCTGGCTAAGGAGAACATGGTCCATCAAGGGATCTCTAATGCGAGTTTTTAAATGGAAGCCAGACTTCAGACCGGATATGGAATCGCCAATTGTTCCAGTATGGATAGCCTTGGAAGGGCTACCAAAACATTTGCAGGATAAGTGGGCTATATATTTAATCGCGAATCTAATTGGTTCTCCCCTTAAGGTCGATAGCTCCACACTAGCACACAATCGGCCCTCTGTTGCACGAGTTTGTGTGGAATTGGACGTCAGCGCAGCTCTAACGGATCAGGTGTGGATTAATAACTGATCATATGGAGATTTTGCCAAGAAGGTTGTCTACGAGTTTGTCCCGCCCTATTACCTAGGGTGTCGAAAGTTTGGGCACCTCGCAAAGGAGTGCAAGACGCAAGCAGACAAGCAACCCGAACCAAGGCGAGAGGCTGATCAAAATCGCCCAGCACGCCATCCGATCTTAGTTCCGCCTCACAAGCGTTGGCGCCAGGCCACAAGCCAGACAATTGTTCCCAATGAAAACCAACATGAAGGTAATCCCGCAAACTGCTCGGAGGACGAGCTCCCAGCATCGGAGAACTCCACGGCGCCTTTGGTAGTGCCTGACACCAATGCGTCGCTAGGGCTAAACATTATTGACGATCAGGGGGTACGGCCGCCCTCTCAATCGGAATCACAGCTCGGTCACTTGTCGGATGGGGATGAAATTCAGAATGCTCAGACTTTCACTCCCTCACTTTTGGAGACTTGGAAAGCAGCAAGCAGAGAGTTTGCCAAGAAACTAGGGGGGTCGAGGCAAGAGAACCTTGTCGCTGTCACGAAGAAAAAGCCTCGGCCGAGAAAGGACTACTCTAATCAAGTGCCGGCTGTCACGACCAGTCTGGCAGCTGGGAAGATCTCTCAAGTCTCATTTTCCCATCGTTTGAAATGATCTTGCTTTGTTGGAATGTCAGGGGCCTGCTATCTTCACGGCGTAGGCTCAAGAGACTTCTACGACGTGAGCACATCCGCTTTGCTACAATAATCGAGCCCATGCTCTCTCAAGATCGCTTAAGCAGCATGATCACAGAGCTAGGCTTTTCGAATGGTTATGCCTCTTTGGAATCTAAAATTTGGCTATTTTGGACTGATGATTATACGGTGGAGGTGGTGGTCGACTATGAATAGATTGTTTGTTGTAACATCACTTACTTGCCTTGGAATTTTAATTTCTGCTATGTGGCAATCTATGGAAAACACACCAGGAATGAGCGCTTATATCTTTGGGCGCATTTATCAGCTGTGCTAGAGAATCCTGCACCGGTGCTCCAGTTGAAAGGTGTGTTTCCTAGTTGAAGAAGGCGGGCTTGGGATTCGATCACTTGACACCATCCAAGAGGCATATTCGGCCAAATTATACTTTGGCTTCCTCCGAGGGGGCTCTTTGTGGAGTGACTTGATGCACGCAATTAGGCCTATTGATGATACCCATGCGCCTGCTTCCATTACCTGGAGACGCATGCATCACGCCAAGGCCTTTGTGGAGGACAACACCACAGTAAACTCAGAAACAGTCTTATGGACTCCTGATCCCTACGGCGAGTTCTCTGTATCGTCGGCTTATGAAGCGCTGAGGTTGAAGGCGAGTCAAAGTCTGTCCTCAAGCTGCATTTGGAGTGGAGGGATACCATCAAAAGTTTCAGTTTTCATGTGGAGAGTGCTGCGCCGAATTTTGCCTTTTCCAGACATTCTCCAGAATTTTAATTTATGTCTCCCTTCGGTTTGTCCTTTGTGCTTTTCTGACTCAGCAGAATTGGAGCATTGTCTCTACCGCTGTGGTGTTGCCAGCCAGGTTTGGAGGCATTTCCGAGAGGTTTTCGGTCTAGTAACTATTGCATCTTCAATTCGCGTAGAAAGTCACGCTTGGTGGTTGTTAGCGCCTCCGGGAACTACAGTGGAATGGTGTGCGAAGATCCTGCCGTGCCTCGTTCTTTATGTGCTTTGGTGTCCATACAACCAAGGTATTTATGGCGTTGGTTCTCTGACGGCCCCCGCTACCATCAGCCAAATTAAGCACGAGCTTTTCATGATCTCTAGCCTTCGAAGAGTTCGTCGCAAGGGGCAGGGTGATGACTTTCTTATAGCATCCGGTTTGGTGGCCAAGTTCGATGTGCCGCCGCAGCATCTCACGGTATGGATAAAGTGGCTAACTCCGCCGTCGGGGAGGCTCAAGCTTAATACTGACGCGGCTTTTGGAGCTAAGGGGGCTGCGGGAGGTGCGTGTCTACGAGACTCCCGCGGGCGCCTGGTGGCGGGTTTATGTTTCCGTGTGGAAGCTTCATCGGCCTTGGAAGCAGAAACTTTCTCTCTTCAGGTCGCTTTGCTATGGTGCAATGCCTTCGCTCGGAGGCCTTATGCGGTGGAAGTGGACTCCCTCGCTCTTGCTGCTTTGGTGAGCACAGATACATCCAGGGTTCCTTGGAAGATAGCAGACGCGGTCCTCTTTGCTCGTTCTTGCATACGCTCATGGGGCTGCGCAATTAAGCATGTTTATCGAGAAGCAAATCAAGTTGCAGACGCCCTCGCAGCAGCTGGCTTAGATTCTCAGTCTCCTAGGCTCTTTTCTACCGTTGACTCTTTGCTTGTAAAGGCCAATTTGGCTTATTTGTACGATCTCAGAGGCTTCGCCTCGCTTCGGGCTATTCGCCGTTAATAAACGTTCCTTTTTAAAAAAAAAGAATAATAAGTAATTGGTTTATGAACTTTTTTCAGGTTTACTTATGTGTGTTCTTTTTCGTGCATTTTTGTAGCCGCCAAGGTGCCCCTCCTCTGACCCGTATTCATACCCGTACCCGTGTGGTGGAATCGAAGATCCAAGAGAATTTCATGCTGGCATTGAGCTCAACCATGACTGAGGGCAAGATTGTGAGCTGGGTCAAGATTTTCGATAAAGCGGATATGGATGTCGAATCGTTCTACGATGGGTTTCTAGCTACGATTATTGTGCCCGAGCCTGAGGGCAGTTCGGTCCCCGTTGGTTCTCCAATCGCACTTTTAGAAGAATCTGAGGATGAAATTGCAATTGCATTTGGGAGTTGACTTGAGGAGACTTTCCGGCACTTGATGACCTTTACAAGAAAGGTAACTTTATGCCATTAAGGCATTGCTTTATCAATTGATGCCTGCACTGATTATGCTTCTGTGTGACATTGCTAAACACTTGTGAAAATGTGGATTATGGGAAAGAAGTGAGATTTTGTGAACTTAAATAAACAGTTTGAAGTGTCTGGCCAATAGCTAAATAGGCGTAATTGGTACGACCAATCACTCTAAAGTCTAAAGTCTCTCAGCAGTGTGGGGTGTGAATCCCACTGGTGAACTTTGGGTAATTGGGAGATCTTGATCGATAAGAGGAAGTGAAGACCCCTTGGGCCTAGAGTATAAAAGCACGAGTAGGAACCTGGGAGAGATTGGGCTACTCGCAATTTACCTCCTCCAACCCCTCTTGGGCAGGGGCTCGAGGGTTTAGGATTAGTCTGACATGTAGTTAATTGAAAATTAATCAATGAGATGACTAAATGAGTGTGAATCTTTAGACAATATGTTGTTCTGGAGTTCCCCAACTTTATATTGATTGCTTGCGAATAGCTTTCTTTGCATTTGAATGATGTGTTCATAAAATTTGGGGTAGAGTGTACAAGGAGTGAACAAATTCTTTCGAGTTTCATGATTGCAATTATATATTGTAAGATTTTCCCTAATAATATATATTGTATATTATATATTATGGCCTTAATTAAGTGGTGCAAGTGGACTAGGCTTATTAAGTAGTCGGTTGGACTGAATAACTAGAAGTTGTTAGTCTACCAAACTCTGTGCCTAATATAATCATGGATTGATGGGATACAGGATGATTGATGTTAGCACATTCAGTTACGGTACTCAGACTGCTCATTAGACACCAATACACCATCTAGGGTTCTGAGTCAGGTTTGAGGCAAAACATGGCTAACGGACTACCGTTGAGAGGCAACACAACAGGAACATCAACTATGGCTGGAGATACACGGTTATCGCTTCCGCTCATACGAGGTCAGATCTCTCGTATACTATTGTTCAGTATTAGTTAGACTATTGTATATCTAACATTTGGTATCAGAGCCTTTATAATCTCTGTCTGGTTGAATGTTTTGCCTAAAACAATATTAATTTCATATACAGTATTGTATATGTTTTAGTTTTCAATTACATTCATTTTAATTCTTCGTTTGAAAGAATTATTTGTAATTGATTTGGATGCCTGAACTTTAATTACCAGCATTAAGCACAATTAAGAAAGCCTATTAAGAATGCCTACTGCCATAATTTATTTGCGAGCGAAGTAATTGGTTTGCCGTTAATTTTGGGACACTGATTGTTGTCGAAGCCGGCGGAGATGGCTGGAGTGACGGCGGAAGTTACATAAATAATTAAATATCTATGTTGTTCTCCATTCGGACGCCGTATCTTGGCCGGAAAATGGAAGCCGAGGCACTGGTTCCGAGCGCACCTCGCCGGCGACCTCGGAGCTGGTTTTGGACGCCGCCGTGCACCATTTTTTAGGCAGTCACCATCAGTTCACGATTTCAGCATAAAACGACGGCGGCGTTCTGATGTTGCAACCAGGAGAGACGACACCGGCGTTGGTGTCGTGACAAGGAGAGACGGTGGAGGTTGGCTGGGTTACCGGCTCGCCGCTACTGTCCCCTTCTCTTCAGGCGATGCTAGCTTCGGCCATCGTTGCTCCCTCTTACAGGTGGCGGCGGCACCGGCTCCGGAATGTTGCTGTTCTCCGTCGTCGCTTCAGTCTCTCACGGCAGCTAGGGTTGTTCATGCTGCTAGGCATAAAGAGGAAGAAGATGATGATGGATTATGAATGTTGGGCCGGGTCAGGCCCATTGGGGCAGACCAGTCCAATAATATTAAAAAAAAAAGAAGCTTGGGCCTGTTTTTGGTTTTGGGCTAGCTTTAGTTGATCCATCATCATATTTAGACTTCTTCTAGCTTAATTGTTCAATTTAATTCCTCATTAATTTATTATTAAATTATCATTCAATTTTGGACAAATATTAAGTTTTTAATTTGCTGCTTGAATTTTAATTTAATGTTGAGGTTTATGTTAAATTGCTTTAAGTATTGCAATTTATTTAAGATATATGGGTTAATAATATATTAATATGCAAATCCAAGCATGTTACATATATTTATAAATTATTATTATAATTATACATTCGTAAAAGCATGCATTAAATTTGGATTTAGCATATTATTAACTCATAAATTCATTATTAATTATCACTCAATTTTGGATCCTTAGCCCAATTTTAGGCATTATGACCTATTAAGGTAGATTGTTTTGGTTTTCCCTAAATTTTGAGCACATTTTAGTTTTATGTGTCTCTGAGAGTCTGGGACTTTAGAACATATTTTGAACAAGCTATTTGGGACCTATCTTGGGTCATTAAAGTATGGATCCCATCATTTTGATTGATATTTTAATAATAATTATAGCTCCTTATAACATGTTTATTAAGTTTTAATTATTACTAACTACCATATTTTGGTATTCATCGTTGGTAATAATATTAAGTTTTGGCTCTACTTCAGTATTAGACCATTTTTCATCCATGTTATAATCCATTTGGGTCATTGAGGTTTATGAGCCTAATTTGAGTGAGTAAGGGCTATAATTATAGTCTTAGCCTATTTAGAGACATTTAAGAATTTAAGGATTTAATTGTTATTTTGGCCATTAAGAATTAATAACTATTGTTTAAGTTGATTAAATTTTTAATCTATCAATAGTTTTTTAAGGTCTTAATAATAATATTAAGTCTTTAATTTTATGAAAAAAGCAATATAGTTAATATATTGTGTATAATGGTAATTTAGTTATTACCATAACTTCAGTCTCCCTAAGTATCATAATAGTCATGGTTAATTATTATGTGGTAAATTGAGATTAGTATTTTGCATCCCTTAATTACAGTTTTGCCTTCATTGTAATTATTATTAATTAGCATTATTAATTACTGTTATTAAGTTTAGGGGCTAATCTCATTTTATTACTTTTCATAATAATTATCATTTAATGGTAATCTGCTATATTTGGTACATTGGCATGATTACCACTTCATTTTACATGACTATTAATGTTGGTAATTAAGTCCTACTAATAAATTATTAAACGTACCATTGGATGCTGCATCGAGGCTACTGACACCAACAGTGAAGATGGGGAAATTTTGGAGTTTTTCTTCTCTTGTGGATCGTCATCTTTGTTAGCGCAATGAGAAGATGTCGTTTGCATCATTAAGGTTAGCCGTTAATTATCTTTTATGGTTATTATTGATAATTAGTGCTACAACTACAATTAACCGCTAATTTGGACTAGTCACATATTTTATGTTTAGAAAAATGGAAACATTAAAAGTGCATTACCATACTTTAGTTTGTCATTACTATTGTTAATAGTGATTATAATGTTACTTATTGCTATTAATAATTAATTAGTGACAACATTAATATTGTTATGGTATTTAGTTATGCATCTTGAACTGTTTCTAAATAAATTTATGTGACAATATTCCAGTTAAGGAAATAGTTTTCTTGACATTAATGTTTGTCGGACTTCAAATTTTATTAAGTTTTCAAAATTTAATCCGAAAACGTTTATAAATGTTAGCGGTTTTAACCATTGTTTTTCCATATTTAGTCTCCTACATAATGTGATAATATTATTATGGCTATTCATTGCTATTTTGATTATTTGCAATTTTGACATTCATAATAATAATAATATTATTATCTGGGTTATGGAGAATGATTTTGAATCAATTTAGTAATTTTGGAAAAACATATTTGCTAGGCAATTGACTATTTCCATTAATTCCGATCCATAATTCATTTAGTTCTTTGAATTATGACTGCCCATATTTGGTTAAGTATGAATAAATGAATATTTTGTTTAAATTCATATTCTTTAGTTGGTTCATACTCCTTAGATTGTTTTATGCATTCGATCACATTAAGTGCATAATATTAAGTTTAATTATGCAATTAGGGTTTGTGAGATTTTGATTTACAAATTATAGGATATCCTTTTGGTTTGATATTTTTTGAATTTGTAAATTCAGTTATTTCTCATGAATTTGATCTTCATGCATTAAAATATTTTACCATGGGTATACAGGTTAAAAAAAAAAATTTAAAGTATATATTCAGTACATTATTATTCAAAATGTTGGGTCTCTTTTGGTTTGGACTCATTGGTGTTTGAATATTAAGTTTATACTTTAAAATCTCATATTGTAAATTGCTTTAAGTTATGCAATTTATTTGGAGTATATGGGTTTAATGTTAATTTTATGCATATTTGTCCTAAGCATAATATTATGTTTTAAATTATGCAATTTTATTATGCCTTTAGCAATGCATACTTTGAGATGGAATTATATTAGTTCCTATTTAAGTTGGACTTATGCATAAACTTCAGTTGCGGTAGTGTCTGACTTTAAACACGTTTAGTCCGCTATTTTTAGTTCACCATTTAAGCTTTTAATCATAGGTGAACCATACAGTTTTCTGGTATATACCCTACAGTTTTAGGTTCATATCCCCAAACAGTTATACATTAAGTATATATGAATCGGGGAGACATACTAATTTTAATGGCCATGACTTAAAAACATCTTGTGCCACTAGTCTCCTTAAATTGATACTCTATCTAAGAAATTGGTTTTCAGTGAGACATTGTCTTTAGCCAACTTTCTCGGAGTATATTTAGATTTTCCCACCACAATCTGGTATAATCTGTTTGTCAAAATTTTAAGTATTCGTCGCCAATGTGATTTGATTTCGGTTCATTAAAGAATAGTCAAAGCATCTTTAATTTACTGAAGTCTCTTGAGTTTTCAATCTTGGTTAATTAAGGAAATGCTACAGCATATTCAGCTACCTAAGATTGTTAAGTTTCAATCACATAAAGTTTATGCAATGAATTGATAATTGTCTAGTGATCTTATAATTTTAATTTGATTTTGGAGTAGCCACAGCATCCTTAATCTGTTAAAATTATATATTAAGCGGTTTATTTTGATCACATAAAGTTTTGGACATATCATTTGTGATTAATTGTATGTAATATGATGAAATTTAGCCCACAGACAATTTCGTTATATTTGTATAATTAATCAGGATGAAAAACTGGACTATGGTCATAATTTAGCTCACAAGCAATTATGTATCGGAATGTAGTTTAGTAGTTTTATCAGTGACGATAGAAATAAATCAATTTATTTGATAACTTCCAATTCTATCATGAAGTTCAATTTTATGATGTAAACTTTAGATCATATTTCTTAATTTGCCCACAGGGATTAAGAAAAGGAACATGATCTCTTAAGTTTTTTTATCATAATGATAGCAATGAATCTTATTGACTAAAACTTTAGCCTACAGGCAAGTTTTATGTCATTTGATTCTTCGACTCATTTGATAATGGTTTCATCATAAATAAATTTTTCAGTTGGATCTAATTGAGTAAAACTTTAGCCCACATGCAAGTTTTGTGTCACTAGATTCTTCTGGCTATTTAGTAATTGTGAAAAATATTATATAAGGGTTTCTTAATTGGATTTAATAGAATTAAAACTTTAGCCCACAAGCAAGTTTTATGTCAATAAATCCCTCAACCCATTAAATAATAATTTTATCACAATTTCTTAGAATTTATAAATTTAGCTCAATTATAATTCTAAGTTTCATGGTATGCATTGGCAAAACATGTTTTTCAGTCACTTCCCAAAATTTAGACACTTTTATTAATTGATCCACGAATCTTGCTCGGTTCTTCGGACTAACTGTAGCAAGTTACGTGATTTGACATAACTCTTTTGGATTCCATTAATAATAAAATGTATCTTTTGAGCCAAATTCTAACTTGGTTTTGGAAGATGTATTTTGTTTTTATTTTAGTATGTCCAACTATGGTGAGGAAACATATCTTCATTATTTAGTTGGACTTTAATTGGAACCAAAAATTGATTATTTAGTATGTCCAACTAATGGTGGAGAATTATGTCTTCATTTGTTAGTTGGTCAATAAATCAATTATGAGTATGTATATTATTATTAAGTTCATTTTATTAATTTCGCTGAAGAATATTTTAATCAGTGGGAGTAATCATTTAGGAAAAGATCATTAAGATACTCCACTAAAGTTTATGGATTTAAATAGCTTCATACATCCTAAATTTGGTTGTATGTCAAACAATAAGTCCAAAATATTCCACAAGTATTAATCTTGTATTTGTTCATATAAATTCATAAGTTCAAATTATTTAACATTTGGTTGTGCAACATATTTATGAAAATGTTGTAACAATATTAAGGAGTTTATTAGAACAAAAGCATTTAACTTGTGGTGCACTGTCAATTAATAAATTCTTTAGTGATTAATAGGGTCTTTAGTTTCTTCAAAATTGATCCTGGGTCATTTTGGTTTGTAAGGCTCAAAACAATTTTGTGAGCCATATAAGTAAGACTCATTATGTTCAGTTCATTTAAAATGGACATTGAAGTTATTTGGGAAGTTATGGTGTATGTTTAAGATTCCAAATTTATGGACTTAGACCTTTGGTTTATTGTCTAAGTTATTGGAATGCTTCTGTGACTTGACTATCTTTTGGCTATTTTTGATGAGTGGGAGTAACAGACGTGTTAACTCCAAGCTCTTAGCTGTTAGAGATAGTACTTAAAGTTAACTTATAAAGAAGTCATAGAATATAGTTAGCATTATGCTAACATTAAGAGATCTCTACTTAAGGCATGCTTATAAAGTTTTGAGATCATACAGTGTACTCTTTTGTATAATTTGGATGTGTTTTCTCCTTCAGTTGTGCACATAATGTATTTTGAGAAACATCCCTTAAGGTATCGAGAATAAGCATAGGGTTTGTTCATAAAGGACCTAAGTTGGAGAATTAAAATGCATGTGACCATAATGGATACTACCCTGATTAAATAGAGGACATATCACTATGATTCGTGTGTTTTGTTCTTTGATGATGGTTGTGCTAGTACTTGCACCAAGTTGGAGAATGTAAGATTTTCCCTAATAATATATATTGTATATTATATATTAGGGCCTTAATTAAGTGGTGCAAGTAGTCTAGGCTTATTAAGTAGTCTGGTTGGACTGAATAACTAGAAGTTGTTAGTCCACCAAACTCTGTGCCTAATATAATCCTGGATTGATGGGATACAGGATGATTGATGTTAGCACATTCAGTTACGGTACTCAGACTGTTCATTAGACACCAATATACCATCTAGGGTTCTGAGTCAGGTCTGAGACAAAACATGGCTAACGGAATACCGTTGAGAGGCAACATAACAGGAACATCAACTATGGCTGGAGATACACGATTATCGCTTCCGCTCATACGAGGTCAGATCTCTCGTATACTATTGTTCAGTATTAGTTAGACTATTGTATATCTAACATATATGTCACCCTAATTGCAGTTGAGAAGAAGAGAATCAACAGAATGAACAAATTCTTTCGAGTTTAAACTATCGTTTACATTTTGTGTGGCCATGAACTCGGGTGCTACGAACAGCTGTTTCATCAGCTCATTTTTATGAAATTTCAATTGTTTTGAGTTTTTTGAATCAACTGGAAATCTTACATTAAATGTTGGTCTTAATAATCTGTTTCAATTGTTGGTCTTAATAATCTTACATTTGGGGATTAGTTCTTCTATGTATGTCAACATGTTCATCATGTGCTTGCTGAATTTTCATTTCACCAAAGCATTCTTAGACCCCTCTCTCATAACATGTAAGATTCACGGAATGAATTATGGAAAAGAAAAAAAAGAAAAATTTCTATTCTTACTATTTAGTTCGCCACAGGAATATACTTACAAATTGTATTTTTGTGTTTGGTTAATTTAAAAAATAGAAATGAATAGACATACAAACATATATAATTGTGTACATAGGAAAATAAATAATATTTATTTATTTGAATTTTGATTAAATTAGGATAATTTAGGCACCAGGACTATGTTGTCTAATGGTATCCGGGTTAGACTTTCATTTGGAAGGTTGTGAGTTCGGGCCTTAGTGGAGGCGTTATTGATTCTTTGTGTTTCAGTAGGTTGAGAAAGTATATGAACAGATACTACATTCTAATAGAGCTAGTAGCATTCAAAAAAGGATAATTTAGGCCGTAATAAAAGAATAAAGCTATTATTGAAAGTTCAAAAAAGGATAATTTAGGCCGTAATAAAAGAATAAAGCTATTATTGAAAGTATATGAACAGATACTACATTGTAATAGAGCTAGTAGCATTCAAAAAAGGATAATTTAGGCCGTAATAAAAGAATAAAGCTATTATTGATAACTCAATAATAGACTAATAGTTAATATTAAATTCAACAATGACTAAAAAGTCTTATTATAAGTCTATTTAGTATTTAATCTTGTCCTATAGCATAATTTAACTCACCCACTACTTCTCTTCAAGACCAAAGCAAGATCGAAAATCATAAATACGTAATATAAATACACAAAGTTAATCAATCATTTCATAAACGTAAATTTTATGAAAGATGACCTTTATTAATTGAAGAATTAGCATTAATCATAACTTATGTGAAATGAACTTCGCCATTAATTTTTCACTTGCTCTACTCTCATCGTATTAAAATATTTTTTCACGTGAGATAGATTTATTAAAAATTTCGTGGGAATTGAGGTTGCAAGTGACCTAGTTGTTGTGCTTTCACAGCTTGAATCTCAGCTTCAACCTTGGCCAATTGACATTGAAAATCATAAATTTGTTCATGTAATATGGTGATTATTCCGACACAACCATAAACCGGATCTTGAATCCGACAATTCGCCTCGTAGTACAAGGATTCTGCAACATCACCTCGCTGATGCTCTTCCACTTTCTGCATGTTTTTATTCACAACAACAACAAATTAACGACTCCTTATGCAAATTAACAATTTTCTGAATCAACTATATATATCACGTGCACACCCATTAGGTAGTGTTTGCGTGGGTGGCTGTGATTCGTGAGCTATTACAAAAAAGTGAGCGTGTATACCCTCAATAGTGGCAACATGTTTCCTTTCATCCTTTGTCACCCAAAAATAAAAATAGAAAAGAGGAAGGATACAAACTTGTAACGACAAGGTCACACGCGAGTTCGAACCCCAATGTACCTATCTTCTTGGTTTGAGCCGGTCAGCTATGGGGTACCTTGTCGATACGGGGTTTACCGTGCACATACCCTCGGGTAGTGACTGCGGGTTTCCCTCCTCACCCCAAAAAATAAAAAACAAGAAAATAAGATATACCTGGAGCATCTTGGCAACGTTGCTAGCACCAAAGATTCTATGAACGGAAGAAAATCTTTGAGGATTAGTGGGAGGAAAATATGGCAAAAATATGCAATCCGAAGGACACCTCCTTCTCAGTTGCTTGCAAGCTGCACATCGGCTATTACTACTTCAGCTCATAACTATCATTTTTAGATATATCAACACATAATCCTATGATAATCTTTGACTCACAAAGATATGATTCTATGAATCTTTGTGTTGTGAGGAACAAATCTTTTAAAATTCTATAGTATCTTTGCTAATATATTTGTGTGTTTATATATTTTGGGAGAGTATGTAGGTAGTAAGAGAAATTTTTTAAAAATAACGGCTAGTTGTGTTTCTTTTTTTTTCTTTTTTTTTTCCCTTTTTAAAAAATATTTTTTAAATATTTTTTTAAATTTATTTTAATACTAAATATAATTTTTGGTGTTGTAAGAAGGAAAATTACCGTTAGGGTTTAAACTTACCATCTAGAGATTCTTTATAATTTTAATTTACTTTATTTTCTCTATTCTTGTAATATCTCCCTTTCCCCATTTTAAATACATTGTGATAGAACTATAGAAGAAGTCTAGGCATTATAGAAAACCCCATTAAATAAGATTTTAACTTTCAATGACTGTCAAGAAGTTACAATTTATATTATTAATAGTAGTATTTTAATTATTTACTATGCAAAGTAACCCCGATTGAGGGAAAACACGAGAAATTGAGTATAATTTTTTTTTTTTTTTGATTTCTTCGTATATTAAAATGAACTCGCCAGATCCAATTAATTTCCCGCTAAAATTATTATTTATATGTTTTTATTTTTTAAGAAATAAAATACGTTATTGCTATTGAAACGATTAAAATAATTTATTTGAGAATACTTCTCCCAAATATTTATGGTGGAAAATTTATCATCATGTTATTATAGATTTTAAGATTTTGGAGTAAATTCTTGTAAGTTTTAAGGTTTTAGCTTTCGAGAACATTATGGAACTCATTCAGATTTTTCAGAAATTTTATTTGGAGTTAATACCTTTTTTGTCCTATATTTATACGTGTCATTTCACTTTTACTATTTTTCTTTTAGAATATTCTAGTGTTGTTATAATATTATTGCATGCGGTATTGTCATTTTTTTTGTCTTCAATCAACAAACATGTTTAAATGACATTAAACATGCGGACATTTCGGTATATTTAGCCTATCATCTTCTTAGCTCCTCTTTGTTCGAAGAGTTAATTCATTTTTTAATCCTAAATTTATGTGTCATTCCACTTTTAATCTTTTTTTTTTTTTTCAGAACATCCCTTGTTGGTCCTTGCATTGTATTATTGTGGTATGATCATTTTTGTTCACGACATTTTTCTGATTCATGATGTGCAGCTTCATCCCAAGAAAAGGGCTAGGAACAAAAAAATAAAATAAAAATACATCTAAGGTCACAACTCATCAAGAAGTTGGTAATCAAGAACAAGCTAGAGTTGAAGTTGGAGGTGATTCTCAAGCTTATGAAATCCAAGTCACACAATAATCAATGGTAGGTGATAGAACACAACTTGATGAGTTTACTACTACACCTTCAGAAAAGAAAGACATTAGCGGAGTTAGGATATCATGGAGAAATCCAAACTTAAAGGCTACAACTTCCATTCCGGTGAATAAACCACCAAAGAAGAAAACACGAGGATCCATATTATATTGGGGATGAAGACATATGTATTAGGACTCTATAGTTTGTATCCTAGTGTATCTCTACTTCTATCTCTATCTTCTGTATATTTGTTCAGTCTGATGTATATTCTGTATTACTATTGATTATCAATACAATTGTTAGTTTATCTAAAACACTCATCTGGTATCAATTTGCCTAGTTTGATCTTGGTAATGGCGTCACCTGTTCCGACCACCACCACAAGGTACCGTGTCTGATGCTTCATCAAAGCGTACGGTCAAGGTTGGTACTCTTCCCTCGGCTCCAGCAGTAGCACCACCCACTCTTTCGTCGGCACATCATTTTGTGCCGATAAAACTAACTTCCCGGAACTATCTGTTTGTATCCTATATCTCTACTTCTGTCTCTATCTTCTACATATTTGTTGGGTCTGATGTATATTCCGTATTATTATTATTGATTATCAATATAATAGTTAGTTTCTCTGAAACAATCATTGATGAGTAGTTATGCTATGCATCCGTATGCACCATGCATGGTGCATACGGATGCAAAAACGACGTCGTTTTATTAAAAACGCGCGTCTCCCCTTAAAAAAATTTGAAGTTCGATTCCCAGCAACAACATTATGTTGTTCATTCATTCTGAAATTTTAGTTCATAGATTATGGAATTTTAGTTCATTGATTCTGGAAATAGTTCATCGATTTTGGAATTGTAGTTCATCGATTCTGAAATTTTAGTTCATAGATTCTGGAATTTTAGTTCATTCATTCTGGAATTTTTAGTTCATAGATTAGATTATGGAATTTTAGTTCATCGATTATGGAATTATAGTTCATCGACTATGGAATTATAGTTCATCAATTCTGGAATTTTAGTTCATATGTTGTTGCTTGGAATTGAACCTGAATTTTTTATTTAAGGGGAGACGCGTGTTTTTAATAAAACGACGTCGTTTTTGCATCCTTATGCACCGATGCACAGCATAATTTGTTATCATTGATGGAGGGTAAAATTGGCCCAATACTATTTGGGTCAGGTCGCACAATAAATAAACTCGGAGATAGACAAGGGGCAGAGAGAGCAAGGGAGGACTAAGGAAGTAGGTGTAGTTAGCCGGCGTCAAATGCAGAGGTCCCGGGTCGAACAACAATCAGGGATATCGAGTCGATTCAGTCGGTTGAGAGGGTTCCGCTGGCAAACTGCTTGATCGATCGGGTACGTTGATCCGACCGGAAGTAGGGTTCAGCAATTCGGTATAGCTGGGTTTGACCGGTGAAGGCGTTCATTCAATTCTAGTCGGCCCCTGTTGGGTCCAAGTCCTTGGAATCCGCATTCGACTAAGTAGCCAAGATGTCGGAGGCGGGGACCCGTCTAAAAGGGTAGGGGTGTCGACCCTAAGGGGCACCGAGCACCCCGCCTAGTCGAGGAAGTTGCGAACACCAACTGGCCAAGGCAACCTGCCAGAGGGTCGAGTATCCGACTCCATGAGGAATTGGGGATCGTGTCGGAGGGGTAGCAGGACTTGCAGGCGATCTCATAAGCTGACTTCGCGGGATCCACCGGAACAATAAGAGATCCGCAATCGACTAAGCAGCCAAGAGGTCGGAGGCGGGGACCCGACTAAAGGTGTAGGGGTGTCGACCCTAAGGGGGCGCCGAGCACCCCGCCTAGTCGAGGAAGTTGTGGACACCAACTGGCCAAGGCAGCCTGCCAGAGGGTCGAGTATCCGACTCCATGAGGAATTGGGGATCGTGTCGGAGGGGTAGCAGGACTTGTAGGCCCTGCCAGAGGATCGAGAATTCAGTAAAACTGACTCTACTCGAGCCCACAACCTTCTATATAAAGGTGCAATATGGTGCCATTGGACTACAAGGTCCCGTAGTCTGTAGTTAGAAAATCAACACTCATTATATGGATTAAGATCCAAATTGAAGTTGAAATTCAACAACACCTTGGAAGCTCCATAACAGTAAACTGATTTAAAATGTTTTTGAAGTAGACTTGTGGATTATATTATTGTGAAGTAATCCTATGAATTTTTATGAAGTAGAGTTATACTCTAAACTTAAGTTTGTCATAAAATAGACTTGCTACTTTTTGCAATATTAATTGCACTTTATTTTTTTGGGTTTTACAGTAGACTTATGTAATGCTAACATTTTTTGTTTCATTATGCTATGAATAAATTATGGATTGTTTACGCTATCAATAAATGTATAATCAGTACGTGTACATCATTTTTTTGAAGATATGGAAGAAAAAGAGCTTTCACCTTTAATTTGTATTGTTCTATTACCAAGAAAAAAAGTGGGGGAGGGGGAGGAGGGGGGGGGGGGGATTTTGAGTGGTTTATGAAAGAAGACGTTTAACGTCATTTTAATATAATGCCATTAAATATATTTGTTGACGGATGATAAAAAATGATCATGTAAATGTTAGGATCAATGAGGATATGATGTTCTGAAAAAAAAAAAAAAAAAAGACTAAAAATAGAATGACACATAAATCTAGGACAAAAAAAAAAAAAAAAAAAAAAAAAAAAAAAACCTCTTAGAACAATGAGGAGTTGAGAAGATGATAGGCTGGATAGACCAAAATGCTTTCATATTTAACGTCATTTAAACATGTTTATTGACTGAGGACCAAAAATGATCATGCCACAAAAATACTAGGATCAACGAAAATGTTCTAATAAAAGATGACTGAAAATGGGAGAACACCTATAAATCTAACACAAAAAATGAAATTAACTTTTATTATTATTATTATTATTATTATTATTATTATTATTATTATTATTATTTTGAGATAAAACTTTTTTATTTGTTACAAAGCATTGTATGTCTTTCATGGTTCATTGGCCCAAAGCATTGTCTTATCTTGCAATTTACATTATTTACTCCTCTCTAGGTCTTTAAATCATACTTATTATCTTAAGTCAACTAAGTAAAACATGTATTTTTTTTTTTCCGTCAAGAAGAGGGCCAGGCCACCTGCCTGGTCCTTGTCCTCCGCCAAAGCCTTGCTCTGATCTTCATATGTATTTAAACAAGGTAAGGGGCCGTTTACTAACTGGAAATTTCTGAAGATTTTTGAAAACTGGAAAATAGAAAACAGAAAACATTTTTACTAACACAGTTTCCATTTTCAAAACTGAAAATAATTTCTGAAAATTTCTGGAAAACTGAAACGCACTTAAAAACTGTTTTCGAAATAGAAAACAAAATCATCTATCATCTATTTAGTTATATGTCACTATAACCACATTACTATGATTACATTCATTATCATCTTATTTTACTTATAACTATCTTCTATCTTTTCTACTTACTTTACATATTTAAATTTAATTTATTTGCTTAAACTTTAAAGTTAGACATTATTTACATTATCAAAATTAAGAATTAAACTCTATATAATGTTTTAGATTTTGATTGAACTCAATAGATTATTAGTTCAAATATTTTTAATTATGTTACATCATAATACAAGTTCGGTCCAGATATCGGATATTGAAATCTCATATATATTAGAATTCAAAGTAAAAGTGATATATTCATATACATGTCATTCAAATGAATATATCCAAAAAAAAAAAAACATTTTAAATATTAGCTCAAAAATATTAATATTATCTAAACTAAATTTTAGGTGAAAACTAAAAAATTAGAAAACAAAAAACAGAGAACAGTTTTATGTTAGTAAACAAGTTTTCTAAACAGAAAACAGAATGGAAAATAGAGAATGAAAACTGAAAAATTAGAAAACAAAAACAGAGAACAGTTTTCTGTTAGTAAACAGACCCTAAGTATTTGTGCTATTTTATTGCACAGAAATTAGACTTGATTGATTTGTGTTCCATGTCAATTTTAATTTGTTTAGTAGGCTATTAACGAACCGAACTGTGTTTGTGTTCATGTTTATTTGTAAAGGTTTTTGAAAATCATATTAATGTTCGTTTGTTAAGCGTTTATTAGTATTCCTGGGAACGTTAACAAATATGTTCACAAACTGACAAACATGTTCGTTAACGTTTGCGAACACATTCATGAACACTAAATAAAAAAATACATTCACATATTCATGATTATATATAATTCATTCATGAATAAGAAATAGTCTATGTTCACGAACAATAACCAAACAAACAATATAATGACTATAAAAATAATACAAATAAGTCTAAAAGTAACATATATATAATATCAAAGTGAAAAATATCAAGTAGTCCCAAAGAAAACAATCCATATATAACTTAAGAAAATGTAACGTAATATCTACTATACTAATAAGAGCCCAAGAAAGTTAGGCCTATAATGGTAGAAAAAATGGCGGTCAAATTTTTTAATCAAATGAATGGCTCAGATTTTAATTTTTCCTTAAGATTTCCTAATTTATTCCTAATGAATATGATTATCCGTTAACTTTTTCGTTAAATATTATCTTTTGCGTTAATTTCTGTTAGTTCATCGTTAACTTACTCATTGATTTCAATAAGAAAGGTCTTAGGTTCGAACCTCATTCCAATCAAAGTTGGCATAATTAGTACTCTATTTTACTCTTATTAAATTAAATAATAATTTAGTAGCTACAAAAAAAAATAATACATATGCATTTCCTTAATTTAGAATTGTGTGTCTACAATGTCTTTATTCAAAAAAAATTATTCATTATCAATAAATTAAATAAGAGAAATAATTTCATTAGATATAATCTTTATTTTTCTCCAATATAAAAATTCTTTACATTCAAATTCATCAATTGATTATATTCGCTAACTACATTGTTCCTACAACGTCTTTATTAAAAAAAATTATTCATTATCAATAAATTAATTAAGAGAAATAATTTGATTAATTATATTATCTTTATTTTTTCTCCAATGTAAACATTCTTTACATTCAAATTAATCGATTGATTATTTTCACTACATTGTCGATTATCAAAGTTATAATACAAAATAATACTATATATTTATTTACCAAGTATTTTATTAATACCATGAAAAAATTTATATATATATATATATATATATATATATATATATATATATATATATATAATTAATAAAGCCAATCATATTAACTATTTGAGGGATTTGTTGACAAAGAGAGTATTCAAATCACACAACAAATTGAAGTGAGAACTATCTCGCAATGTCCTTTTTTTGACAATCAGCAGTTAGCAGATTATATTAGCGGATTTGACCAGTGAATTATATCAACGGTTGGTAAAAAGATATTTGAAAAAATTAGTTGTTTAGATTAACGTGTAAAATGACCTAAGGGTATACATATAATAATAATAATAATAATAATAATAATAATAATAATAATAATAATAATAATAATAATTGTTTTAAAAAAATTAAACCAATCATATTAACTACTTGAGGGATATTTTGACAAAAAAAAAAAGTATTCAAATCACACAACAAATTGAAGTGTAAAACTATCTCGCACGGTCCTTGTTTGACAATCAGCCGTTAACTCTTCAATATTAGTATATATTTAATATTTTATGCCCTAATTTTTATTTGCTCTCACTTATGTCCCGTATTTGGTTTCGACCATACATATACAATTATTTTATTGACAATTATAATCAATCATGACTATATTATCTTACATTTGTAAACTTAGTATTACCTATTTAAATACGAATTCAACATTCAATTATCTGTGCATGAACAATTCCAATATAATCTTGCATTGAGATATTTTAAAGTACTTATTTAAAAAAAAAAAAAAAAACATTGGACATTATCCCAATCGCGCAATGCGCGTAAAAAACTAGTATATATATATATATATATATATATATATATATATATATATATAAACTTTTAATATAGTGATAAACGTAACGTTTGATTCTAACCATCCATATTAGAGCATGCAATTCAAATCTTGAAATTTTGATCCTAACAAGTTGTATATACTACACCAACTAACTGGAACATCAAATATTCATTAACAACTATCTTGCATATCATTTGTCAACTCATAAAATATAAAAAGGATTTTATTTCATGTTTCTTGCGATTAAACTAATTGGCAAACACCTTATTAATATTAGAAGTTCACCATTCCGAGGTCACAATGACCATTTTTATACCAAGGACCTTGTGGTCCATTGATATTCAATTACTCCTCTATGTGGGAAGTTTAGAGTTTGAGCTTTGGTGTAGTATTGTAGGCGTATATACATGGGAAGTATAGGGTTTGAGCTTTGGTGTAGGATTGTAGGCGTAATTGTATATGTGGGTATCCCATTTCTTTGGATGGAAATTCAATTCTTTCAATTCAGTTAGAACAGAGAGAGATTACACGAGTGTATATCTCAGTACACCTCTAATCTCTCCTATCTATTAGGATACAAACTAAAGACTACTTCTAAAGCCACAAAATATAAACTATATATTATAAAACAAATAACAATAATAATAACACTACTCACACACCCCCTCAAGCACAAGGCTGGTGAGAAACCACATTGAGCTTGTCTCGCAGAGCCACGAACCTATCCCCCGGTAGCGGTTTGGTGAGGATGTCAGCTAGCTGGTCTTTAGTCGAAACAAAATTAACCACAAACTCCCCTGATGCGACTTTATCTCGAACGAAGTGATAATCAATCTCAACATGCTTCGTTCTGGCGTGAAAAACTGGATTAGCGCACAGGTATGTGGCCCATAAATTATCACACCACAGACTGGACGGCTGACCCGTGTGCAGGCCTAGCTCACGGAGAAGGGATACAACCCACGTAACCTCAGCTGCCACATCTGCTAAGGCCTTGTACTCTGCTTCTGTGGACGACCGGGCCACAGTCCGTTGTTTCCGGGAAAGCCAGGAAATGAGATTGGTTCCGAGAAAGACTGCATACCCACTGGTGCTCTTCCTATCTACCGGACAACCAGCCCAATCGGAGTCGGAATATGCCTGTACTGACGTGGAAGTGGAAGTCGATAGTCGGAGGTCGTAATCCATAGTGCCCTTGACATACCGTAACACACGCTTGACCATGGCCCAGTGATCAACGGTCGGTGAGTGCATGAATTGACATAAGCGGTTGACAGCATAGGATAAGTCAGGACGAGTGATTGTCAGATACTGCAGTGCGCCAACTATACGACGATACTGAGTAGGATTATCAAACAGCTCGTCAGACGGGGTCACTGCTTGTGTCGTGGATGCTGGAGTTGCTAGAGGCTTGCAATCTGACATCCCTGCCCGATTCAATAAGTCATTCATATAACGCCTTTGCGATAAGATCATTCCTGCACTCGTGTGTATTGTTTCAATGCCTAGGAAGAATCCCGGTTTGCCAAGGTCCCTGATCTTAAAAGCCGTAGCCAAACGATTTAATAAGGTGTTGACCAAAGTAGGATTACTGCCCATCATGATGATGTCGTCTACGTAGACCAGGAGGTAGACACGAGATCCATCCGAGACATAGTAGAATAGAGAAACATCCGTTTTCGACGCACAGAACCCTGTAGTGAGTAAGAAATCATGCAAGCGTTTGAACCAGGCCCGAGGTGCCTGTTTCAGACCATAGAGAGACCGTTGGAGCAAACAAACGTGACCTGGATGTGCTGGATCTTCATACCCAGGTGGTTGCTTCATGTAGACTGTCTCGGCTAAGTGCCCATTTAGGAAGCATTGTGGACGTCTAGCTGCCGTAGAGTCCAGCTGTGTGTGATGGCCAGTGACAGTAGCATGCGCACCGTGGTTGGTTTAACCACCGGGCTGAAAGTGTCGAAGAAGTCTTCGCCGGCTACCTGATTGAAACCCTTGGCAACAAGGCGTGCCTTGTGCCGCTCAACCGTGCCATCAGCCGTACGCTTCGTACGGAACACCCACTTGCATCCGATTATATTCATATCCGGTGCAGGTGCAACAAGCCGCCAGGTGTTGTTATGGAGAAGAGCGTTGAACTCTTGGTCCATAGCATCCCGCCAGTGTGGGTGGCCCACAGCTTGTGAGTAACACGTTGGGTCCGTTGTTATAGTTACCAAGGCTTGAAATTCCTCATTAGTGCCCTGAGTCATGCGACGTAGCCGCATGCTGTGGTCCCTTTCCTGAGGTTGAGTCCTACCTCGGCCTCGACCCCGACCCCAACCCCGACCTCGTCCCCGAGTCGCTAGGGTAGCAGGCTCAATGGCTAGAAGCGGAGTCTCCTGGGCTAGAGGAATAGGGCTAGAGTCATGTGGCTCAACTGTAGGAACATGCGCAAACGTGATAGCGGGCACTGGAACTATCGGCCCAGAGGCCCATGGCGTGGGTTGTGGCTCATTAACCCGCGGTGTTGTACCTGCGGCAAAAGGGAAAGTTGTCTCGTCAAAGCGCACATGGCGACAGATGTAAGTTTTCCCACTCGATAGGTCCATGCATCTATACCCTCGAAAAGACGGAGGGTAGCCAAGGAAAACACAGGGAGTGGAACGAAACTCTATCTTGTGGCGATTGTACGGCCTTAGATAGGGGTAGCATAAGCACCCAAAGACTCGTAAGAATTGATAAGGTGGTAACTTTTTGTGGACACGGAAGTATGGGCTTTCAAATTGTAAAGCCGAAGACGAGAGATAATTAATTAGACACATGGCTGTTTCGAATGCGTGGTCCCAATATTGTTGCGGGACCGACCCTTGGGCCATTAGAGCCAGACCTGTTTCAACGACATGCCTGTTACGGCGCTCAACTCGTCCATTTTGTTCGTGTGTGTATGCACAGGATTGGCGATGATTAATGCCAAGGGACTGGAGGGTGGTATGTAATTTTCGGTACTCACCCCCTAAGTCCGACTGAATTGATTTGATAGAGCGCGAAAACTGCCGCTCTACCAACACGCGAAACGTTTCAAATATTTTATAAATGTCTGATTTTACCCTTAATGGATAAAACCAGCAATAACGGGAGTAATCGTCAACAAACAGAAGAAAATAGCGATAACCGCTAGACGAGAGTACTGGAGCTGGACCCCAGATATCTGTATACAATAAGTCTAGAATATTTTCGCTAGAATCACTGACCCTATCTAATTTAAATCTAGAAGACTTGCCGAGATGACAAGCAGTACAGGACCCGAAACTATTATTAATTTTGGTGACCGGAAAATGTTGAAGGATTTTATTCTGGACCAAACTGTGAGGATGCCCGAGCCTACGGTGCCAAGTCGATGGTGTAGCACGAGTAGTCACGAACGCGAACTGACTCCGAGACACTGGAAGCTTGTAAAGTCCTCCGGAGGTGTGGCCTTTAAGAAGCACCTCCTGAGTTGTGGAATCCTTCACAAAAAAATGATGATTATGAAATTCAAAAAAAACACCATTTTCGTTAGCGAATTTTTGAACTGATAATAACGGAACTGTTAATTTCGGGACGTGTAAAATATTAGATAGAGACAAGTGTTTGGATTTTGACGGGATTGATGCATGGCCCACTCGGGAGATAACTAAACCTGTACCATTTCCAACTCTGAGCGTATCCGGGCCGATGTAATCTTCAGATGAGGCCATCATGCCAGCATCTGGAGTTGCATGCGCCGTGGCACCTGTATCGGGGTACCACGCGTCCTCCGGCGGTGTGGATGTGGCCGGGGACTCTCCGGAAACCGCAACGTGTGCCTGGGCAGGAGGTTGCGTGGTGTACCGTTTGTGACAGTAGACCGCTGTGTGGCCTTGAAACCTGCAGATTTGACAACGGGGTACACCCCGATTATTGCGTCCACCACCCCGATGATTGCGGCCACCACCACGGCCTCCACGTCGTCCGCCGTCTCCGCCACCGTGGCTGCCGGAGTTCCGGCCAGAACTACCGCGACCCGCATAGAGAGCGGTGGGTGTGTTGCTGCTGCCACCACTCGGATAGTCATCCGCCAATATGAAGTCGGCGGCCTGGAGGTGATCTGCAAGGTGTGGAAGGGAGACAGGGGCGTGGGCGGTCAACGACGCAGCATATGCCTGGTACTCCGGCCGAAGCCCGCGCAGGACGTAGAGGTTCTGCTCGGACGTCGATAATGGCTGCCCAGCTTGCGCCAATGCTTCAACCAGCAACTCTGCCCGGCCAAGATACTCGCCCGGAGTCGCGCCACCTTGTCGGAGAGCCTGGAACTGGCCTAGCAAGCTCAAGCATCGGGCTTTCGTATTGGACCCCAAGGCTGCGGTAATGGACTGCCAAACGGCGGCGGCGGTAGTCCGGTCGACCGCGAGATGCAGCACTTCGTCCGACATAGAAGATATTAAAAGCGACAAGATGGATTGATCTTGAAGCCGCCACGCCCTGTACGCCGGGTTCGGAGTCGAAGCCGACGTCGCGCCACCGAAACCTGTGTCGCCGGAACCTGTGCTGGTGATCATCGCCGGCGGGCAGGGAGTCGATCCATCGACATAGCCGATTAGATCTTGGCCGGTGAGAAAAGGAACCAGTTGGGTTCTCCAGAAGAGGTAGTTACGGGAGTTCAACTTCATAGAGATGAAGTGATGGGCGCCGGCTAGGGGGTTGGGAGTCGCCGGCGACGAGCCGCCGGTGGCGGAGGGGGTACGCTCAGACGATCCGGCTGACATGGTGGGATACGGTTGGAGGGGGAAAATTTGGTGAGAGGAGGATCGAAAGGTTAGGCTGATACCAGATGGAAATTCAATTCTTTCAATTCAGTTAGAACAGAGAGAGATTACACGAGTGTATATCTCAGTACACCTCTAATCTCTCCTATCTATTAGGATACAAACTAAAGACTACTTCTAAAGCCACAAAATATAAACTATATATTATAAAACAAATAACAATAATAATAACACTACTCACACTTTGTAATAAAAAAAATGACCATTTTTATTATTTGTTTTTATTTTTGGGATAATTATATTACTTCCATTCTTCCAATCATTATACCAGGAACCATGATTCATCCTGTAAAGTGAATTATTACCATAAAATATATTATTAATATACCGATTGTATATACAAAAGATTTATTGTACATTATTTGAATACTAAAAATTCATTATTTGATATACTATCAAATAATAAACCTCCAATACACTGATAGTGGTCCACCTTAAAAGATGGACTATGACCCACAATATAATTTACTACCATAACACCGCTGCCCCTCTCACCCACTCCCACCCCAAAACACCATGTTCTTTGCTTAATTTTAATTTGTACTTGATTTATGTTGATCAAAATATAGATATGTTGGGCACTTGGGCGGATGCTTGGAAAAACGAGTCTAGCATTTTATAATTAAAATGTGATGCTAACTGATAAGAAAATAAAGTTATATCTTTACTACTGACTATAATCTTTAATATAGTGATATGATAAACCTTAATTAGATTTTAACAATTGGTATGATAGCATATCACCTATGTTTTTGAAAGCAAACCTCAAAATAACTTCATTCATAACAATTCGTAGCCAAAACATGATGAATAAAAGGCGGTGGAACATCAATATTATATTCCACCATATACTATACCAACTAGAACAAAAAATATTCATTAACGAAAACTATCTTGCATATCATTTGTCAACTCATAAAATATAAACATAATTTTATTTCTAGTTTCTTGGGACTATACTAATTGGCAAACACCTTATTAATTATTATTATAAATTTGCCACTCCGAGGCCACAATCACCATTTTTTATTATGAGATAATTATGTTGCTTCCATACTCGCAGCCGCCAACTCAACATGGTAGCTCAATTGACAAAATGAGCTCTTTTTGTAGGGAAAAATTTTGGGATAATTCAGTGACGATTCCCTTTGAGTCAATTCCTATGCCTCTGGAAACAAACAGGATGGACCTGGACCGTTAAACGGATAGAGAAAGACTCAGACCACGTTGTGGTCTACACAAAAAATAAATACTAGCCGCCGCCGCCGCCCCTGGCCTCCCCCTCTCCCACCCCAAAACACCTTGTTCTCTTTCCTTGTACATATCTTTATCTATAAATATATATCCATTTTTGAGCGAGGGAGAGAGAGAAAGAAAGAGGAAGCTAGAGAGGATCGGAGTTAGAAATGGCAGAACGAAGCGCAATTATATTGCTTTTGTTGAACACTGTGATAGCCATGGCGGCGATAGGAGTTGCCACGGTGCCTCATCAAGGCCCTAAGGAGGTGGACGAGTGGTTCCAACGCCTACCCCATGCACGCCAAAAGCTTACAAAACTCCATTTTTTCTTCCACGACACCCTCACCGGCAAGAACCCCACCGCACTCCAAATCGCCGGCGCCAACACCACCGCCGACTCGCCCACTCGCTTCGGCTTCCTCGCCATGGCCGACGACCCCCTGACGGCCGGACCCGACCCAGGCTCTCAGATCGTCGGCCGAGCTCAGGGAATGTACGGCTCCGCCTCGTTCAGCGAGATCGGGTTTCTCATGACGTTCAACTTTGTGTTTACGGCCGGGAAGTATAACGGCAGCACCCTGAGCCTCCTCGGCCGTAACCCCATCCTCCATCGGTACCGTGAAATGTCCATCGTCGGTGGCTCCGGCGTTTTCCGGTTGGCGCAGGGCGTCGCCACCGCCAAGACTTACTGGGCGAATTTCACGGCCCGTAACGCGATCGTGGAGTACCATGTTGTCGTGTTGCATTATTGACAAGTACGTGGTCGTGGTCCGATGGCAATGTCAACTTTACTTTTATATTGTTACTTGTTTCATCATGAATAATTTGTGTAATATGTTTTCAAAAATAAATAAATTGTGTAATATAATTCTAAATGCGTGTATACATTATATTAAATAATGGCGGATCATTTGCATGAAGCTTGTAGCAAGGCTTACTCAGTAAATTACTCTCCGATGGTGATTACGAGTTTTCCTCCTTACAAAAAAGTTTAGTTGTGCACTTGATGTAAATTTAGTTTTCGTTCAAAAGTAATTAGTGGAGTTTCATTGATAAATTTTACTGTGAACCATGATTCATATTACTGTGTGGATTATGCATTTAAACACATAATTCATAAAAGTAGTACGTAGTATATTTTATGCCTAGAAATAATGAATCTTATACTATCAGACAATAATTCTCTCCTTATAATTCACACAAAATACATGGCCTATTTTTATATAATAAAATGAAAAACACTTTATACCGATGCTAATTTGCTAACCCTATATTTTCATTCATCCCTTCCGCTTCTTCAGTGCGGCATTCTTTGGTCTCCGATCTCAACTGCAGCCATCTTTTGAAACTGTCTTTGACCGCTCTTTGACTAAAGGATAGGAGGTCGCCGACATTCTGGGTGAGAACGAAGAAGATGAGCTGTTAGACTTTAATTTTTATTTTTTTTTTGTTTATTATTTAATTGATGGTGAAAACTTTATTTTCCCTTCTAAAATCTAAATATACAAGGTAATGCATTAATTCCGATTGAAACGCGATGGCCGAAAAGGACTAAAAATGAAAAAAAAAAAATCAAAATCAAGCACTAATTATATCTTATGTCAGGAATGAAAGTTGTGAAGACCGTGACACTAAAGTCATAATACCAAAAGTGGAAAAAAACTCTTTATATATATATATATATATATATATATATATATATATATAGGGTTGCATTCACATGCAAACACCCTTAACATACAAACGTAAGGACAAATTTGGAGCATTAGATTAGAGCAGATGAACAGATTAGATGAAAGGATATCAAGTAATTAAAGAATATGTTTAAGAGTAACAAAGGGTAATTATGAGATTACAAAACAAATCTAATTATGGATTATATGAATCTAACTGTGATATTACGCTAGAATTGTGGAAGTATAATTACAGTAGAAATTATCTACGTGCATGTAATCGCAAAACCCTTGCATTGACGAGATTCGGTCCGAGCGGTTAGGCGAGAAGAGATGGAAGCAAATACTGTTGACATGGAGATGCCCAACCTAGGTAATGAACACAAACTGATAATCACTATTATAGTCTGGCAACTGAGTGAAATTCTATAAAGTTTGATGAATGCATACGTATGGAATTGTAATGGTGGGGGAATACTTAGGTTTTCCATGTGCGTTCTTTTCAACTTTGAATTAAAGATTAGGATATATTTAGAAGCCAAATCTGATCGAGACAGTAGGACGTTTACTAGAGGGTACAAAGTATGAATATAATATCCTTGTACACACATATGAGCGTATGTGCACACATGCGTCACTTATGGTACGTGTGTGCCCACCAGATTAAACATGTGTGTACAGTTTGGTTAGGATCAGATTAGAAGCAAAATTGTTGATATGGAGACGCCAACCCAGACAATGAACACGAATTGAGAATCGCTATTATAGGCCGGCAACTGAGTGAAATTCTATAAATTAAAGTTTGATGAATGCATACGGATTGTAATTGTAATGGTGGGGGAATACTTAGGTTTTTGATGTTGTGCGTCCTTTTGAGCTTTGAAGTAAAGATTATGATCAGTTTAGAAGCCAAATCGGAGTCAGACAATAGGCCGTTTACTGGAGGGTACAAAGTATTAATATAATATCTTTGCACACACATATGGGTGTATGTGCACACATGCGTGACTTATGGTACATGTATGCGCACCAGATTTAACATGTGTGCACGGTTTTGTTAGGATAAGTTTAGAAGTGAAATGTGATCGGGACAGTAAGACATTCACTGGAGAGTACATAGTATTAACATAAATATCTGTTCACACACATGTTGGCGTCTATGCATGCATAATGACCTAAGGACAAACCTGTGTGCACGAAGTTGGTAATTCTTTATTTTTGGAGTAATATGAATTGTAGGTGTGTGACATGACGTCCAGGAATTTAATGATTGTGTAATAACGTTGTTGTGGTTAACAGGGGAAGAGCAATTTGGAAGTGGACTACCAGAATGTGTCATGGACATATCCCCAAACATGGCAAAATATTAATTCCCTACTAGCAATGAGGAAAATACACTATATGTTGGGCAACATTTTGAAACAGTATAACAAGGGATTGAACTTTACCGGGCATATGCTACCATGGTCAGCTTTGACGTAAAAAACAACACGATGCGGAAAACTAGAGAGGGGAAGTGGGGATTAAATACATGGTATATTCACGTGAAGGTTTCAAGCCAAGTAGGAAGGATATGAACATGAACACCGAAATAGGAATTATTGAGACAATCGCAATTGTCCAGACAAAATAGCACAATCAGAAAATTAGACTGTCGTACTTTTAATAGCAATAAAGAAGACTGTTAACAAGTATTTAGAATGCGTAGAAAATAGACTCCAATTTGTTTGTTTATTCAACTGACTCATAATTTAATAAATTGAAGGCTACAGTTGCTAGTTTGGAATTTAGTCCGCAATATCGGATGTACACCAACAGGACCACGTGCACACAGAAACGTGTACTTGTGCACACAGGTACTGAAGGGTATAACTTGTGTTCACGCATGCCATATCGGATGGTTCAATTATTTTTAGAGATCTGAGCAATACGTATTGGATTATGTTGGCAAAATTGTATGAGCTTGAAATGTCATAAATTTACTAATGTATGACCTTAATCTCTCCAATGCAACATTGTATGGTGACTAAGTCGTGGTTTACAAGGGGACACACACACCTATACACGTATGTGCACTATGTGTAGGTGGTTAAAAATACACAGGTCGCAATGCACCCACCTTGTGCATATGTGCACACGGGTTTACGCGGTGACTACTAGTGTGCAACTCCCAATACCAGTTGGTGCACACGTCCAAAATGAATCCAAAGATGCGTGCAATTGCGCACTGGGTTAAATGAATACTGTGCACCTACATAATTGCAAGGTGCACACTAGTAAAACACACATGCCTCTAAAGACTAAAAATGTACTAGCAGTGCAAAATGAATATGGATGCAAATAACCTAGAACATACCCTAGGTGAAAGGAAATTCTAAGTATTTGAGGCACGAATACACTAATTTAGATAAGGGATTTCACAAAAACCAAGCAACCGGATCATACGCATAGGTTGTAGATTAACATAAACTGTCAAAAGTAATCAAAATTGTGTGCAAAAAGTACCACCGCACCAAAAATGGAAACATTACATGTCTAATCAACATCATGTGAGAACCTCGGGAAGTACGTAGTGGAAAATACATGTCTAACGAGCCAAAACCGAGGCCTGTAATATCATTCTTCTTCTGAGATGACAAGTCTCTAAGAGCCTCAACCAAAATAAAAGTCGTGTCCTAGTCTTGACTCGAGGAAACGTTGCATCCTCTTTGGCATTCAGCTCATCATCGGGGGCATTCCACACCGAGTCTTCTTGCAACCTAGCAAGGAAGGCCAAAGGTGGCAAGACAAAGTCGTCATCACTAACACAACTCTGTGAGGCACCAGGATCACAATGCGAAACATTGGACTTCTTGCCTGAAAAAAACACGACACTTACAACCAACCATGCACACAGCTAAACCACTACCCCATATCCAACGCAAACCAACTAATTTAAAAAAAAAAAAAAAAAAAAAAAAAAAAAAAAAAAAAAAAAAAAAAAAAAAAAAAAACCAATACAACACTATAGAACAAGACTGCACATATTCATACCCACCATGCACACAACGAATTCAAAACACAAGAACAATAGAGCACGACCAATAATAACAGCTTAAACATCATTGTAAATTATAAACCAAAGTACACACACTTATAGACTACCATGCTAACACCCCAAAGACATACTCAGCACAAGTGCAAACATATAACTCGAACAAAAAAAAAAAAGGAAAACAACACACTGAAAATTAGTAATATAATGCACATCCTATCACCTAACTACGCACACAACCATTCCAAAAAGGCAATGGTAATATAGTGCACACACTGTCACCCAATTACGCAAATAGTCATTCCAAAAAGGCATACGACGGAAAAAAATACATAGGCTGCAAAACCATTTTATTTGCTTAGAGCACAAGATGGCTCAAGATGTATGAAGAACTAGTGCTTCTGCTCAGCTAAATGCAAAACTTATTATTTACATTGAAAACAGAGCTTTTTAAGTTTGTCTTCATCCTCAGTTCTTTCTTTCCCATGCCTTTCCATATGATTATATCTTGTGTTGAGTTAGGCGAGCTTTATTGATATTTAGACTAATACACTGTTAAATATTTCCTCCTTTATTGTGTTTGGCCTGTGTTTTCTTTTGTTCATTTTTAGAAATTATATGATCTGTATTGTGTAGTAAGATGGAATAGAAGAAAAAAACAAACCAACAAAACCCAGCAACACCCCGGCCCTAACCCACCTAGCATACGTAAAAAATAGAAGGAAAAAAAAAATACTCACATAAGAAACAGAAATGGCCACCACTGCAAAAAATACAAAAAAATAAATAAATAATAAAAAAAAACACTAAAAGTATGAAATTAAACTCAAAAAAGAGAACATGAAGCAGCCAAAATATAACCCTAACCGTGGGCTCAAATAGGAATTTAATTTAAAAAAAAAAAAAAAAACAACCCTAAGGATACAAATTCTGGCAAAAAATCGGCACCCCATCAACACCCCACACACAAATCGACAAAGATGACGACACAAATGCATAACCCAAAGAAAAGGACCAACCCATCAAAAAACACAAGAACAAAAAAAAACGACAAATGCCAAAAGGAGGGGGGGGGGGGTGGAATTACCATGGCTCACACCACGAGCAAGTGGTCTCCGCCGCTTGCCTCTACTACGGCCCCACTGACGATCATTGCTTTGTGGAAGATGATGAGGGAGAATCAAGACCACATGATGCGAAGAAGAGAATGGCGTTCGGACGTGCACGGGATCGAGAGAGAACTACGGGCGACCTACTATTTGGTCAAAGTACCTATAAAGTCCTTGTACTATAGTGTTTTGTTCAATTTAGTTTTTGTACCTTTATTCTGTTCAATTTAGTCCATCTACTTTAAAAAGTGGTGAAATTAAGGACAATTGTCCAAATCTCATTAGGAACATGATTTTAATTATTTATTTTAGACATACTAATTTAATATATTGGTGATATTAATAACTAATTTTAAATATTTATAAAGAAATATATGAGTAAGAATATAAATATCGTCAGCGCCATGTAACCTAAGTTAGCCGTAATATTAACAACATTAACTATTGTCCTTAATTACACTATTTTTTAAAGTACAGGGACTAAATTGAACAAAATAAAAGTATAAGCACTAAATTAAACAAAACGCTATAGTACAAGGACCTCGTAGGTACTTTGACCCCTACTATTTTACCGGGCGTTAGAATTTTTTGCACTTTTAGTCCCACGACTATAGTGGCACTGGCAAAATTAATCCACGACTTTTGAACCTTGCAATTTTAGTCCACGACTATTGATTTTTTTGCAAAAATGGTCCTTCCGGCCACTTTTCCGCCAAAATTTCACCGGAAAAAAAAAATTCTCTATTTTTATCCGGGTTAAAATTGACATTTTACTTATGTCAAAAAATTAAAAGAAAAAAATTGATATTTGACTACATACAATATTACTGGGCTACATACTACTGCCCCAGGCGGCGGAGTCTACCATTATGTCTCTGAAAAATGGCACCCCTATCTAGCCGTTATTTAGTCTGCCAGTATGTCTTTTTTTTTTTTTCTTTTTCCTTTTTGACAATTCTCTCACCACTCCACTTTACCTTTGTGTTAACTCTCTCTTCTCATTTCCCCTTCCTTTCTCTATGATTGGTTAAATCAATCATAACCGTACAAATACAAAATCCAACGATGTAAATCAGTCCACACGTTTGTATTTTAAGGGTTGTTTGTATTTAAATATAATCCTCTCTCTCTCTCTCTCTCTCTCTATATATATATATATATATATATATATATATATATATATATATATATATATATATTTGCCAGTAGTCATTTGTCTCTGAAAAATGGCACCTCTATCTAGCCGTTATTTAGTCTGCCATTATGTCTTTTTTTTTTTTTTTCTTTTTCCTTTGTGACAATTCTCTCACCACTCCACTTTACCTTTGTGTTAACTCTCTCTTCTCATTTCCCCTTCCTTTCTCTATGATTGTTTAGAAGAAGCAGGGAGCAGAATGAAGCTTTTGGACGAAATGACTGTTATTAGGAATGCAAACGAATCAAATCGAGTCAAATATTTTACTATTCGATTCAAAGTGGCATAAAGAAATTAAGTAACAATTAGAATACCAATATAGATCAGTAAAGAAATTAAGTAAGAGTACGTTCATATTATTGACTAGTCTGGAAAAACAAACAAAAGAACGTACATACTAAATGTGGAATTTTGTGGAATTCAAGATTTTTGTGTATGAATGAAACAGAAAATGAAAGCATAACAAACCCTATAACCCTATAACCCTAAGCTCCTAACCTAGCGGCGTACTGCTAACTAGCTTAACAAAGGAAAATCTCACAAACAGTGACTGATAGACGAGAGACAAGTTAGACATCAAATTTCATAGATAATTGTTCTTATTTAAATATTAATTTGATGTATTTGATGTGTGCTGTAGTGTTGCTTGTGAGATTAGATAAATCAAATTATATAATGAAAATCTCAATTGTATTCTTTGCTTTGACAACAACAAGTTCAATAATTCACTAATTCAACTAATTTGACGCAAAGATGGTAATTTAAGTGCAATTCAGCAAGTACTCCTAGGCAGCACGCAATTTAGTGAATTGATGCAAAGATAACAGACTCAGTTCATGTGCTATATATTGATGTTGGGTAATAAGGTGGAAAACTCAAAAATAATAATCCTACGAAAAGATTATTATTAAATGGAAAAAAAAAAACAAAAAATTGGGAAGGAAAAAGGTGGATGATTTGGATAGTGGTTAATACGAGTTTGAACAAATCGTTCTTTTCCTTAAAATCTTATTTGCTACCTCCCACAAGTGCTAGGAGCGTTGTAGTCTAGGTTTTCCAAAATAAAACGTGCTACGGTTCAACGTTTGAGCACCCAAACTTTGAACCCGGCGAACTAGAGCAAAGCTTAGAACACAGTAGGCTAAGAGAGGAGTAGAAGCAGAGATTTTGGAGCTGGAAAACAATTGTCTATGTTCTTGTAAAAATTCTGCTGCTACTCCTAGGCAGCACACAATTTAGTGAATTGATGCAAAGATGACATACTCAGTTCATGTGCTACTAATGTTGGGTAATAAGGTGGAATACTAATGTTCGGTAATAAGGTTGAATATAATGATATGGAGTAAGATTTAAAACTCAAGAACCAAACTTCACCGAAATATCTAAACAAATAATGTAATTAAGAATGATTGGATATGGATCATTGGAAGCTTTATGGAGTGAAAATGTCACAATTACTTTTTTTGAAGAATATTTATGATGATATGAAGATAAAAATCACAAGTTTAGAGTTTGTAATGAAATTATTTGAAAGGGCACTCATTATATTTCTCAAGTATTGTGTCATTACTCTTTAGGTCGGTGAATTTTGGGTATTTTGAGGAATTCTAGACATAGAAAGCGAATGGTACTTCAATTCAAGGCCTCTAATAGTAGGGGGTGTGGGAAGAAGTTTCAAGACTATACGGACAGAATGTACTGTAAGTCGCGCATGGACAGCTCAGTTGGTTATAGGGGTAAAATTTGAAAAGAATGACTAGGGATTGAATCTCACCCGCAACAAAGATTAGAATTGGAGATTCAACCTTTTGGGAAGAATATAACTAAACATTTTTAAAAGAATTCAAAAATATAACTTAAAAAAAATTGAATAACAACTAAAACCAATACAAAATCAGCCGATCAACGGCTCATTTTTCAAAACCACGAAAAGAATTATTGGGATGGAGACGCTTTCCAGGACCGTGGTAACATAAAAAAAAATAAATAAATAAAAGAAATTGCATTTTTAAATTCCAGTGGCCACTGGCCACTTGGCCACTAGGCCAGCAGAGCTGAGGGCCTTGGGTTTGGGTTATTTGACAAAGAATATATTAGTTTCTTTCTTTAATTTAATTTCTTTCTTAATTATATTGTCAGTTTCCATAATACTATGTTAGCCAATTAAGGGAATATTCTGTATTTCTGTTCTTTTGCTGTTCCTGTTGTGAAACACTAATTTTTTTAAAAAACGCGGTGGCATTTTCGTAAATAATTGAACATCGAAGTGCAAGTAAAATGTATTACAAGTGCATGTAAAATGTATTATAGGTGCAAGTAAAAATTTATACTGAGCATCAATACTTAGTTGCACCTATAGTTCTAAGTAGTTGCACCTATAGTTCTAAGTAGTTGCACACATAGTTATAAGTAGTTGCACCTAGGTGTATGAATGTTTGCGAGTGGTTTTCAGGGGTATTACTACCCGCTGAACTCAGATCAATGAATGTTAACAAGGCAAAATTACACGCACTTATAGGTGAAAGTAGGTGCACCCATAGTTATAAATAGTTGCACAGATAGTTATAAGCACACCTAGGTGCATGAATGTTTGCGGAAAGTGAATGCTAACAAGGCAAAATTAAATGCACTTATAGGTGAAAGTAGGTGCACCTATAGTTATAAGTAGTTGCACCTATAGTTATAAATAGTTGCACCTATAGTTATAAGCACACCCAGGTGCATGAATGTTTGCGGAAAGTGAATGCTAACAAGGCAAAATTACATGCACTTATAGGTGAAAGTAGGTGCACTTGTAAGTGATTTTACTTGCACTTCGATGTTCAATTATTTACGAAAATGCCACCGCATTTTTTTTTTAAGTTATTAGATCTGGACATGTGTCGCGCGCTGATTTGTTCGCATTTCCCTCCTGAGCACTTATTCGCACCTGAGTGCATCCCTATATATATATATATATATATATATATATATATATATATATATATATATATATATATATATATTATTTTGATCACTATATTCAATATATGATAATTCAAAAGTATCATCACTTAATTTTAACTAATTTTTTAAATTTTGTTACTTAACAATATTTTAATATTGGGCATAGGTTTTCGCCCAATATTAAAATATTGTTAAGTAACAAAATTTAAAAAATTAGTTAAAATTAAGTGATGATACTTTTGAATTATCATATATTGAATATAGTGATCAAAATAATATATATATATATATATATATATATATATATATATATATATTTATATTTATATAATAATATAATAATTTACAAATAATAATAAGATAACACCCACATATATGATATATTGATATGTAACGTAACCTTGATATATATACACAAATAATATACATACATATTATTTATATACATACATATTATATATATATATATATATATATATATATATATATATATGTATATATAAATTTAATATTCATATAAATATTTAATTAAAATATAATTTATAATTAAATTAATTGTTATATGATAATTTTAATAAAATGCTAACTAAAAATAGGAAAAAGATATGATAGATGTAGGTGTATGGTAAGATTGGTGGATATATTAAATACTAACGGTGTTATAACGGTGTAAGGGTGATTTTGTCCAATACAAATCAAATGTACAACAATTAAAGCAAAATGTATATATTTATTAGCATATAAAAAAAGGACAAAAATCAAGGACATAACTTGTATTGACACTTATTATGTTTTTAGATATATATATATATATATATATATATATATATAGAGAGAGAGAGAGAGAGAGAGAGAGAGATATGTGTAAAAAAATGACTTTAATTGGATTGATGGGATGGAGTGAAACCAAATTTTCTTTCATTCTTAATTCTTCTTATGTTGTTGTTGTTTCATGTTTCTGTAGTGAGGAAATATTTTTTCTATTTTTAACAAGTTACTACGAATAGCGAACTACTGTTCGCAACAACAATTTGGGGTTGCAAACAGTAGCACCTTCTTGTTGTTCGGAGTCTCTTATTGCAAATAATAGTTCTTTGCGTGATGCCTAGCAATATATCAAGTATAATTATATATATATATATATATATATATATATATATATATTATAAATATTAATTTTTTTTTATTTTATGCAAATTGTAATTACATTTTTAAATATTTTATTTGATCAATTCTTTTATTATAAATTTTATTATTCAATATTGTTATGAATTTCTAATGAAATAATTTTTTTTTTATGTTTATTAATAATATAAATAAGTAATTAGCATATAAGTCTCAACCTACATACTATGGAGATAAAAAATAATGTTGAGAATGTTGATGTGGGTGAAGAACTATATAATAAGAAAATTTTATGATATATAATAAATGTTTTGTAAGAAAATTATATAAATGATAAGAATCAAAATCATTGAATGTTTGTAAAGATGTATTCAATTTATAATTTCAATGACTTTTGTAGATTTTTTAAAATAAAAAGTTGATAAAAGTCTATGAATGTTTTTTATATAGACTTTTATAGAGTCTTATAAAGTTTTAAAAAGTTTTGAACGACTCTATGAAAGTCAATCAAAGTTTATTAAAATCTACAATTTTAAAAGTCTTTAAAACTCTACAAAAGTCATGATTGAATACACCCCCTTAGTTATTTTCAGCAAATCTTTTGTTGTTTAGTTTATTTTCATATATGTGATTCTGCTTTGGCTTTAAAAATACACACACACACACAGACACACACACACACACACACACACACACACACATATAGCAGTTCGCACACCCCACGCACACAACTGGATTCTACCATGCACATATTCACCCCACCCGCAATAAATCAAACCCCCCGCTATATCTAATGTGTATATTTGTTGTGTTTAATAGGTGACGGCCAACGCGAACACAGTGCAACAGAATGTGCCATGGGAATACACAAAGATGGTGCAAAATATTGGAGACCCACCACACAAAATGAGAAGACACCGTATGAAGGACAACAATTCGATACAGTAGACACAGGGATTGATTTCTACGTGGACTACGCTAAAGAGGCAGGATTTGATGTTAGGCACGGCACAAAGCATAGAAATCGGAAGGGGGAAGTGTCAATCAAATACTTGTTGTGCTCACGGGAGGGATACAAAGCCGAAACAAAAGAACCCCAAAATACCACAAAAGGAAGAAAGAGACGGAGGAGAACGTCCAACAGGACAGGATGTAAGGCGCGTATGGTACTGACAAAGCGTAAAACAAGCGGATACAAAGTCCATGCAATCGAGCTGCGACATACACACTGTCTATGCTCAGACGCAGGCAAACCTTTTCTAAAGATAAATAGGCAACTTGACATCGGCCACAAAACCTTTTTGGCTCACTGTGCAAAGGCAAACATAGGCCCTACAAAAGCGTTCAGACTATTCAAAGAGATGGTTGGAAGCTTTACAGATATAGGAGCAACATGCATTGAGTTCTGCAATTTTAGGCGAGACCTATTGGCCTATATAGCTGAGGCAGACGCCCAAATGGTGATAGAAGACATGTTCAAAAGAAAAGAGGACAACCCAGACTTCTACTTCGATTTTGACATAGACGAAGACGCTCAATTAACCAGATTATTCTGGGCAGACGCACAATCCCGAAGGAATTATGCATGCTTCGGCGATGTCATGTCATTCGACGCTACATACAGCACAAACAGGTAAATTTCAGTATAGATTGAATACAATAGCTACTGTGTGTGCACGCATAGAAATACATGTGTGCGCACAGAATACTGCAGGGACAGAAAATAACTAACATGCCGATCACACCACTAACACCACCCATGCTTACACTGCAGGTACAAGTTAGTCTTCGTCCCCTTCACGGGCGTGGATAACCACAAGAGATGCATAACATTTGGGGCAGGCCTAATTGCGAAAGAAGACGGTAGAGTCATATGAGTGGCTACTAACTAAGTTCAACACTGCAATGGAATACGCGCCAAGATGTACTACAACTGACCAAGACCCTGCACTAAAGATAGTTGTACCACAAACTATGCCAACAACAAGGCATAGATTCTGTATGTGGTACATTATGACAAAAGTGGGGGAAAAGGTATGGGTTGCCTTGTGGCACAACCCGGACTTCAAAAAGGCATTGAATAGTACCGTATGGGATGACACACTGACCACAGATGAATTCGAGAGAAAATGGGAAACAATAATGAAAGAATACAACCTTAAAGACCATAGGTGGTTTACCCAGCTTTACGAGGCGCGTGCATCATGGATACCAGCATACTTCAATGACATATTAATGGTGGGACTACTCCGGACAACATCAAGATCATAATCAAAAAACAGCTATTTCGGTAAATTCACAAACCACCACTGCAGCCTAGTAGAATTCATAGCACAATACAACAGCGCCATCGGAGAACAAAGACACAAGCAGGCAAGACTAATCGCAGAAAATGAAGGTTCGTACCCTGAAACCAAAACCCCTTTGAGTATTGAGAAGCACGCTACTACAGTGTACACTATAAACATATTCTACGAATTCCAAGAAGAGGTATGGGAAGCCAGTTTCACATGTGACATCATCGACAAACACAACATAGGGGATATATGGAAATACACAATTAAGGAAAAATGTATGAAGTAACTGAAACTCCACAAGCAAGGGAAATAGAGTGTACGTGCAAAAAGTTCAACCGTGTTGGTATACTATGCAGACATGTGCTGTTGGTGATGAAGAAAAACGGGTATGAGTTAATCCCAGAAAAGTATATTGTTCCACGATGGACACAAAACGCGTGTGCACACCCATTATACGATGTCCCATGGGCAAGAAAAACAAATATTACCAAGACAAATAAAACAACAAAAGTTGCAAATCAACTATGGAATGAATTCTACAACTGCATGGGATTAGCGAATGGTTGGCCTGACAAGATGGACCAAATGTTGGCAACATTGCAACAACTGAAAAAAGATCTACAAAAGGAGGCGCACCAAACACAAGAGGGAGCGCACACCGAAACCGTGTTTGAGAGACTAGTTGGATCAAGCAGACCAAGCGACATACAAATAAAACCCCCACAGGTTGCAAAAAAACAAAGGGAGTGGAAAGAGACTCAAAAGCAACAAAGAAATAGCCACAACGAAGAACCAAAAGAAAAAGGAACGGACATGCAACATATGCGACCTCCCGGGCCACAACAGCCGCACCTGTCCAGATAAACTTGCATAAGCGAATGTTTGAAAGACTTTTGAATGTTCTTATGTTTACAATTATGAACCGTATTTAATTACTTATATGAAGCAAACACTTTATTTAGTAGGAAAAAATGAATTACCACCACTTATATTAGGCAACAATGAAATACCAAGCAGCACAAACACTGCACGACCTATATGTGCGCACACCGCAACACAGACATGCGCACCCAGACCCATAGCCACCAACCCCCGCGCACACATGGAAGAATGCCAAGCACGCATGCAAATGGGAAGCAGTGAGTAATCCTTTGGTATAGACAAATCTGGTACCTATAGAATGTTATTATATTTACAATTATGGACCGTATTTAATTACTTGAAGCAAACACTTTATTTATTACCACCACTTATATTAGGCAAAATTGAAATAGCTAGCAGCACAAACACGGCACGACCTATATGTGCGCACACCGCAACACATACATGCGCACCCAGACCCACAACCACCAACCCCTGCGCTCACATGGAAGAATGCCAAGCACACATGCAAAAGGGAAGCAGTGACTAATCCTTTGGTATAGACAAATCTGTTTTCTATAGAATGTTATTATATTTACAATTACGGACCGTATTTCATTACTTGAAGCAAACGCTTTATTTATTACAACCACTTATATTACACAAAATTGAAATAACTACCAGCAAATGGGAAGCCATGAGTAATTATTGTGAACAGAAAGGATACATAACTAGTATAGTCAGATGCTGAGTGAAAACACGCGCACACAAAACCACACAAACCTGCACACAAATCAAATGACATCGACCCCAAAAAGCACACACTACCGTACGGGGAGATATCAATTACTCGACCAGGACATACGAACAAACCAACCATATATTAACCATATAATAACCGTATGCAGTGGTAGTAACCACAACAAACATGTGGAATCAAATTGTGCACATTACATACACCACCAAAAACACACACCACAAAATCCACTGCCAGTGTGGAATCAATGTGTGCACATTACATACACCACAAAAACACACACCCTACCTAAACAAACGACATAACTAAGTTGAAGGGAGTGGAGCTGATATTGATCGGTACGCCCGCAACAGGTTGTCTTCCCTCATCGCATTATGCTGCGATGTGACCAGCTCATTCATGTACCGCAACCGTAATCTATGCAACAACGTACTGTCCCCCTTAACCAGACCACAATCCCAATCACGAACCCGTTGCCCAACAAACGTCTCCATGTGCCGCATTAAAAAGACACCACAATCAATCTTATTCTTCGAATCACGCCACCCCATCTGCAACCGCTTGGATTCAACACAGGCACAATCTGAAAACCTCTTAGGGGAAATATCTTTATAAACCTCACACAGCATCGCCTTCTACACATGGGAAAACCATAGGAAAAATCAGACAATATGCAGACCACAAGGTTACAAAATCTTTAAAAAAATGAATTGGAAGAAACAGTGCCAACACTAACCAACTCCTCAACACAGCCACCATACTTGTCCGCCTTTGCTATGGGATAGGAGTCATTATCAATAATTTCATACCGACACCGGACAAAATCAAAGCACAACAGAAAATAGTGACCACGTCGTAGAATCGGAAAAAAAATCTGCACACAACAGAAGGGTGACATATAAATGGAACTGGTTGTGAACCCAACACAAGGCAAAAATAAATTCAGCACCGTGCATCTAAAAATAGATAAGCATGCACACAAAACTCAAAGTAAGACTGAACACAAAACAACAATCATACCATGTCAACCGTCATAATATTTTCATACGGAGATGCCGCGAGGTCCATCATTAGCCTCTCACGAAACCACACGACCCTCTGATCCCATCCTCGAGAAGTATCAACCACAGTCGTGAGCTAACACAAGCCACCACCAACGCACACAATAATCCAAATAAACATTAAACAACATACCTCACGAAAAACAAAAGGGAAATGAAATTTCTGCTACTAAAACTAACCGTGGTGAACGTCAAAGCAAAAAGGCGTGAAGGGGCCGACCGAGACTTAGAATGCTCCAAAAAATTCAGCACAGCAGCCCAAGCATCTATAATCGCTATATCAACCTGTGAACCTGGCGTTAGTGACAGAAAATTTTCCCACGTCGCCGACCTACCGCCTGCTGAAAATATAGTACGTCCCCTAACACAAACAAAACAACAAACTATCACCAAAAAAAAAAAGGAAAACCTAAAAAAAAAAGCCAAATGGAAACACCACAAAAGAAACCAAACCACTACACTAACATGTCAGCACCGGATCCCCCAAGCAACCAATTCACAATTAACGCATCTTCCGGGGCATCAGGCACAGGAAATGTAACACACTCACTGACACCGAAAGGCTGATACTGAAGGCGAGTGGCAACCACAGGAATATTAGACGCACAGTACTTAGACGGACGAACAGATTTAATCGGGGCCGCACACCCAGCACCCCCCGACAAAAGAGGGCCGCGGGAACCACCAGCCCCACCACGCTCCTGCAGAATAAAAAAATAGGCCAAACAACACTTAGCAAACTGTGAGCACACACCCAGCACACTACATTGAACACCAGAAATACCAAATACAGGCACGCACATGTATCGCAGTACGCTAGCACACCCTCTAAATATGTGAAACACTATTTCTATAGAGATATAAACAAGACAAACCTCAGTCGGTGTAGTAAACTCCGGAACATCTGAGCCGACAGCATCACCACCACCCCCATCAACATTATCACCGCCCTCATCACTAGAACATTGCCAAGCACGAGAGCAAATACATACTTGCACACAATAACGACAACCAATATTAATCACTGCCAGGAAAAAAAAAATTTAAAGAACAAACCTCATCTACAGTAGTAGTCTCTGGAGACTGCGGCATAGGGCAACCACCCACTCCTGCCCCCCCCACCACCATCACCCCTAACAGTCCGGGTCAGTCCAGCCTCCTTCGCCGCGGCTGCCAACCCAGCACACATCACCACCAAGCTTACCGAATCCATAAGATTACCAGAGTCACGCCGGTTTAGCACATCAGCAGCTCGACCCCCGGCACCCGCCGCTGCAAAATCCTGAGTTAGGCCAAGGCTAAAAGACGGCATATCATCCACGCCAAACCCGTCAGAAATTTGCCGGAAAGTAGCCTCCAACTCCCGCACCCGACACTGCATAGGACCATACAAGCAACGACAAACCTCCCCCTCCGCACGGCTACCACGTGCCATCTTGAAAAACTGAACCAAGCTATCAACCGAACTTGCAAAACCACCAACAGCCTCACCAACCACACATTCAAACGTCTAGGCAAACAAAACAAAAAGACACCACATTCATTAACATGAAAACAGTATTCACACTCTAGTCAAACACTATACACAACCCACACACAAGTCCAATAGTGCGCACGCAAAATACCCAACCGCAAAAAAAAAAAAACAAGATTACAAAACCATATGCAACCCTACATACACATCATGCAGTGCTAAACCAATAAAAGCACGAATACGAAGATAAAAAAATTTGGTGTGCAAGCAAGACAAAATGGTGTGCACTTCTACCTTAGGCCCATGATCAAGACCATCCACTTCAACATTCAAGCCCACCCCAGCAGCCTCAATCTCCCCACGACCAAAACCACCACCACTCATCTCCGCAGACTCCCTAGCAAACAGCAAATCAGATGTCCATCCACGCAAAGACGGCACAACCCGGGGGACAGACCGCTCAAACGCCAACACACGGTCCACATAGAAGAGCTGAAACAAAAAACAACACAATAAGGGAATACCACAATGAAACAGTAAAAAGACACAAAATAACAAATACTATCATACCACAACAAACTCCGCCGGGCCCACGAAGCATTTATGACGACCAGAAATCCAAGCATCCTGAGTTTCCACCAAATAATCTAGCACCAGCTTGCACCAATTTAACTCGTGGATCCGAGAAACATCATCAAAGCAATCAAAATACATTTGATTTGCATAGCCATTGCTCATACAACAAACCAGCGTAGATAGCACCAACATACAAAAGTGCCTCTTAAACCAGTCACCACCATCAACCTCTGCAATAACCTTGTCTGCAACCATGGACAGCGACACCGTATACCGCACCTTCCCAAACAGCCCCCTCCAATGTCTCAACAGGTTACTAATCTGCTGCCTCTCACGCTTCACCATCTTGGACTCGCCACGTGGAAACCCCAACACCAATTCAACGTCGTGCTCGTAAACAGGAAGGACTCTGCCACCACCCAAATCAAACGTCCTTGACTGCCCATCAAAGTTAGATAGGAGCCAATGCACAAGGCTAGGCGGACACTCGGACACCTTGAAATCCAACAAATGGCCAAACCCTAACCCCCTAATATCCTCTTTCTGTCGCGCAGACAAATCCTGAAGCGCATCAACAAGCACACCAGACTGCCCCCGAAACTTAACAGTCAGAAATTCACCATCCTCTTCTACAGGCCCCTCACCACCATCGGAAGAATCTTCAGGCGCATTCCACAGCGGGTCTTGCTCCAACCTAGCCAAGAAAGCCAAAGGTGGGGAAACGAAGTCATCATCGCTTGCACCCCCCTCACCCACTCGTAGAACAGGGCGCACCCCCTTAACCTTCTTACCTGCATAAAAGAAGACTCGCAATATTCACTAGACAGCTAACCAGACACAATTATGCCAACCCCTGCACACCTAAACAGGTAAAAAAAAAAAAAAAAAAACCACCTAGACACCTAACCAACACTAGAACGCACACAACTATGCCAACCCTTGCACAGTTCAAATACACATTTACAACACTAACATACCACAATTTAAGATGAATGAAACCTGGAAATAAACTACAATTATTATTGCTGTTATTATTATTATTATTACATACAAAAAAAAAAACAAAAAAAAAAACAAAAAACACAAAGCAACATGCCCCATCTAGCACATGATAGTGTAATTATTAGCCAACAAAATAATTTCACTGGACAATTCAAACCAAAACAATTCTAGTTGTTTCTAATGCCAACAAAAACAACAATACTAATCGGCATGTCATGAACAAATACATATACTAATTTAAAAAAAAAAAAAAAAAAAAAAAAACAAACAAAACCGGAACCAGTCCCCCCCACCCCACCCCGCCAACCCCACGAACCCAGCTAGCCCCCCTCCCCCCACCGGAACCAGAACCCAGCACCACCCCAACCCCCACTGCCACAAGCAGTCCCCCGGACCACACAGACAAAAAACCCACCCCAAACCCCCTAATCCTTGCCCTACAACACCGTCGTGCACCGCCAACGTGCCTTCCGACGGTGCACGGGAGCCCGCACCCTCAACCCAACCCGCCACAACCCCAAACGACCAAAAAAAAAACCCTAGCTACAAAATCCGGCAGCCCCGACAACCTCCGATCATACCCCCCGGCCTACCGTCCACCAAGCAACAAAAGCCCCAAAAAATTGAGCGAAAAAGATAGCATAAAGCAAAGAAAAAAAAAACGAAACTAACATCCCCCTGTCTCCGGTGGTCCCCCCCTCTTCAGCCTGCCGCGGTCCCCACCGACAACCATAGCAACGTGGAAATGAACAACCCAATGTGCGCCTGAGACCAGATGCAAGCCAACGCGAGTGTGCTAATCTCGTCACACACACTCCTGAAGCAAACCCAGCGAAGAGCGACAGAATAGAAGAGTCCAACGAAAGTGCGCGTGAGTTTGAGCGAAAGAATAGAAGAATACACCCTCTGACTAGGACTCATACTAAGAAAATACCAAATGTACCCCTCTTAACATAAAAACTCAATAAATTAACCAAAACCGCCCGCCCAAATCAGAGCCATCCAATCGCATCATCCAACGCACCAAATTAGTCCTCATGTTTATATTTTAAAATGGGTTTTCACCTGAATATTTTTTTTTTTTGAAAATTTTCTGCGGTGCTTCATTAGAAAAATGCTGAAATAATGTCTGGTGGGTGAGTATCCCAGTACATAGTATCAGGTTGCTGATAAGCCGTAGTGGCTAAAGCATGAGCTAAATAATTGTCCGATCTAGAAATATAATTAAAAGAACATGAGTGAAAATAAACGGCAATTTGCCTGCAGCTATCAATGGCATAGCCAACGTAAGAGAGAAACGCAGTGGTTGATGATGTAAGGTAGCGTTGTAGTGTCAAACAATCCGTGTAGATCTCAATATTCTGTTCACCTCGATCCTTTAGCCATGATAAAACTTCCTTACACGCCAAAGCCTCAGCCATAAGTGGTGACGTACAGGCCGGTAGCGGCGCGGTTAGTGCCGAGATATAGGCTCCATCTCCATCTAATAAAACGGCCCCTACAGTTGCATTCCCTGTCTCGTGTAGATATCCCGCATCGACCCTGCATCTTCTCACTGGCGGCACAGAGGATCCGGCGGCGTCGGCAGCACCGCGGCCGGCGGTGGGACTCGCTTGGGCAGCGTGGCGGTTTTCTGTCGGCAGCGTAGCAGTGGCAGTGGCAGCCACGGCTGGGCGGGACTGAGTCCATGCGGTCTTGGCTGCCGCTGCGGCTCTGAGTAGGGACCCCGGGCGTGGTAAAAACGCCTCCCAAACTGCACCATTTCGAGCTTTCCAAATATTGTATAGAATTGATGCTGCATATAACATTCCATCAGAATCTAAAATATTTAGAAGTTCCCCAAACCAAACATGAAAAATATCCGTGACAATATTGGGGATTGTAAGGTTGGATTGATCCCAAATGTTTCTTGCAAAATCACACAAGACTAATGCATGCATTGTATTCTCATGTGATATCCCACACATAGCACAATATGGGTTCACCTCCACCCTCTTTAAAAGCAAGTTCGTAGTTGTAGGCAAAATATCACAAATAGCTCTCCAGAGGAACATTTTCCACTTTGGTGGAATTTTTAGTCTCCATAAAGCTAACCAATTAGTAAAGGGGCCTTGATTATTCTCATAATCTCCCACCAATCGTCTGTACCCGCTTTTCACAGAATATAATCCTCTCGGGTCCCCGTACCAATACCATGCATCATTATAATCCCGGGATACAGGTACTCTCATAATTCTCTCGACATCCGTAGGTTGAAATAAATCTGATAAAATTTCATTATCCCATGTACCAGTTTGTTGATCTATTAGCCCCACTACTCTGGCCTCTCGTAACTGTATAGGCATCTCTGTTTGTATCATAGGGTCCTGGTCATCCAGTAACCATGGATGGGTCCATATAGATGTAGTTTCCCCATTCCCAATTCTTCGTCTGACCCCACTACAAATTATGCTCTTTGATGCCATTATACTCCGCCAACAAAAACTGGGATTATTTCCTACCTGCGCATCAAAGAAAGTATCCCTGGGAAAATATCGGCTTTTGTAAACACGAGCTACTAAGGAATCAGGCTTAGTGAGCATTCGCCATGCCTGTTTCCCCAACATAGCTAGATTAAATGCACGTAGGTCCTTAAAACCCAATCCACCATACTTCTTAGGAACACATAGCTTGTCCCAAGCCTTCCAGTGAACTCGGTTGTCCGTCCCAGAACCCCACCAATATCTATTCATCGTTCTTTCTATAGCCGTGCATACTGATATAGGTAGCAAAAAAACACTCATTGAGAAGGTAGGCATAGATTGTGCCACACTTTTCAACAGTATTTCTTTCCCTGCCTGAGACAATAGCCTTTTATTCCACGACCCAATTCTTTGGCGTATTTTATCCTCAATATATGCAAAAGCTGCCTTTTTATTCCTACCCACAAACGAAGGTAGACCCAAATACTTGCCAAAGTTTGGTGCCTGCTCCACCCCCAAAACTTGGGCCACACTTTCCCTATCCACATTACTCGTATTCCTGCTATAACAAATACTCGACTTGTGGTAGTTAACCACCTGTCCCGATAGATCCTCATATACAGTCAGGCATTTCTTTATCTCATTAGCCTCTTCCACATTAGCCTTAAAGAATAAAAGGCTATCGTCCGCAAAAAACAAATGAGAAATCTGAGGGGCACCTCTTGCTACCCTACATCCATGAATTAATCCCGCTCTGTTAGCCTGTTGTAGTAACAACGAGAGTCCCTCTGCACAGATAATAAACAAATATGGGGATAGCGGGTCTCCCTGTCTCAAACCACGCGTGGGTATTATTGGGTCACTCCTTGAGCCATTTATCAGAATACTATAGGAGACTGTGGTCACACATTTCATAATCAAATCAACCCATCTATCATGGAAACCCAATGCCATCATCATATTACGGAGAAAAGGCCACTCCATTCGATCATACGCCTTAGCCATATCCAGCTTAAGTGCACCCCAGCCCCTCAATCCACACTGTTTTCGATTCAGAAAGTGCCCCACTTCTGCAGCTAATAGAATATTATCTGTTATCAATCTATCTGGGATAAAAGCACTCTGTGTCTCAGATATTATTCCTTCCATCAAAGGCTTCATTCTATTAGCCATCATTTTAGCTATTATTCTGTAAATGACATTGCTAAGTGCTATAGGGCGCAAATCAGTTACTAACTCTGGATTACTCTTTTTAGGGATCAACACAATATCTGTCTCATTCAAGCCAGACGGGAGGTCACCTAATTCAAGACAGTTTAGCACAAAACTCGCAACATCCCCTCCTACCACATCCCAGAAATGCTGATAAAAACCCGGATTCATTCCATCCGGTCCTGGTGCTTTATCCGGATACATTGCAAACAATGCATCCTTTACTTCCTCCAGATTAAATGGCCGTAATAGTGAGTCATTCTGCGCCTGTGATACCCTGGGTTCTATCCCCCCAAAAAAATCATCTCTAGTTCCCGGACCCCCAGAGCTGAAAATATTCTTAAAATAGTCCAGAATGATATCTCTCATGGGATCCCCCTCCAACCAATCCCCATTGTCATTCATTAATCTAAGTAAAGTATTCTTTTTCTTTCGGTGAGAGGCATACCTGTGAAAGAATTTGGTATTGGCGTCAGCTTCCTTGAGCCAGTGCTGCTTGGCTCTCTGCCTCCAGTATGCATCCTCCTGGGCCTCAGTGCGACTCAGAAGTTGCTCTATTCGCTGAAACTCGACAAGAGAGGCCGAGTCAGTGCATCCTCTCAAACGTTGTTGATCCCGTTTCAGCTGCACAATCTGTTTCCCATACTTATGGAACCGATCCCCACCCCATCGTGTTAACCGGTTTCCACAGTATTGAACACAACCCTGTAAACCCTGCCCTCTCCCTTCCTGCCACGCCTGCTCCACCACACCCCTACATCCCTCATCATATAACCATGCCATCTCAAACCTAAAACCACTTCTTCTAACCCCATCCCTCCCTACCTCCTCCTGAACTGTGAAAAAAATGGCTGAATGATTTGACTTCCTGGTTTTCAAATTCATAACCTTTACATGGGGAATTATATTGCGCCACTCGTTCGTTACTAGGACCTTATCAAGTCTCTCCTCAATCCAGTTTGCAGTCCCTTTCCCCTTCTCCCAGGTATATGGGTATCCAATCATTGGCAACTGGGCCAATCCACAATCCTCAATCGTCTCCCCAAAACCTCGAAGAAGGCTATTCGGATGTGGATTTCCCCCTCTCTTCTCATACTGGTATAGCAAATCATTAAAATCCCCCACCACCACCCACGGGAGATTTGATTTTGCCGCCAACATTCTCAACAAATCCCATGATTCAGCACGCATATTACGGTCCGAATAACCATAGTAACACGTCATTCTCCAGGCCGGATTACCTGTCATAGTTACCTCAATATCAACGTAGTTTCTTGAGTAACTAAGGAGTCTCGCCGTATTATTCTTCTTCCACAATAACGCTAGTCCACCACTCAAACCATCATTGTCAACATAAAATAAGCCTTCGAAACCGATCGTAACACGAAGACGCTCAGCATGATCTCGCGCTACCTTAGTTTCTATTAGGAATACAAAGTCGGGTTGCTTTTTGGACACCATGTCCACCACCTCTCGAACTGTCCGTGGATTACCCAAGCCACGGCAGTTCCAACTCAGCGTACTCATTAGCGTCGCCAAACAGTGATGATCACCGGAAAAAACGTAGGAAACCGTCGGAAACCTAGCAAACCCTAGGGGAGGAGAAAACTCTAGCAAACCCTAGAGAGAAAAATTACACGTTCGGCCGTGGAAGAGAGCCTGAATATAATTATATATATATATATATATATATATATATATATATATATATATATATATATATACATATATATATATATACATATATATATATATACATATATATATATACACATATATATATATATATACATATATATATATACATATATATATATATATATATATATATATATATATATATATATATATATATATATAAACATAATAAGCTTCAATCTAGGTTATGTCCCTAGTTTTATGTCCGTTTTTTCTGTTAACTTTTTTTGTACCTTACGCTATAATTGTTGTACTACATGATTATTTGGACAAAAATATCTCTGCCGTTATAACTTCTGTTATCTTTCACGTTATTACCATGCACATGCATACACAATATCTTTTTCTTACATTCTTCAATTGGTAAGTTTGATTTTATTTAGATTTAATTAAATGTTACCATAGTTATATTTAGTAATATATCATTTCTATAATTCTTACTTCATTAATATTAATATGAATTCTACAATTATATATATATATATATATATATATATATATATATATATATATAACTAAGATTTTAACATTAAATATTAATATTGGGCATATATTTTTGCGCATCGCGCATATGAAATACTAGTATATATATAAAGGAGAAAACCTAAAACGAAATTTAAACACTATTACTTTTTCAAAAACAATTCATTGATATGATAGATTGAAATGAATTTAGGCCATGAATATTTTTCTTTGAAAATTAACGAAATTGTTATATTTAATAATTAGTATTTGCGCTCGTGCGATGCACGGAATGGATTTGTTGTAATATATTAAGAATATATGAATCGATATATTAATTATTTAAATTAGAACATCAAATATTATATAGTGTAATTAAATATATGGTTTGGATCGTTTATATATTTTGATGTTATCATTGCTTGAATTTGTACAAATAATTGCTCAAATTAATAGCTAATGTCTAGATGTACGCATGCAGTGCTATAAGCCTATAATAACTTTGAAGATTTTATTTATCATTGTTTAGTATTTTCATAAATTAGGCAAATGTGTTCGTTCTCTAACAACTCAGTTATAGAAAAGAATTGTTATCCTTCTTTCCAAACTTCACCTCTATGACCAGTTGAGCTGCCCATGCGGGCAATGAATTGCTATCCTTATTCATTGGTATGGAAAATACATTTTTTTGTCTAGATATATAGCATTTTTTTCATTAAAAAATTTAATATCACCGATTATATTTACACATTATTGAAACCTCTTTGTAGAAGACATTAGTAATGACAACACAATCTTGTTCATCTTCGTCTAGAGCTAACACCTTCAATCCATCAGAACAGGTTACATGGGTGAAAATATGTAATGGTAGAATATCACTCAATTAGTTATCCTTTTATATTTTCAGTCAATTAGTAATATCAGATTCACTTTCAGCCAATTATTATTTTATTTCGTTTCATTTTTAATAGATGATGTAGATATTATTATTGAAAAATTTACGTTCCATTTTTAATTTACAATTACTATTGTTTAAAATATGCATTTACTATTGATAATGTAGAATATTATTATTGAAATATTTTTCTCTAATTTTAAATTTTCATTTCATTTTTAATTAAAATGCAATGATCTGGCCATTTTTTTTTTGTTTTAGTCAATTATGAATCAATTTTTATTTGCAGTCAATTATTAATATTCATTTCTTTTTATATTTTTAGTTAATTAGTAATATTAGATTCATTTTTAGTCAATTATTTTAGTCTAACCAATTGAAATATTTCCGTTCAATTTTAGTTTCCCTTCCATTTTTAATTAAAATGCAATTATCTAACCATTTATTTTTTTCACATTAGTCAATTATAGATCATTTTTTATTTGCAGTGAACTATTAATATTCATTTCCTTTTATATTTGTGAAAGATTTATGACACAATTGTGGTTTGATGTATTATATTGTGTAATATTATTGTGAAAAATTAAAATGCAATGATCTGACCATTTTCTTTTCTATTTTAGTCAATTATGGATCATTTTTTTTTATTTTCAGACAATTATTAATATTCATTTCTTTTTTCAATTAAGCTAATTTGTGTTTCTTTTTTTTTTATCTTTAATTTTCTGTCAATTATTAATGTTTATTTCTTTTTTCAATTTACCTAATTTTCATTCCATTTTTAATTGACGATGTAAAATATTTTTGTTTTTTTTTTTCATCCTTCTTTTAATTTATCTGTATTATTTACTATTGTTTGGGCGAGAAATCAAGTAATAAAATATTATTTTTACTTATAGTATAGATTTTTTTTCTTTTTCTATTGATTGGGCGGAAAAGTAAGAAAGAGTATTTTGTTTTTAATAGTAGTATAGATTGATAATCCTTTTATATTTTCCTTTTTAACTGATTATTATTAGTATTAATGAGTGAATTTCGTTTCTTTTTCCATTTTTAGTAAATTAAGGATCCTTTTTTATTTTTCTATTTTACTGATTATTATTAGTATTAATTAATCAGTGAATTCCATTTCTTTTTCTATTTTTCATAAATTAAGGATCTTTTTTTATTTTTCAAATTTTTTGGTAAATTTTTTTTTTTACTGTTATCCTTATTATGACATTTTTTAACAACCATCCGTTTCCTTTTTTTTTTTTTTCATTTTTATTGAATTAAGAATTCTTTTTTTATTTTTCAATTTTACTGATTATTATTAGTATTAGTCAGTGAATTTCGTTTCTTTTTTCATTTTTAGTGAATTAAAGATCTTTTTTTTTTTGTTTTCCTATTTTATTGTTAACTTTTTTTACTGATTATTATTACTATTAATTAATCAGTGAATTTCATTTCCTTTCCTATTTCTCGTGAATTAAGAATTTTTTATTTATTTTTGGTAGGATTTTTTTTTTACTTATCCTTATTATGACTCTTTTTTGTTTCACAGCCTTCCATTTTTTTTTTCCATTTTCATTGAATTAAGACTTCTTTTTTATTTTCCTATTTTACTGATTATTATTAGTAATAATCAATAAATTCCGTTTATATTTCCAATTTTAGTGAATTAAGGATCTTTTTTATTTTCCTATTTTACTACAAAATTTTTTTTACTGATTATTGTTAGTATTAATTAATCAGTGAATTCCGTTTCCTTTTCTATTTTTTGTGAATTAAGAATTTTTTTTCTATTTTACTACTAATTTTTTGACTAATTATTATTAGTATTATTAATTGGTAATCTTGAAAAGTGTAAAAAAAATCACATAGAGAACAGGAAGAAGATAGAGGGAAATCGTGCAAAATAAAACATTATGATTTCCAAACTCACCAATCCATTGTATTTATAGGTAGAAAATATGAGAATTATAAACTTGTATAATTTTTCAAAAAGGAAAGATGTAATTATGCAATAGAGTTAATACCTAAAATGGTCCCTCGACTATGTCATAATTACTAATTTGGTCCTCAACTACCATTCTTATCCAATTAAGTCCTCAACTATGTAACTTTTACTCAATTAAGTCCTCAACTATACAATTCTTACCCAATTTAGTCCTCAACTATACAATTCTTACCCAATTTAGTCCTCTGTATTAATTTGACTGTTTGTTGACTGTCAAAAGTCGGGATAAAATTATAATTTTACAAGATTTCTCCTTCCTATCCATTTAGCAGCGCCAAACCATGCAGCAATACACCCCGATCAGATTTCGATCGTCAAAAAATCGTTGAAAATCAAATTCATGGGCTATCCGATGCACAACCACTACTTCGATACTGACAGGTTTAGAACCCAACCGGAGCTTATTGCTATATGGTTTAGCGCTGCTAAATGCGGAGGAAGGAGAAAACTTGTAAAATTACAACTTTATTTCCACTTTTGACAGTCAACAAACAGTCAAATTGACAAAGGACTAAATTGGGTAAAAATTGTATAGTTGAGGACTTAATTGGGTAAGAATGATAGTCGAGGACCAAATTGGTAATTACGACATAGTCGATGGACTATTTTGGGTATTAACTCTTATGCAATATTACCAATTAATAAATTTTAATTCATTTCCATTTTACATTTGCTTACCAAATAATAATATTTTTGCTAACTAATAATATGTAATATATTTTTTATTCATAAATATTATAGACGTGTTCATAAGTCATGTAAAGTATTTTTTTTATTCATAATATGTAAAGTATTTTTTATTCATAATATTATAGACGTGTTTTCATAAATTTGTGAACTTTGTATGAATTTGTAATTTGTGCATAACACAATAATTTGCCAGGTTTTCTTTATTGAATGGATGGATCAATGGATCATTTTCAAGTTCTTGGGTGTGGTTAGGCATTTATTGCATCTTTTCTTTATTTCGGTGGAATGAATGATTTAATAAAATGTAAATTTAAACAAATTTGTAAAGATTTAGTTTGTATTGCTTTGAATAAATAGTGATATAAGCTAATAATTAGTGATATAGCAAATTGATTTGTATATGTACGTGATTTCTTACTTTAATTAATTGCTTTCTTTATTAATAATTAATTGCTTTCTTTAATTAATTGAATTTGGATATTACACAAATGCCCTTAAATTTTGGGGGGAAAATTTGTGAAGTAGGATTATATATATATATATATATATATATATATATATATATATATATATAGAAGAGCGCTCATATGCGGCGGGGTCTTACCGTGCGGCGGTGCGGTCAAATTCCAGAATACACCAACAGTGTTAACAATATGCACCAACAGTGTAATAAAAACACATCCCAATGAAATGTAATAAAATATCACAAAATACACCACAGACTCAAAAAAATACACCATATAACTCACCACCCCCAATGGTGTATTTTGAACAGTGTATGGTGTTTTTACTCACACCTAATGGTGTGTGTTTGGTGATGCAGGGCTCTGTTTACTCTGTTTTGTGTGGTGTATTTCCTAACGTTGATGGTGCATATTTGGTGAAATATTGGTGTTGCCGCACCGTAAGAAATAGCCGCACCGTAAGACACTGCCGCACCTGAACCCGCCTCTATATATATATATATATAGATTAATTGGATACTAAATGATCGACGTGAAATCTTTGAGACATATCATCATTTCTAGTTGTGCTTAGCTAGAACATATATCGTAAAATTTTATTTCAACGATACTATACATACATAAGTATATATATATATATATATATATATATATATATATATATATACACGTACATGACAATGATATTTATTTATATGAATAATAAATGTAAAATAACAAGGTCTCGTTTGGTTCGCGAAAAATATTTGAAGGGAAATGGAATTGAAATTTTATGGAAAAAAAATTACTGGGAAGATTAATTATATTGTTTGGTTGGTGGAAAATAAATTACTGAGAATATTAATTCCATTATTTGGTTGAGTTTGGAATTGTAAAGAATAATTAGTATAACGGCAATTATATCCCTACATAATAATAACATCAATAATAATAATGGTAATTAAGAAAAGTTAGTGAGAGTATATAATTGTCCTACTTATTTTTCATGGAAAACAAAATACCAAGGGGACCCTGGAAAATATTTTCCTCATTTTTAAAGAAAATATTTTCTATGAACCAAACTAAGAAAAATCTAGTTTTCCTCATATTCAAGGAAAACATTTTCATTGGAAAATATTTTACATGAACTAAACATGCCCTAATAGGCTAATAAATTTATCCTAAAATTATATTTTAATGTAACAACCGTAAAAGTATAAATCTCCATAAATAGAAATAAACAAATGACATTTATACATAATAGTTAGTCTTTTTTATGCCTGATGCGCAAAAAACATATGTCCAATATTTATATTTTTTAAAATAACTAACTAACAAATTCCTACTAATTAAAATTATATGAAATCAAATTTATTTATTATAATAATCCAATATAGAATGTATACAAATATTATTATTATTAAAGAAAATATATGGTGGATACATGTGCATGGTAACAATAATGGAAAAGGTAATGGAAGTTATAATAATAGGGGTATTTTTTTTTTCAAAAAAATTGTATAGTACAACTCTAAAAACACAATGTACAAAATGATTAGCATTAAAAACATGGACATAAATGAGAGATATAACTTTAATTAAGACTTATTATGTTTTTATAGATATGATTTTTTGAGAGAAAGGAGGGAAAACCTAAAGTGGCACAGTAGAATTTGGGAGATTTGTTTGTGACTCCTTTAACAATTTTTTGTGTTCTATTAAAGGAGTCCCAGGCCAGGCCAGGCCACATCAACAATATTAACAATCTGTACCTGCGACAAACTTAATTAGTGTCCAACGTATTTACGTATTGTTTTTGTGTTACGTTATTATATTGGAGTGTTTTCGCAAATTAAACTTACCACGCACATATTGAACCTGAAAATCACATGCATCATCACGGAGATACCAATATTGTCCATGGCAAGACGACCATTTCATACTGACTCGTAATAATATAATACCAATTGATTGTTACTAACACAATTTGAGCGAGGTAGAATTGAAACATCATTTCTACAATACATCAAGAAAACAGTAGAATATAATGGAAGGCACTATAGGTCTGGCTGTGATAGATAGTAAAAGGAACCCTAGCTACTTGTTATTTTGAAGATCGAAGAGTAAGCTAGGGAAGAAGAAATGAAAAATAATACCGTAATAAATAACTAGTCAAATTTGACTTGGGTGCAGGGTTGGGAGAATTTAGCTTTGCAACTTGCACAGCGGTCGGTACCTGCAACGCAGTCCTGGCAGAGGCAGAGATGGTTGCACGGCCATGCCATCATCGTTGCAGGCTTTCTACGGCACCTTTTGCAACAGATACTAAACACCATCGATTGATCTGGGTCCAACGACGACGACTGTGCCTCCTCCAGACCGCCGCCGCCCGTCGGATGCGTGGCCTCGTCCAGGGCAGCATTGAGAGCAGTGTTGGTTTCCGTAAGAGTCATCACCCTCTCCTCCATGGTCTTAGCATGAGTTATATAACTGTCAAGCAAGGCTTTCAGCTTGCCGCTCTTCGTCGTCACTTCCAGTATTTCTTCGTCCGCCGCCGCATACTGCATATAAAGAATAAGAATGTTAGTTGAGGCTTGATAATTATAAAGTTTCAAATTAATTCATAGTGGAAGGACTTTCTTGATTCTAGGTTAAATTATCTGAATTGTGATACAGGGTCAGGTCCAGTAAAAAAAAGAAAAAAAAAAAAAGAAAACAGAAAGAATGGGGTTGAGTTATTACAGCAAGCGGAGGAGCATCCTCCGTCTGCGGCGTTACGCCTAAGCGAAGGACGGTGTCAAAATAGGGCGGTGGCGCCCTGGACGACGAAGCTTCTGGCTGCCCAAGATGTAGCTCAAGGTTCAACGACGAAGCCCTCTGCTGAGGTGGAGTGGGGAACCGCGGTGGCCGCTGCGAGTGCGACATTACACTTTTTTTTTTTTTTTTTTTTTTTTTTTTTTTCTTCTCTCTCTCAAACTCTTGCCCTAATGGCTAATGTTCTCTCTCTCTTTCTCTGCGCGGATGGCCTAATGGAGTGGTGAGACTTGAAAGTTTTAAAACGGGAGAGAGTAGACAGCTCTGACAGACATACCATTATTTTATCCGATTTTATTTTACAACCGTTAAAATAAATAATATATTTTCGAATCATGTGAACTTTATAATTAATACACTAAATGGATATTAATTCATAGCAATAATATTTCAAACAATTTCAAAATAATTTGCAATTCATTAAAATACTAAAACACTCTAAATTCAACAATAATATTTAAAATAATCATACATATATTCAATTATAATAATTCAATCTAATTATAATAATATATTTAAATAATTTCCAAATTATATATATATATATATATATATATATATATATATATATGTGTGTGTGTGTGTGTGTGTGTGTAATATGGTTATCTTTCTTGTAAGCCCACTGCCCACTGCACCCATATCCACCCAAAGAAAAAAAAGAACAAAAAAGAGTTAGCAGAGGTTGGTGAAAGACGTGGGCTGTGATGTTAGGTAGTCAAATTAAATTTTATTATCTGATCTTATTTTACAAAGGAATGGTCAAAATAAATAAGATATTTTAAAATAAATGTATTCGCGAAAGTTTAAGTGACAATTATGAATTATATCTAAAATTTTAAAAATATTTTACAATAAAATAATTATCAAACATTTTATCATGTTAACTTTATATTTAATTATATTATTTGATACTAAAAAACTTCAATTATGTTGAGTAAAATACCTAGATATATATAGTTTTTTTTTTTTTTTTTTTTTTGAAAGCTACTGGTTCTATTACATTGTAGTATCTGTTCATTAGATATATATAGTTTAATTTGTTGGTAATTTCAATATTTGATGTTAATTAATTCTTTTGGGTTGTGTGCAGTGCGTGGAATTTGGGTCTTTCGCCAAACACAGTATTTCTCCTGCTATGCCAGCTTGAAGAATTAACGCCTAAATCATCACCATTTTTTAAATTCAAAAAAAACATACACCTTGTGGAGTTGTGCAATAATAAAATGTTCAGTTTCCCATGCTAACCACCGAACCGCGCAAGTTTATGGAAAAATCTAGAAGACCGGCGCACCGACCAACTCCTGCCGGAATCCAGCAGCACCAGTCACCGGCGACCCATTTTTTTTTGCCGGAAAAAAAAACAAACAAACAGCTTCGAACAGGTGCACTAACCCACTGCAACCACCCAAACACAGCCCGAAATCACCCCCGGAAAAATCAAGGGCAAACTGACACACGGCCGGAGCCACCCAACACCATCTCCAAGACTGTCCAAATTCCAGGCGCCATTTCAGAGCAATAACGACTAAAAAAGGGGGGCCAATCAAAAGCAGCAACATACGCCGGATGCCTCCCTTTCGCCGGAAAGAACTCCCAACGCCAGAAAAGCCTCCGAGCGACACAAGGTCTCCAGAAAATGCAAAAGCAGAGCAGAAAACCATGGAACCAAACAACAAACACCGCCGGGAACTGGGACCACGACAAACTCGAACCAGAGACCACCAAAAATTACCGGAAAAAAACATGGACGTCAACGTAGAGAGCCCACTGCTGCACCAACGGCCAACAGTCACGAACTCCAACTCTGTCCGGACTCGAGGCCACCATTTTCGATAGAGAGAGGTCCAAGAATCTTTCTGTACTGTTTTTTTTCACATGAGACTTAACTGCAGATGGGTCCAATCCTAGGATTGCATAGAAATCAATCTCTCCATTAATTTTCATCTCAGCAGCACTGTGAACTCCAAAAGTTACCACCATTTGAGCTATGCCCTCTAAATCAGGGCACAACATTTGAGCTTTCAAAGCATAATTTTTTGCACCCAAAAAGTCCTTCTCAGCAAATCTCTTTTCAGCATTTACCTTAGCTCTAAGAGCCTCATCTACATTGGGTTCCATCTAAAAATCCAGATCTGACAGCAAATTTCCACAAAGGTAGCTGAGAAGCCAATCAGCAGCCAAATGGAGGTTTGTATGTGCACAATATTTTGTTAGGGGTGAAAGGTATGAGGCTTCAAATGTGTGGATATTTGGCATGTGACAAGTTTTGTTCTTTATGTTGGTGACGTGGTTACTTTTCATGTTATTTATGTTTTTTTTTTTTTTTTTTTTTTTTTACATTATTGTTTATGATTTTTTCAGACAATCTCAATCAATTATATCCATTACTGTATCTCTTTTTTTTTTTTTTTTTAATGAAAGTCTGTAATTTTGCATTTCCTCATTTTAATCGAATTAACCAGATTAAACGACTGATGAAATGGACTGACTGATTCAGCGATGATATCAGTCAGTTAAATAGATCATTGAGACGTTTATAGAAAGAGACACAAAAACACAAAGTAACACACAAGATGTTTACCAGTTCGATACGGTGTGTATCTACGTCTAGGGGACGATCACAAAGGCGTCCAATCCACTAACTCATAATCCAATGTACAAAGGTAGAGAAACAACAATCTCACCCAAGTGCCCCACACAAGGTACGTACCCAGTCTACACAGGTTTAGTGGATTGTCGAAGTTGGAGAGCCATGCATACAGAAGTCCAATGAAGTCCCTTCACTTGGAGAGCTAAATCTGATGCAGTCCACTTCTGTGACGCTGTTCAATGCTGTTCCCACAACTGTGTGATCTTAGCGTCCTTTCGTTTAAGCAGTAATATTTCTTCTCAAGTTCTTCATCATAATCACCAAGAACAAGTTGTATTGAGAAGAGGCATGATAATCAAAGATACGATCTCTTTAACTGGTTCGGAGTGTTTCTTTCTTCTTAAAAGCGTAACCCTAATTCTTGATCGAATAAGAGTACTTATAGTTCCATAGCAAGAACACTCTCCATAAATATCTCTGATTGTAGATGGTAGGACGATATGTGAAGAATGTAATCTTAAAGATTCGGTCCATACCTTTCCAAGACAGATACGCTGATCTTCTTTCCAAATCTGACTTTATAAACCGCGTACTGCAAAAAGGAAACAGCTTCCTAAAACAGATCTTCAGTGTCAGTCCCTCTGTTGTTGTAACTGATCAATTAATCCTCTGCAGAACAAACCGACACTAAGCTAATCTTATCTTAGTTTGCTATAATAATATTGCCAATTATAAGTTGGGGTTTTTTTGAGCAATTAAAACACTAACAAACTCCCCCTTTGGCTATTATTTGGCAAAACAACTCGACTACGTATAAAAACACAAACTGGATAGGACTAAGATAGACTAGCATAAAAACCAAATATCTGATTACAAAGCATAACAAGAAAACACAGCATACAAGTCATGCTGGATCAAAACAACATTCTTAAACATTCTTCAAAAGGTGGTGCCATCACAATCAGTCGCCCAGACAGGGCCAGAAGGTACAAAAACATAAAACACTCCCCCTGAGTTCATACTTCCCCTTTTTGCCAATGATAGTCAAAGCATGGTCAAGCATTGGAGGGAGTCTCACTGTCAGACTTAGCAGCCTCAGTAGCAGCAGATTCAGTCAAGCTTAAACGGAGATGAACGATAGCCAATTCACTACGAGCCCCTGTCAGCTGCTTCGCTATGATTCCGTGAACCGTCTCAAGTGCAGAGACCCGGGCCTTCAGACGAAGAGAGAGTTGGACATCTTTAGCATGTGGCGAATCATCAGCCACTGTATCAACATCAGAAGTGGAGGGAGATATCACCGGTGTAACATCGCGAATGTGACCTCCAGTCAGAAGACGATGATCAACAGTATAGAGAAGGGTTGGACTGATCACCTCACTAGGCATTGGCTCAAGGCCCTGCGATGTTAGAACACCAAATATCAGATTAGGGAATGGCAACCGTACCTTCTGCTCTCGAGGATGGATCAAGGTGAGAATATGATAGTAGATCCAGGACCCCAGATCAATAGACATTTTTGTTCCAATTCGAAATAAGAGAGCGGCCAATTGCTTGCCGACCGTATGAAAGTGAGCCGATGGAAGCCAGTTGTGAAGAGCAAGACGGTGCAAGATAACATATTTGGAGGTGAGGTGTGAGCTAGGCAGAGTATCTTTTTCACCCGTAGGCCATGTATCAGCTTATCCACCAGTGAGGGTCTTTGCCACCAAATCCCAGTCCGTGATTTCTTCCTCATGAACACCTTTCAAACCATAATACTCATTTATCACATCAGGGCCGAAGACATACCATTTACCACGAATGAAGATTTGCATTGATCGCGTCCCGATCAAAATGTCAATCTCCTCATTAAGATTACAGTAGAATTCGTAAATCAGGAGCTTCGAATAAGGACAGATGGAAGAAACAGTCTTCAACAGGCCCACTTCACTCAGCAAAGGCAGGATGTCGCAGAGAGAGTTCAACTGGTGTTCATCAACAGACCTCTGAACAATAAGGTCTCTACGGATCATCGTGGACCATTTTCCTTGAGCAGTAGAGGAGACAAACTGAGGTTTATAGATAGATGTGTCAGGATTCTCAGCAGGTTGAACCTCAGGAGTGATACTCCGTCCTCTGGAGCGGGTAGTTGGTTTCCCCTTTCGGGTAGATGATGTGGGGACCACAACAGGAACTTTTTGCTTGACAGATGACCGCAGTGTTTTGAACACTTAGTGAACAGGAGGATTAGCTTCAGTTTTGGCAGACTCACCAGACTTTCGTCTCTTCTCAGGTTGATCCACATCAACATTGTCATCACCTGACTCAACAACAACTTTCACAGGGACACTCTTTCGTTTGGATCTTCTCGTCTCCTTGGATGGAGAATGAGCAGAAGGGCTTGGAGACACGGAGTGACTGGAGTCAGAAACATGAGCAGTAGAACCACCAAGGAGATTAGTAACCTCTCGTATCTTGAAGGTGGTTGAATCAGGATGCGCAGTAGCCTTAATAGTCGGGGGCTTAGACGAATGGACCTGTGAGCCATAGACTTCAGCCAGAATCTTTTCGTGTTCACTAGAGGACTCAGAAAGATGAATCACACGATACGGTTCTGGAATAGAGGCAGCATGCAAACCAGCAAAGTGCCGGACATATTCAACGCTCTCAGCCAACGATGAAGAAGTATAGACTGGCACCCCATCAATTTGATCAGATGCAGGGGGGCTTGAGGGATTGACAGCCTGATTGTAGCAAAAAAAGATGTGGTGAGTATACGGGTGTGTAATGTTGTCCTCAGGGGATTGGGGGATATGGCACGCAATATGCAATCACAATAAACTAGGCACTAGCATAAGGAAATCAACAAGAAGCTAAGCAAACTACAAGTTTAAGGAAATGATAAGACTAACACATATACGCAAAGATAAACACAAAATAAAGAAATAGGACTCAAGCTAGGAAGCATTATCATCTAGATGCTTTAACAACCTAAGGGATTATGGAGAACAAGTAACCAAGGAATCAAGCGGGAATGCACGTAGGTATCCTAGTCTATGAACCATTCTCGTGATTAATAAACAAGGATTAGAACAAGGAATTGCCCCACTTTCGTGGTGAATCAATTCCAAGTCCATCAAGAACACAAAGCATCTAAAGCCCCCAATTTCCCCTATTTTCGTAGGAAGAAATCAGGTCTATACAAGGGGTGGCTTGGATTAATCACCCAACTCTCGTTGAGGCAAGGAATCCTCCAAAAACAAGCTAATGAATGTGTACATCAAACATTAACAAGATATAAATAAAAAACCTTCACAAACACATGAACCCTAGGTTGGAGTTCTTCCCCTTTTTTTGCAATAATCACAAATCAAGCATCAAGATAGATAATACAACCCTAACTCAAGTCCAAAAACTAACTACTCATGATTAAATAGCATAAAGAACACAAAAGCATAAGTGTAAAGCATAAACATTGAAAGATAAAGAGATAAAAGGGGGAAGAAGCTTCTCTATTGAAAATGGATGGTGGAATCTTGAAATGTTGGAATCCAAGCTTCAAATCCAAGATTACAAGCTTCAAAAGTGTTAAGAAACATAAATCTAAGCCTAATCTAACCTAAAAATATGAAGGAGAATGAAAGAGACTGTCTAGGGTTCTAACAAGAGTCAAAACCAAGTAAAAATAACAAAAAACAGAGTTTATAAAAAGTTGCAGCAGAGGTGACACGGCCGTCCAAAACAGCAGTAGCTACTGGAATGCACAGAAAATACACGGCCAAAGACACGGCCGTGCACTTGTCCGTGTCTTTTGGTCTTCAAAACGTCAGATTTTGGAACTATGGTCTTCATGAAAGTTGTAGCCCTTCGAGTCTTCTTTCCAATGGAGCAAGAATCACTTTATCTGGACATTCCTAGGCTGATATATGGTCCAAAAACCAAACAGTAGTCAGTTTTGAATTGTAAACTTGGAACTTCAACTTCAAAGACAATTTCGACCCCTGTAGCCTCCTTTTTAGGCTTTGATGTTTGAATATGAGTTGTAGCTCTTTGAGTCTTATTTCCAATGGGACAAGAATCACATAAATTGGATATTTCAAGACCGAGATATGGCCCAAAAACAGAACAGTGTCCAATCCATGCGAGAATTTCAGCTTGTTGATACTTGTTCTACTTTTGCCTTGGTTTAATTTGTCCATATGATCAACACCATTGAAAACAATACTCTTTGGCTCCTTTGGAAGTGTTGCATCCATCTCCTTAGCTTCACATTGGCTCCCCTTCACTCCAAATGCATCCAACATGATCTAAAATCCTTCATTTCTACTCAAAGATAATGAATTGTGCATAATGGACCAAATGAGCAAAATAAAGATAATTTTGAACAACATTGTGACACTTCATAAGCAAAACAAGGCTAAATATGGGGTAGACATGGGGTATAAATATGAACAATTATGCACTTATCAACTCCCCCACACTTAAACCTTTGCTTGTCCTCAAGCAAAAACAAGAAGTAAATCACCATCCTTGCAATGAAATTGATCACACTCCCACTTTGCACAACCTATCAAACCACAATCCAACTTGTTACAACGCAACTTGTTTCAAGAATCATTTTAGCCTTCCACACAAGTTCAATTCTCAAGCCAATAACCAAGCACCAAAATTATTTAAGTGTGTGATGATCAAGTGTGCACAAATGCTAAGTTGAGATTATGCAAAACTTGGCTTTGAATGAGATTCCATAGGCTTGCCCTTCATACTCCCACTAGTTCAACTCTAAGATTGCATGTTAAGATCAAGTAGGACTTTTATTTGGCTTGTAATGGGGCTAAGGGTGAATGGCTAACAAAGAAGGGGTATGAAAATTAAACAAAAGAGAGAACTTCACATTTATTCACAATTGGATCTAGAAGAGATATAACATATATAAATTAAAGGAGCAATTTACAATTGACACAAAGCAACACTCTAAAGAAGTGGGGGTTGAGTACAACTTTCAACACAAACTAGAATCAAGCTTCAAGCTTTTATTTTTCTTCCTTTTCTTTTCATTTTTCTCATTTCATCTCTTTTTCATGACTTCTTTTCTCAATCTTCTCATCATTCTTTTTTTTTCTTTTCTTTATTTCAAAACAATAAACAAACTTATTCCATGAACCAATATCCCCACACTTAGACAAAATTATCAAAGGATTGCTAGCGAAACAAACTCTAATAAAAGTCTCTTCTATGAAAAAGAACAAATGCTCCATTCTCTCAAGGGTGGAGGGAAACATTTTTGGCTAAGGGTTGAAGGTTAAAAGATGAGGGTTAACACAAGGAAAAACAATCACAAAGAGGAGACAAGTGCTTAGCACTTATTAAACAAACAAAAGGCTCAACGGGGATAACTAGAGATAAAAACATACTTAATGGGTAGGCTTAAAGGCTTGGGCTAAACAAAAATGGCCTAAATCATTTCAAAACATGCAAATCTTAAGCTTCACTTGGGGAGTAATTAGGCAAGTTCTAGCAAAACAACCATGACCGGAATCTCACATAAGCCTTCACTAGCAATGCATAACACACAAGATCAATAATTGATTCAATTATTAAGTGGTTAACAAGGTTATTGGCAAGAGAATAGATCAATCATGAGTTACCCCTTGGCTCATCAATCACAAGTTGAATTGCAACAAGTTTCACCAAAACAAACCACCAACCAACAAAGAGGGAGTAATCACAACTTCAAGCAAGGAAAGGTAATTTACCAAACATTATGCACAAAGAGTCATCCAAGCAAAGTTCAAAAAGTTTCAATTTTTTTTAAGAAAACACCCAAATTATCCCCTCCCCCCACTTAAAGGATACATCGTCCTCGATGCGAAAGAAAACAAAGCACAAGGGGGAAAGGATGGCACAATAAGCACAAGGAGCACAATCTCTACTAACTACACCAAGTATAGCACTATACACAGTTAAAGAAAGTAGAGAAGGTAGATGAGACTCCCTTAATGAATCTTCTAGTGCCAAAGAATCATCATGAAGCCTTCTTGGAATTGAGCATACTCCTTGGTGTCACTCCTAGAGTCAAGAGAATATATACATGAAAGCACAAGTGAAAGCATGATATATCAAAAATAAAAGTGCTAAGAAAAATAAAGAGGAAAATAAAATGCAACAAAATAAAAGATAACATGGGGTGCCTCCCATGAAGCGCTAAGTTTAACGTCGTTAGCTCGACTCAACCTCCCAAGTTTCAACTATCATTGGATTGGAGAAAGAACATTCCATCCTTCTTTGCAAATTTATCCTCCAAATATTTCCTCAAGTGGTGGCTATCAACAAACTCCGTTATGCAAAAATCCACCATTCCAATTGCTAAGATTCCAATGCTCTTTATTCCAAGTTTCATGCATCTTTCCTCAAATCCATTTTTAATCCACAAATCCAACAAGGATTTCTTCCTAAACATTGCTTCTTGGTAGTAGAGATGAGATTTACCAATCCCAAAGTCTACATTCCCATTCTCTTCTTGATTACCCTTTTCTTGAGCAAGTAATGGAAACCTTGGATCTTCTTCATGCACCAATAGGAAGTAAGAATCTTTGGATATGAATATAGGCCAATGAGGGCCTACGCTTTCAAGAATATTGACTCCTCCCGGTTCCCAAATCACTCTAAAGTCCTCATCAAAGGGAGTGTCATCCAATAAAGAGCAATCTTTGTTTGTGCCACATATTTCATCAATTTCATCTTCATTGAGCACTTCTTCAATGGGATCATCTTCAAGTTGATCCTCATCACCATTATCCCCTTGCAACTCTACACTTTCACCCCAACTTGGTATCTCCATCTCAATGCATTCATCATAGACATCATCATCTTCATCTTTATCTTCAAGGTCCTCACCCTCCTTTTCATTTCCATCAACCACAAGACCTTTTCTTTGAGCCATCAAGTTGTCTAGTTGAACTTGTAGCTCATTCATTTGCATAAGCATATTGGCCATCATGGACTTCATCTCGAACTCCTGATCAAATGGTTGACATTCTTGTTGAGGTTCTTGGTAAGAGACTTCTTGAAATTGGTCTTCATATTGTTGTTGAGGTTCTTGATGTGGAGGTTCTTGAACTTGGCCTTGATATTGGAAATTAGGATCAAAGATGTAGCATCCTTCGGCTTCATGTGGTCCTCCACATATGGCACACCAAAGAGGTTGTGGCATGAAAATTGGTGGTGTACCTCCTTGTAAAGCTTCTTCATTGACATTGACATTATATTCCAAAGCTTGTTGTTGAGTGTCTTGGTGAGGCATTTGGTAAGTGGGAGTCAATATGTAACAACTTTCCATAGCATGAGAACCACCACATATAGCACACCATGGAGATTGTGGCTCCAAAGCTTGAAAAGTTTCTTCTTGAAGGACTCCTTGACTCATATTGATACCACGTTCTTGAGGGAAAGGTTGACAATCTTGAGGTGGTGTTGGACTTGTGGAGTTTAACTTGTAACAATTCTCCAATGCATGAGCTTCACCACAATAGGAACACCACTTAGAATAAGAAAGGATGATTGAAGTGGACCACCTTGATAGGTCTTTATACCCATTTTGATGAAATCGGGCAATGACATTCTTTGCTCTTGGAAATCATACCCCTCCATAATTGAAAGTTCTTGATAGAGTGGTGAGAACTCTTCGTTTTCAATTAAAAGTGAATGCACAAAGAAAAGATCCTTTAACCGAAACTCAAACAAGGTTAAACAATTAGCACTTTGAACAATAAAAACAAACAAAAAGAAAGAAAAAAAGCTTAGTCTCCTAAGATTCCCTAAACTCCAATGCTAGTAAAACAAGCAATCACATAGAACCGCCAAATTTCCAATCCCCGGCAACGGCGCCAATTTTTGATTGTAGCAAAAATAAGATGTGGTGAGTATACGGGTGTGTAATGTCGTCCTCAGGGGATTGGGGGATATGGCACGCAATATGCAATCACAATAAACTAGGCACTAGCATAAGGAAATCAACAAGAAGCTAAGCAAACTACAAGTTTAAGGAAATGATAAGACTAACACATATACGCAAAGATAAACACAAAATAAAGAAATATGACTCAAGCTAGGAAGCATTATCATCTAGATGCTTTAACAACCTAAGGGATTATGGAGAACAAGTAACCAAGGAATCAAGCGGGAATGCACGTAGGTATCCTAGTCTATGAACCATTCTCGTGATTAATAAACAAGGATTAGAACAAGGAATTGCCCCACTTTCGTGGTGAATCAATTCCAAGTCCATCAAGAACACAAAGCATCTAAAGCCCCCAATTTCCCCTATTTTCGTAGGAAGAAATCAGGTCTATACAAGGGGTGGCTTGGATTAATCACCCAACTCTCGTTGAGGCAAGGAATCCTCCAAAAACAAGCTAATGAATGTGTACATCAAACATTAACAAGATATAAATACAAAACCTTCACAAACACATGAACCCTAGGTTGGAGTTCTTCCCCTTTTTTGCAATAATCACAAATCAAGCATCAAGATAGATAATACAACCCTAACTCAAGTCCAAAAACTAACTACTCATGATTAAATAGCATAAAGAACACAAAAGCATAAGTGTAAAGCATAAACATTGCAAGATAAAGAGATAAAAGGGAGAAGAAGCTTCTCTATTGAAAATGGATGGTGGAATCTTGAAATGTTGGAATCCAAGCTTCAAATCCAAGATTACAAGCTTCAAAAGTGTTAAGAAACATAAATCTAAGCCTAATCTAACCTAAAAATATGAAGGAGAATGAAAGAGAGTGTCTAGGGTTCTAACAAGAGTCAAAAACAAGTAAACATAACAAAAAACGGAGTTTATAAAAAGTTGCAGCAGAGGTGACACGGCCAGGGACATGGTCCAAAACAGCAGTAGCTACTGGAATGCACAGAAAATACACGGCCACAGACACGTCCGTACACTTGGCCGTGTCTTTTGGCCTTCAAAAAATCCGATTTTGGAACTATGGTCTTCATGGAAATTGTCTCCCTTCGAGTCTTCTTTCCAATGGAGCAAGAATAACTTCATTTGGACATTCCTAGGCTGATATATGGTCCAAAACCCAAACAGTGGTCAGTTTTGGATTGTAAACTTGAAACCTCAACTTCAAGGACAATTTTGACCCCTGTGGATTCCTTTTTAGGCTTTAATGTCTGAATATGAGTTATAGCTCTTTGAGTCTTCTTTCCAAAGGGACAAGAATCACATAAATTGGATATTTCTAGACCGAGATATGGCCCGAAAACAGAACAGTGTCCAATCCATGCGAGAATTTCAGCTTGTTGATACTTGTTCTACTTTTGCCTTGGTTTAATTTGTCCATATGATCAACACCATTGAAAACAATACTCTTTGGCTCCTTTGGAAGTGTTGCATCCATCTCCTTAGCTTCACCTTGGCTCCCCTTGACTCCAAATGCATCCAACATGATCTAAAATCCTTCATTTCTACTCAAAGGTAATGAATTGTGCATAATGGACCAAATGAGCAAAATAAAGATAATTTTGAACAACATTGTGACACTTCATAAGCAAAACAAGGCTAAATATAGGGTAGACATGGGGTATAAATATGAACAATTATGCACTTATCACAGCCTCAACTTCAGTGGGCAAACTGGAAGGATTCTCAGATGGACAGATTTCACTTGGGGATGCAGCAATTTCAGAAGGAGGCAGAGCAACTTTATCAGCAGAGTAAACAGCCAAACTCAGATTGTTGGTCTGCTCATACGGTTTATTTTTCTCATCAGACACATCAACAACATTCTTCAAAGGTTCTGGCTTCTCGGAGGGGATACATGGGGGATCATCAGACATAGAGGATTTCACAGATATTAAAGCATTCACATTATTAGAATCAATAGGCACAGCAGACGGAATAGCATCACAGACTAAATCATCAGGCTTATCAGGAGAGATTTCAATAGGAGAATCAGAAGTATTGGACCTGTTACGAAGAATCTCAAGCCGGTGTCTGGTTTCGTCCTGGGCAGCCTGTAAGTACAGAGGTTGTGCTGCTGCTCGACGACGTGAGACCTTGTCTGATTCAAGAGCTCTTTGTGCAAAGTATTGGAGAAACACCCCAGCCCGATTTCCATCTGTGGGCTCTGGAATAGATGCTGGGCTAACCTCATCACTCGCTTCGGAGGCCAGCAACAAGAGCTCACTGGTATCATCTCCGGACCAGTCGGCATAGAACTATAGATAATCTGATAGCACTGCTACCATGATTTCATCGCGTAGAAGAGGATCAAGCTTCAACTTCTTCTTCATAGCTAACTGGAGCAGTGTTTTGACATGCTTGGTGGCTATTTCTAGTGAGTGGGACTTCCTCCCAAGCTTGATGATATGTTTCGTACAGCGTCCGCCATTGGAATGTAATTTGGGTGTGTGAGAAAATAAACCCTAGGTAGAAGAGCAGAGAGAGAGAGACTAATTAGTGAGCAGAGATATTTTGAACTCTTCTTCCTTCCAAGCTTGACCCGATAAACAAATATAGTCCCAAGGGCGAAGAACCCTAATTAATGCGGCTTGTCAGATTACATGCAGAGCTGATGTGATTGACGCAACGGTATACCTCCTTTTTAGGAAAGAAATGAATGAGTGGAAGATTTGAAATTCGAAAAAGGCTAATTACTTTATGGTAATTTAGGTTAAGATATTCTCTTAACAAAACAGAAGGGAGTTTTAAAAGGAAGTCAAAGCTGGAATTTGACCCGTAAATGTAACACCATGCACTCTCCTTCTATATAACGAACTGTCTTATTAGTCAATCCTGCAGATCCCAAGAGCAGATCTGAAAATCTCAAACCGATTTGCATCCAGAGGTTTAGTCAGAATGTCAGCCAATTGCTTTTCTGTTTGAATGTATTCCAACTCAATCTCCTTAGACTCTACCAAGTCTCTGATGTAGTGATGCCTTATATCAATATGCTTCGTTATAGAATGTTGAACTGGATTCTTCGAGATATTGATTGCACTGACATTGTCATAGTAGAGTGTCATAATTCCTTGAGTAAGCCCATAGTCTAGAAGCATCTGTTTCATCCATACTAACTAAGTACAACATCCACCAGCGGCTATGTATTATGCTTCTGCAGTGCTTAAGGAAATCGAATTCTGTTTTTTGCTCAGCCACGAGACCAAATTCTTACCAACAAAGAAGCATCCTCTCGAAGTACTCTTTCGGTCATCAATATTTCCTGCCTAATCAGCATCACAGTATGCAACCAGACTAAGTTCACTGTCCTTGGAGTACCATAGCCCATATTGAATCGTTCCTTTTATATATTTCAAAATACGTTTAGCAGCTATCAGGTGTGATTCTTTTGGATCAGATTGATACCTTGCACATATTCCAACACTGAACATTATGTCTGGTCGACTAGCGGTTAAGTACAGCAGACTTCCTATCAGACTCCGGTAGACTGTGTTATCCACTGATGCACCAGCGTCATCTTTAGATACTTTTGTCGAGATAGAAATAGGTGTCCTGGATGGTTTACACGATTCCAGATCAAACTTCTTGACTAGATTCTTAGCATACTTTTCTTGTGAGATAAAGTACCCTTCAGGACTTTGTTTAACTTGCAGCCCTTCGATTATTTCTTTCCACCACACCATTCTGTTGAGCTGTTCTGGGAGCTGAGAATTCATGAGTTATAACATTCTCAGAGCAGAAATATGAATATAGAGAGTTTTCAAATTCTTTTCCATGATCACTTCTCAGTCTTTGAATTTTTATTATAGGCTCGTTCTTTTCCTTTTGAACCCTTATGCACAAGGTTCTAAAGGCATTGAAGGCTTCAGATTTTTCTCTTAGAAAATATACCCAGTTGAACCGAGAGAAGTCATCTACACACACAAATATGTATTTCTTTCCGCCAATGCTTTCAGTCTGTGTTGGTCCCATGAGGTCTATGTGAACCAGTTCTAGACATCTCTCAGTAGTGATAACCTTTATTGCTTTGTGAGGAGTCCTTATTTGTTTCCCAATGACACATGCACCACAGACTCCTTCCTGTTCTATTCTGATCTTAGGCATCCCTCGCACAGCATCTAGTTTGATCATTTTATCCATATCTCTGAAATTTATGTGACCCAGTCGTTTATGCCATAGTTTTGATTCATCAGTTTTTGATAGGCGACAAGCATTTTCATTAGTTAGAACATAACAGTTGTCTGAGGATCGAGTTCATTCCATTACCAGTTGATCGGCTTTATTACTGACTCTACAACAGTTACAATTGAAGCACACATTCCAGTTCTGATCACACAGTTGACTGATGCTAATAAGGTTTGCTTTCAGACCACTGACTAACAGAACTTCTTCTAAATGAGGTAAACCTGGTACATTTAAGGTACCTTTTCCGACTATTTTAACTTTTTGTCCGTCTCCATATGTAACTGAACCACTGCTAGGTTGAACAGCCATAAGGCACTTGACATTTCTTGTCATATGTCTGGAACAACGGCTGTCGAAATACCATCTTGCTTCAGTCGTAGAAGCAGTCAGAACTATAGTGGGATAACATATTACTTCTGACTTCCTGACCCAAACCTGTCTTGTGAACGGAGTAATGGTCTTGTTCTGATATTTTTCCTTTCTTTGATCTCTGTAGAAAAAATAACACTCAAGTCGAGTGTGACCTTTTGTTTGACAGTAGTGACATATGGGAGTATATTGTCTGACTATGGCAAATTTATTTTTGAACTTTGAGTACTGAGATTGAAATGCTATTCTGCCAAAGTCAGTATCTGCAGTTCGAGCAGGTACCTTCCTCTTTTCATTTATCTGGACAGACCGGGATGACTGACCTCTTTCTTAACTGTGAGCTGGTGTACCAGTTGACATACCCTCTCTGACAAACACAGGAACATTTTTCGAAGATTCTCCTCGTTCAAAACCAAAACCCTTTTTATCATTTGGATTTCGACCAGAGTCTAGAATTTTGTCTAGAGTTGATGTGGTATTCATCATCTTGATATTCTTCTTCAAATCCTCCAATTCCTTAATCAATTTTCCTTCTCGAGATCTAATCTGTGTGATAAGATCTTCTTTCGTGACAAGTTCTGTGTTTAGTTTCTTCAGAAGATCATCTAGTTGCTTCAGTTCGTCATTCAGGTTTTTATTAACTTTCACCAGTTGTTTCCAGCTTGCCACCAGCTTAACAAATTCCATTTCAAGTTGAGTATGCCTCTCATCAAAATTATCTATCGATATATAGGACTCTCCATCAGATTCATTTTCGTCTGACTGATTCTCTGTAGCTGTAAAGAAGGCTACAAAATTTCCCACATTGTCATCTGACTGATCATTAGGTGCTTCCTCCTCATCATCACTTAGTGTAGCCACAGACATAGCCTTTTTCCTCTTGAGGTAAGTTGCACATTCAGCCTGTATGTGACCAAATCCTTCACATTCTCGACACTGGACAGACCGGTTGAGAGATCTACCTGTATCCGTCGAACTATTTCTGGTTTGTCTTGTTCGGCCAGTCTGGGACTGATTGTTTTGTGAGAAAGATGGTGTTTCTGCTTTTTGATATGAGGAGTTACTACCTTTGTATTGTGTCCTGGTAGATTGTCCTTGATTTTATTTTTTTTTTTGTTAAAACCTTTCAATATCTTCTTAAAATTCTTGGTTAGTAGGGCCAAGGTTTCATCATCTATATCATCTGTGTCAGATTCTCGATCAGCTTCAGCAACAAACGCTACTGACTTGCCTTTTCTATTGACTGCAAGGTCATCATCAGCCAACAATTCAAGTTCATATGTGTGTAAACTTCCCATAAGTTCTCCCACACTCTTCTTTTCCCAGCCCGTGTGTTCTTGAATTGCAGTTACTTTCATTCGGAAGCGTTTTGGCAAAGATCGAAGAATCTTTTTTACTACTCTCTCATCAGTGAATGGTTCACCAAGAATTGAGGCTCTATTCATCAGGTTCTGAACCCGACTGTGAAAGACTGAGATAGTTTCATCTTCGTTCATTCTTAGAGCTTCAAACTCTGACAGTACCATTTGAAGCTTTGATTGCTTGACATCACTGGTGCCCTCAAATCTGGTTTCAAGAATTTCCCATACTCGTTTTGCTTCTTTTACCCCCGTGACTAAGGTAAAGACAGATTCATGCAAGGATCCTACGATAGAGTTCAGTGCTTTGTTGTTCAGATCAGAGGCATTCATTTCATCGTCAGTCCAAGTCTCAATGGGTTTCGCCTTAGTAGTTCCATCAGAATTTTGAATAGTTGGACGACTCCATCCAGAAAGAACAGTACGATAAACCCTGGTACCTTGTGCCTGGAGATAGATCTCCATATGAGCCTTCCAGAAGGAGTAGTTGTGACCATCCAGTTCTGGTGGTTTCATATTTGCATCCATCCTGAATAAAAACAACCAGCCAAAAACGCACAGGCAAGCAACACTGCCAATCGACACACATAGGCACTTCTAATAATAGGAGAGCAATGCAAAATAAATATTCCCGTTCGGATCAAGTCACTATGTAGACTTAAAAGCTCTGATACCACATGTAATTTTGCATTTCCTCATTTTAATCGAATTAACCAGATTAAACGACTGATGAAATGGACTGACTGATTCAGCGATGATTTCAGTCAGTTAAATAGATCATTGAGACGTTTGTAGAAAGAGACACAAAAACACAAAGTAACACACAAGATGTTTACCCAGTTCGATACGGTGTGTATCTATGTCTGGGGAACGATCACAAAGGCGTCCAATCCACTAACTCATAATCCAATGTACAAAGGTAGAGAAACAACAATCTCACCCAAGTGCCACACACAAGGTACGTACCCAGTCTACACAGTTTTAGTGGATTGTCGAAGTTGGAGAGCCATGCATACAGAAGTCCAATGAAGTCCCTTCACTTGGAGAGCTAAATCTGATGTAGTCCACTTCCGTGACGCTGTTCAATGTTGTTCCCACAACTATGTGATCTTAGCGTCCTTTCGTTTAAGCAGTAATATTTCTTCTCAAGTTCTTCATCATAATCACCAAGAACAAGTTGTATTGAGAAGATGCATGATAATCAAAGATATGATCTCTTTAACTGGTTCGGAGTGTTTCTTTCTTCTTAAAAGCATAACCCTAATTCTTGATCGAATAAGAGTACTTATAGTTCCATAACAAGAACACTCTCCATAGATATCTCTGATTGTAGATGGTAGGACGATATGTGAAGAATGTAATCTTAAAGATTCAGTTCATACCTTTCCAACACAGATACGCTGATCTTCTTTCCAAATCTGACTTTATAAACCGCGTACTGCAAAAAGGAAACAGCTTCCTAAAACAGATCTTCAGTGTCAGTCCCTCTGTTGTTGTAACTGATCAATCAGTCTTCTTTAGAAGAAACCGACACTAAGTTAATTGATAAGTGCATAATTATTCATATTTATACCCCATTTCTACCCCATATTTAGCCTTTTTTTGCTTATGAAGTGTCACAATGTTATTCAAAATGATCTTTATTTTGCTCATTTGATCCATTATGCACAATTCATGATCTTTGAGTAGAAATGAAGGATTTTAGATCATGTTGGATGCATTTGGAGTCAAGGGGAGCCAAGATGAAGCTAAAGAGATGGATGCAACACTTCCAAAGGAGACAATAGTGATTTTTTTAATGGTGTTGATCATATGGACAAATTAAACCAAGGCAAAAGTGGAACAAGTGTCAACAAGATGAAATTCTCGCATGGATTAGCCACTATTCTGTTTTTGGGCCATATCTCTGTCTAAAATTATCCAAATTAAGTGATTCTTGTTCCATGGGAAAGAGGACTCAAAGGGTTACAATTCCTATAAATTTATCAAAGCCTAAAAAGGAAGCCACAGGGGTCAAAATTGTCCTTGAAGTTGAATTTCCAAACTTATAATCCAAAACTGACCACTGTTTGGTTTTTGGACCATATCTCGGCCTAGGAATGTCCAAATGAAGTTATTCTTGCGCCATTAGAAAGCAAACTCGAAGGTATACAACTTTCATGAAGACCATAATTCCTAATTCTGATGTTTTGAAGGCCAAAAGACACGGACAAGGACACGACCGTGTCTGTGGCCGTGTAATTTCTGTGCAAATTCTAGTGTGCACTGCCTTTTTTGACACGGTTAGGGACATGGCCATGTCCTTGGCCGTGTCACCTGTGCTCTGTTTTATTTATGTATGATTTTTGGTCATTTCTACTTGATTTTGACTCTTGTTAGAACCCTAGACACTCTCTTTCATTCTCCTTCATATTTTTAGGTTAGAATAGGCTCTCTTAACACTTTTGAAGCTTGTAATCTTGGATTAGATGCTTGGATTCCAACATTTCAAGATTCCACCATCCATGCTATTTGATCATGAGTAGTTAGTTTATGGACTTGAGTTGGGGTTGTATTATCTATCTTGATGCTTGATTTGTGATTATTGCAAAAAGGGGGAAGAACTTCAACCTAGGATTCATGTGTTTGTGAAGGTTTTATATTTATATCTTGTTATGTTTGATGTACACATTCATTAGCTTGTTTTTGGAGGATTCCTTGCCTCAACGAGAGTTGGGTGATGAATCCAAGCCACCCCTTGCATAGACCCAATTTCTTCCTACGAAAATATGGGAAATTGGGGGCTTTAGATGCTTTGTGTGCTTGATGGACTTGGAATTGATTCACCACGAAAGTGGGGCAATTCCTTGTTCTAATCCTTGTTTATTAATTACGAGAATGGTTTGTAGACTAGGATTCCTACGTGCATTCCCGCTTGTTTCCTTGGTTACTTGTTCTCCCTAATCCCTTAGGTTGTTAAATCATCTAGATGATAATGCTCCCTAGCTTGAGTCCTATTTCTTTATTTCGTATTTATCTCTTGTTCGTATGTGTTTTTGGTATTTTGTTTAGTTACGTTGTCTCATCCTTGTTATAGTTTGCTTAGCTTCTTGTTGATTTCCTTATGCTAGTGCCTAGTTCCTTGTGATTGCATATTGCGTGCCATAACCCCCATTCCCCTGAGGACGACATTTCACACCCGAGCTCACATCTTATTTTTGCTACACATCATTAATCCTATCTTAGTTTGTCATAATAATATTGCCAATTATATGTTGGGGTTTTTTGAGCAATTAAAACACTAACAAAGTCAATTCCACAGTAGGGGAATGGTGTCTGGGGTTTGATTATTTTGCTTGGGTAAATGCATATGGGTCCAATAATTTGTGTTCGGGTTTGGAGTTTGTAATCTGCATTGTGGTTTTGTTTTTCCTGTTCTTTTCGTTTTAGGTTGGTGCTCTACTGGTTTTGGGTGGGGTGGTTGTTGCGTTCTAGTTTGTTACCCTGTGCAAGTTAGGGTAAAGTGTTGTTGGTATTTGCTACTGCTGGTTTTGTTGTCGGTTTTACATTTATGTTGGTGTGCCACTAGTATTGGGTCGGTGCGTGTTTATTGTTTTTTTTTTTTTAAGGATTTTTTGGGCTTGCGTAGTTAGGTGTGGTGGTTTGTGCATAGTAGTATGTTACCTTGTGCAGGTTAGGGTGAAATGTAGTTGCTAACTGGCACTAGTTTTTTTTTTTTTTTTTTTTTTTTTTTTTGTGTTTTTTACATTTAGGTTGGTGTGTCACTGGTATTGTGTTGGTGCGCATTTATTGTTTTTTTAGGGGTTTTTCGGGGGTTGCGTAGTTAGGTGTGGTGATTAGTGCGTAGTAGTATATTACCATGTGCAAGTTAGGGTTTAGTTTAGTTGCTAATTGGCACTACTGTTTTTTTTTTTTTTAACATTTAGGTTGGTGTGCTACTGTTGTTGGGTCGGTGCTTGTTTATTTATTTATTTATTTATTCTTTCTTAGTAGTTTGGGGGGTACCGTGGCTACGGGTGCTGTTTTGTGCGTATTAGTTTGTTGCCGTGTGCGAGATAGCGGTAAAGTTTTGGTGCTAATTGGCACTACCGGTTTTTGGATTGCTTTCTTTATCTTGGTTCTTTAGTTTTATAATGTCTTTTTTTTTAAAGACAGACATATTGACAGTAGGGGGATGCGGTTTTGGGTTTGAGTATGCGTTTTTTTATTCTTTTTTTTTTTTTTTTGGTTACTCGGATTAATTCTTGCCATTTCCGATCCAGATGATATTCCGGTTGAGCTTGTAGTTGCTGTTGCGTGTGAGCCGGTAGTTGCTGTAGCGGTTGAGCCGGTAGGCGATAGGTGCTGGCAATGTGGTCGCACCTTTGCCACAGACTGATGATGCCGAAGTTCTGGATCAGCTAGAACAACCAGCGCCGGATTCGGATGGCTCAGATGTTGAGCCCGATGAGGTTGATGAAAATGTCGGGGTGTCAAACTAAATTCCTTATCTTCAGATTTGTTATTTCAAGGCATAACTCTATTGATATTGGCTATCTATTTTAGGTTCTCTAATTGTTGTGTGCCAGATTTACGTAAAGTTGCCAGATTTAGGTTTAGTTGCAACGCACAGATTTGTTATTTCATGGCATAACTCTGTTGATATTGGATATCAATTTTAGGTTCTCTAATTACAGTATAGTTGCAGAAAGTTACGTTCCCATTGTTTAATCTCAAAATTCTTTGGTATCATTTTTTGCTGCCCAGTAGATAAATAAAGCATTCTGTAACTATTTTGATTGTAAGGCCTCTTTTGTTTTATATTAGGTGGTGCCCATTATGCACATACTTCTGGTCTATGCGTGTGCCTATTATGCACAGACTTCATGGTCTGTGCGTTGCCATATTCACACGCTATGCACGCACTCGGCGGTGTCTACGCACCATCCACCTAAACTAATGTCCTTGTATGGTGTGTTTGAAATTCACGTGCGTTTCTCTATGTCAAACATTCGTAGCATTCGCTCATACATTCTTCCAAAAGGCTTAACCCCAACCCTAAGGGCCCTCCACACCCCGGCCCGACAGAGCATTTGGGAGGATGTAAATCATGGTCACTCAACTGAACATGAACCATAGAGGCTAGACATTTGCTCACTGCGCACAAGGAACCCCCCTCACTTTGAGATGTTGCCCCCACACTGCCGCTGGTGAGACTCGATCCCTGGTCATTCGTAGCATTCACTCATATATCTTATTACATTAGGTTGTCGAAGAAAACTAACACAAAACAATTACCAAAAAAAAAAAAACCAATAATCCAATAACCAAAGAAAAAAAAAAAACTAATACTACTATGCACATACTAATGTTGGCTTACCCTACTATTAATCTAAAATCATTAGAATTTGGAATCAAAATTCATGTCATTCCAAATATTCAGATATCAGTCATGCATGCACAGACTTACCCTTACATTTAGCTCGTCTCACCAAACAAACAACAAATTTAATACAGGAAAACGATTCCCTCTTCATACGGAGCTATAATGCACAGACTAATCTAAGTCGACGCACCCGGCTCCTAAACTTCCGTTTTATATTCATGATGTAATAAACCCGGGAGGGTTGCACAAGCTAATATGCAACCAAACTACACCTATACGCTGTTTACTGAGGCACACAAACAGCCCTAACTTATAGTTCGTTCGACCCAACAACAAAAATCTAAAAAAAAAAAAAAAAACCTGGCAATACGCACATGCCTATAAACGCTTATGCACCTACCTGTGCTAGTACCCGCCATTATTGAAGTGTGATCCTCGGTTGCCTCTGTACTGTCTTCCATTCGTCTGTGCTTTTAGTATCGTTCACGCATTTTTTTTTTTAAATACGTCTATGCAGAACATTTAACAATCGATGTCCTCAATTACCATTCATAATATCCCTAATTTAATGCTTAAGATTCCATTACTATTATATCCATAAATAAATAAATAACTACAATTACAATTTAATCTTTTTGATTATTATATATCCTTAATTACTTTAACAATCTCTAATAATCTTAACCATTGATGGAAAATTAATCAATGGATATCATGAGTTCTCATGAACTCATTTATCATAAGGGATGTACCGGATTCGAAGCTTATATATATATATATATATATATATATATATATATATATATATATATATATTATTTTCTCATTTTAGTAATCCATTTGTCATTATATTTTATATATTCTACTATTATTTAACTTCTATAATTTTTAATTTTTGATTATTTGCTTACTCATTATTCCGCTATATTCATTATCCCAAAAAGTTGAATCCCCAACCCTAAAGGTCCCTACACTCCGACCTGACAGAACATGTTGGAGGAATTCCGCTATATTCCTAATAGTATGATTAGGGATGGCAATTGAACCCGCCCCCGACGGGGAAGACCGACCCCCGCCCCGACGGGGACGGGTTCAAAAATTTAATTCGGGGAACGGGGGATGGGGAGAATTCCCCAATCCCCGCCGGGGACGGGGACGGCATTCCCCGCCCCGACCCCGAATCCCCGGCTAATAATATATATATATAATATTAAGAATTTCAATTAGTAATTTTAGTATTCAGTGCAAACTGTTTAGGAATTAAAATGTTTAGTGTTTAGTGTTTAGTGTAGTAAACTGTTTAGGAATTGAAATTTGTAATTACTGTAAACTGTTTAGTTTTTAATTTTTTTTTTTTTTTAAAAAAAAACTAGTCTTTTATTTTGTAATAGGCATAAATAAAAAATGGGGCGGGGATTTCCCGTTCCCGAAAATTTCCCACAGGGACGGGGATCCCATTCATCGCCCCTGCCCCGCCCCGCCCCGCCCCGCCCGGTTTCTGTCCCTAAGTATGATTGGTCTAGATTTAATTTTTTGTGTGCAAATGTATATGAAAGAAATTGCCAACTACTATGTAGTGTGATGACATCCCGATTATCCATTCAAGCGGATAATCAAATGTTCAAATTTTGGTAGTGGGAGTTTAAATTTTTTTAGGTGAAAATGTTTGAGAAAGTATACAATAGATATTACCTTGTAAAGAATGATAAGTATTTTTAAAAAAAAATATGAAAGAAATTAATATTGGCCTAACTGATCCCAATAAATACCGACAGAATATCCAAATTTGTTTAACCTATCCCAATCATTACAACAGTGCGTATTCGTCAGTTTTATGAGATTTTTATGCAGTGGGCCAGTGCACATGCGACAGATCAATCAATATCAGCCATACGATTGCTAATCTCAAGTACACATAGGTTCTCCATCAATCTACGAGATTCTTCTGCAGTGGCTCAGTGCAAAAATGAGTGTATTTTTGTTTTTTGTTTTTTTGTTTTTTGTTTTTTTTTTTTTTGTTTTTATTCATATTGTTTTTCTTGTGAACATTTTGGAAACACAATTTGTTTACGTACCAAGGCAGCGTCCTTTTTCATTTTTTTTATTTAATTTTGTTTTATTATTTTAGTATTATATTTATAATATAATATGTAAGTGGGATTTATTTTTAAAAATAAAAGTCAATTTAATTGTATGAATGTAGAATAAAATCAATAAATAGTAGAGAATTTACAAATGTTAGTGAAAGTAAAACCAATTTTTGAGAGTGGGAGAGATTTGCATGGATAATGTTAGTTTTACTATATTTTTTTGAAACAAACAAACAAACTTCATTAATGAACCAATAAATGAAAAATACAATCAGGTGGGGTATCAACCCACGAATTAGAGTCAGTCCCAAAATCAGTCGTCCGTGCAAGCACATGAGCCACTTGATTAGCTGATCTCTTAGACATAATGAACACTCACGTTCCCAATGCCATTAGCAATCAAAACACATTGCTTAACAATCAAATTAACATAAGAGAAGTTTAAGCTACTGGAATTAAAAGCTTTGCAAAAATTTAAACAATTTGTTTCAATGACCATGAATCCGCGACCAAAATTGTGCAACCAAGTGAGTGACTCCTTTACTGCCGTAGCCTCCGCCATGAAAGGTTCTCTATCGCACGAAAGCCGGCCGTTCATAGCCGCCACAAAGCGTCCTTCATGATTTCGTACTACAGCTCCGAAGCCTACACCATCAGCAAGCACTGCCGCGTCTACATTACATTTTAACCACCCTTGTGCCGGTGGTTCCCAGATCACTGGAGAGCCGGTTGCCTGCCCTCTCAAAGTTGCCGGCTTAAACGTTTCCTTCCAGGAGGCTCTAAGACATTCCACCTGGCGATGCAATATCTCATTGCTAGTAGATTTGTCCCTCCATATGCGATTGTTACGCTCGGTCCAAATGACCCAAAAGATTGCCGCCATACGAATGGACAAAGCCATGTTCGAAGCACCGACAGCATCTCCCATGAACTCCTGCAAATTTCTATCTTGCATGACGTCGTCCATCCCCCAAAGCAGACGAGCTATCCAACAATCACCAAACAGGTCTTCTTCTTCTTCTTCTTCTTTATTATTATTATTATTATTATTATTATTATTATTATTATTATTATTATTATTATTATTATTATACACCTATAACTTCATAACTATAATTCAGAATTGCATATAACTACTATACACATCCATAACTTCATAACTATACATTCATAATGTGAAATTATAAAATTATGAACACATGTTTACGTAACTAAACGACAATCGAAAATGATTTTTTTTAAAAGTAAAACAAAGTTGTTGATGCACAACATAATTTTCCCTCACATTCCTTTTTAAATTACCCGTGCAAATTTGTGAACATTTTTGAGCCATTCGATTATACCATATCAATGGTCCTCATAAGTTCTCAAGCTCATATATATATATATATATATATATATATATATATATATATATATATATTTATATATATATATATATATATATATATATATATATATAAATGATCGCGTTCAAGTGCGAACTGTTCGCCCAAGAGAGAACTGAGAATCATTCAGCGCCGCCTACATTTCCAAATCAACGAATCAGATGTAATTTAAGAAAAAAAATGATGTGGTGATATTTTCGTAAATTACTCAAATTTTAGTGCATGTAAATGTGTTATAAGTGCAAGTAGTTGGTGCACTTTTGCAAGTAAAATATGCAGGTAAAATCACTTACAAGTCACATACTTTCACTTACAAGTGTATTTAATTTTACCTTGTTAACATTCATGCACCTAGGTGCAACTACTTATAACTATAGGTGCACCTAGTTATAACGTTAGGTGACTTAATTTTGATGCTCAGTATAAATTTTACTTACACCTGTAATACATTTTATCTGCACTTGTAATACATTTTACATGCACTGAGATGCACTATATGAAACTGTTACTTGCCCTACTTGTATTTCGATGTTCAATTATTTACGAAAATATTACCATTTAAAAAAAAAAAAAAAATATGTGTATCATTCCTTAGCTTAATTGGTCTTAGTTCAAGTCAAAGGGGTTACTAGCTAAAGCTACTGCTCCTGCCTAGGTTGCCGTTGCAGTGGCTATTGATGGCGGGTTGATTACTCTTTTATTGCAGGTTTCTGACAAGGTCAGTTGATCGTATCTATCTTTTTTAGTTTGTTCGTGTCCCTTTCTAATAGCCTTATCCTTATAGGGAGTATATGTAGTGTTTAAAAAATAGCGGCTAGTTATAAAAAATATTTTTTTAAAATATTTTTTAAATTTATTGTAATACTAAATATAATTTTTGGCATGTCATTTGTCAACACATAAAATATAAAAAGTATTTTATTTCTAGCTAGTTTCTTGGGACTATATTAATGGGCAAACACCTTATTAATTATTATAAGTTCGCCACTCCGAGGCCACAATCACCATTTTTTATTATGGGATAATTATGTTGCTTCTATCCTTGCCGGCCGCCGCCGCCCCTGGCCTACCCCCTCTCCCACCCCAAAACACCATGGGTGTGTTTGGTTGGTGGGTTTTGTCCATGGGAATGTGTATGAAAGTGATTGTTGTTGTTTGGTTGATATGTTTTTAGAGCACTACTATAGGTTTCGAATACCCCATCAATTGAAAAACTCATACCAAATACAGTAAGGGTTTCATTCCCTTACTCATTCTCAAGCACTACTATTAGTAACCATTCTCATTCCACTCTACTACCAAACATGTTAAATACTTTCACCAAAACCCATTACCATTACCAAGTATTTGATACCCATTTCGATTCCGATTCCGATTCCTATGTGCGAACCAAACACACCTCAAGTTTTCTTCCCTGGTATATATCTTTATCAATACATTATATATATATATATATATATATATATATATATATATATATATATATCCATTTTTGAGGGAGGGAGAGAGAGAAAGAAAGAGGAAGCTAGAGAGGAGTTAGAAATGGCAGAACGAAGCGCAATTATATTGCTTTTGTTGAACACTGTGATAGCCATGGCGGCGATAGGCATTGCCACGGTGCCTCCTCAAGGCCCTAAGGCGGTGGACGAGTGGTTCCAACGCCTACCCCATGCACGCCAAAAGCTTACAAAACTCCATTTTTTCTTCCACGACACCCTCACCGGCAAGAACCCCACCGCACTCCAAATCGCCGGCGCCAACACCACCGCCGACTCGCCCACTCGCTTCGGCTTCCTCGCCATGGCCGACGACCCCCTGACGGCCGGACCCGACCCGGGCTCTCAGATCGTCGGCCAATGTACGGCTCCGCCTCGTTCAGCGAGATCGGGTTTCTCATGACGTTCAACTTGGTGTTTACGGCCGGGAAGTATAACGGCAGCACCCTTAGCCTCCTCGGCCGTAACCCCATCCTCCATCGGTACCGTGAAATGCCCATCGTCGGTGGCTCCGGCGTTTTCCGGTTGGCGCAGGGCGTCGCCACCGCCAAGACTTACTGGGCGAATTTCACGGCCCGTAACGCAATCGTGGAGTACCATGTTGTCGTGTTGCATTATTGACAAGTATGTGGTCGTGGTCGGATGGCAATGTCAACTTTACTTTTATATTGTTATACTTGTTTCATCATGAATAATTTATGTGTAATACGGAGTATAAATCTAAATGTGTGTATACATTATATATATTAAATAATGGCGGATCATTTGTATGTAGCCTTGTAGCAAGGCTTACTCGGTACAAACTCTCCGATACTGATTGTGAGTTTTCCTCTTTACAAAAAAAACATTTACTTGTGCATTTATGTAAAGAAAAAAATCTAACCAACAGAGCACCTGAGACGATGTAAATTATGATAACTCAACTGAACATGAAACACAGAGACTAGACCTTTGCTTACTGCCACAACTGGAAATTATGAAATTTTCGACCATCTGATAGTGATCTTAAATCAAGTTGAAAGCAAAAAGCGGCCAGAAATAACAACAAAGGTTTTTCCGATACCAAAAGTGGTCGAAAATTCTATAATTTCCAATCGTGTGCGCACAAGGAGCCCCTCTCACTTTGAGAGGTTGCTCCCACACTGCCGCTGGTGAGACTGGATCCTGGTCATTCTTCCTGGTTTTCGTACAAAAGTAACTAGTGAAGTTTTATTGATAAATTTTGCTGTGAATCATGATCCATATAGCTGTGTGAATCATGCATTAAAACACATTCATGGAAATAGTGTGTTTTATGCATACAAATAATGCACCTTATACTATCACACAATAATTCTCTCCTTATAATTCACACAAAATGCATGGCGTATTTTTATATAATAAAATGAAAAACAGTTTATTCCGATGCTAATTTGCTAACCCTATTTTTCATTCAGCGCCGCATTCTTCAGTCTCCAATCCAAATTGTAACGGCTCCCATCTAAATCATTTATCAATCCATGGGGATGTATGGTATAGGAAAAATATTCTGATATAAAGACAATATTTCAAGAAGTCAAGACTGCCTTCTAAGTTTAAACCAGTGTAATATCATGACATACACAATTTGTTGAGGAGAATATATTTTTTAACTTGCATCAACTGCATAATTTAACGCCATAAAACATGACTTGTATAGTGTGACTTGACTAAAAAAATGGAATGGAAAAGAAATAACAAGCCACAGTTATCAGTAATACCAGAAAAAGGACGCACATGTATATGGGCAATGGAAATAGTGGAGGATTGATGTAGGACAATTGACTTCACAGTTGTAGAGGGTTGATGTAGGACAAAGAGAACAGGAGAATACAAACAATATAACTCAAACTCAAACACTTTTAATCTTATTCAAAACAGGACGATTGACTTCACAGTTGTAGAGGGTTGATGTAGGACAAAGAGAACAGGAGAACACAAACAATATAGCTCAAACTCAAACACTTTTAATCTTATTCAAAACTTGACTTCTCAATACAAAAGTCTGACAATTAAGAAAAACTGAAGAGTTATAAATATTAAAAAAATGTATAGAAACTATAAAATAAACATAATGAGAATTGGAAATACTAATTTAATAATATTTAAAAATAATTTAAATTTCTCATAAAAAGTAGCCACCAAATTCCATGTTCCTTAGACTTCATGCATGTAACCATTGTTTTATTATTTTCTCAATTCCTGTTCCGCATCCAGGGCTGTACATTCTGACACACATGAGTACCAAAAACCAATCACCATAAGGTTGAGAGGTTATCAGCAGGTTGATAAAGCTCTGTTTATTCAAATGTCTATATCAATTTCTTTTACATTCATTATGTTGTGGTATCTCACTATCTCTCTGTCTAAAATATTACAGGTGGGATGGATTCCCCTCTAGGAGGATCACAGACAAAACAAGGATCCAAGTCAGCTACATATATAGATATACTGCTACCATAGATTTATTCATTTTCATAATGTACAGATCAAATGAATTATCTAAGTCTTAAAAAGGAAGAGAATAAGAGAATTACCTTAAGGTGGCTGCAAATGGCTTGGTCATTCTAAAAAGAAAATTGCAAGTCATATATATAGCTTTCTTTGACTACAGCTGCCTGAAATGTTACGGAGGGTCCAGTTCCTGGCTTCCGGCAATGTGGTGGTGATCTTGACCAAGCTTCCTGTAAGGGGGAACAAGAACTGATACCAACTGTAACACCCCGAAATTTTGAAACTTTTAAAACTTATATAACGAAGGTAATTTCTTATTAAATCTCAAAACAGATTATTACTAAACATAAGAGTGCGGGGTGCTATGCCACATCTGAGCTGGAGAACTCAGATGCACAGGCTAAACTAGCTAAATATCCTCAATACATCATCGTGGCACGCAGGCCGAAAGAAAAATATCTGTCTAATCCAAGTTCCTCTAGCGCGCTCTGGAAGCTAATCATCTGTGCCTGAAAGCCAAATATATCTGTTCAGCGAATGATGCCGGTAACCCACTCCAACGCATTGAAATATATTATAGGTATATATATATATATATATATATATATATATATATATAGGGAAGGGTTCAGGTGCGAGTATAGCTTCCCGTGCGGTTGTGCGGTTAGATCTGAGCTGTTGATCAAATTTAGATCAACGGCTCAAATCAATAAAAATTAAAAAAAAAAAACGCGTGTCGGGAAGAAGATAGCGCCTACACAGCGTCTACACAAATGATAGCGTCTACACATAGCGTCTACACAAATGAGTAGTGTCTACACAAATGGTAGCGTCTGCACAACCTCACGCACATTAAGTACAAACCCCACACACATTAAGCACAGCCTCACGCACATTAAGCACAAACCCCACGCACTTTAAATATTAACTCACAGATTTTAAGTTTCAACAACTATTGACCCTCACGCACATTAAGTACAAACCCCACACACATTAAGCACAACCTCACGCACATTAAGCACAAACCCCACGCACTTTAATATATTAACTCACAGATTTTAAGTTTCAACAACTATTGACCCTCACGCACATTAAGTACAAACCCCACACACATTAAGCACAACCTCACGCACATTAAGCACAAACCCCACGCACTTTAATATATTAACTCACAGATTTTAAGTTTCAACATTAAGCACAACCTCACGCACATTAAGTACAAACCCTACACACATTAAGCACAACCTCATGCACATTAAGCACAAACCCCACGCACATTAATCACAGATCCGCTCACCTTAATTTTGACCAACATGAAAAAATTACAAAACTGCCACCGCGTTTTTTTTTTTTTAAATTTTGACAATTCTGAACGTTGATTTAAGCGAGATGAATGGTCCAGATTAAACCGCACCTGGGCACTCTAACCGCACCAGAACCTAATTATATATATATATATATATATATATATATATATATATATATATATATATATATGAAAACTGTTTTGAAGGAGGAAGATATATACTTGGGGGACTCTAGCTTTAAAACCGAGAATAGACTCAACAGGTAGGGATAAACACATTAAACATGGATACTCAGTGTTAGGAACATTGTATTAGGATTTTGATGATACCAATGTAATGTAGAAAAGTAGACCTCTAACCATTAGCTGTTTTTGTTTCGCTACTTTCGTCCTAGACGAGAGTTGCCATAACTCTTTTGTAATTCGTGTTAAGCTAGACAAACACACGAAAATGAGTTATGACTAGATATTAGGATCTCCAAGGCGAAAGAAGACACGAGACATGAAGAACAACAACGAGAGTCAAGCAGGAGTTGTCAACAAACACGAAAGGACAGTGTTTGTAAAAGACGATCTTCGTTAAACACTACTTCTCTTCAACAACGAGAAGAATGTTTCACCTGTCTGATTTGACAACATCCTAGGACAATAAGGACTTCATTTTATGGGACTCACTTTTCAAGAAGCATTAAATGAAGATGTACTATCTCTTGGAGCTAAAGGACAAAACCCTAATGCTTCCCATACCTTCAACGGCTACATGGTACAACCTCATTAATGAAGCATTTAATGCATGAAGCTCCCCGGTCCTTGTCAAATGGTTAAAAGGTTCGAAAATTTCATCTCCCTCCAACGGATGGATTTTCATCACCTATATAAACTCACCTTCATCAACTAAGAAGGTGCTGGTTCATTATCACTCGACTTACTCACTTACAAAAGCTCTTGAAACGTCTACAATTTACAAAAAGCTTTTGTGAACCAGTTTTTGAGGTGTTAATTTACTTGGAAAATCACTTGTCTTACACCTCAAGGAAGTCTTGACATCAGTTTGAAGCTATCATATCTCAGAGTCAAGATCTCTTTGTTGGAGAATTCAAGAAATCATTTTCTACCAACCTCAACTCAGGAGAAGAAGTTGATAGAGGCGGAGTAAACTCGAGGAGTTGAAAAACCTACGAAGGCTGTCCGGCTTAGTGATCAAGGAAGTCTTTGTGTAATTGTACTAAGAGTGATAGTGCAATCCTTCCAACAGTTGTGGAAGAAGAGTGGAGTAGGCAACATTGGCCGAACCACTATAAAATCTCGTGTCCTCCTTATCTCCTTACTTACGCTTTTTATTTTGCTCTTATATCATTTCTTCATTATCTTTACCGAAAGTTTGTCTAATTACGTAAACTCGTGCAAAGTATTTTAAAACGAATCTATCTTATCCGCTGCGCCAAGACACCGAAAGGTGACGTTTAGGGCTTCTAACGAAAAGAGTCTATTCACCCCCCCCCCTCCCCCCCCTCTAGACTCTCATCTCATTCTATCGGGACCAACACTCAATTATATAGAGATAATATCATAAAGAACACGTATCTAAGGTCACAGTTCACTTTCAAATCATTCACACCGTCACTCAATCATCATTCATATCACACAAGCACACTTTGGTGGCGCCACGGGACCAATCGCATGCCGCGAACATGAGGGTTAGTGCATATAGCACTAACACAGCCCCGCACCACCCTACCTCATACCGCAGCATGAAGGGGTTGATCGCAACCAACCGTATAGACCGCCGATAGTTCGACGGCAGATCACAGCCCTACACACCGCTGACGCGCTCAGTCGGTGGACTGCGATCCTCTTTTGGGGACTGCGACCCTACACACCGTTGATGAGCATAGTCGGTGGATCGTAGTGGATCAAGCCCTACACACCGCTTGAGGGACTCATTCGGTGGGTGATGATCCTCGGAGACTACGACCCTACACACCACTGGCCCATCACTCGGTGGATCGCAGCCGACCATAGCCCTACACACCGCCTGATCATTCATTTGGTGGGCTATGGCCTTCCTCAGGCTAGTAGCCCTACACACCGCTGGCGCGATTCAGTCGGTGGACCGTAGCACACGAGGCCCATGTGGGCTGTAGCCCAAGAAGTGAATCATTGACCACAGTCAAGAAAATGAACCGCAGCTCATAAGTAACCAATTTGACCGCAGCTAACTTCTGAACTGCAGTTCAGGAACACCCAATTTGATCGCAACCAAATTGGGGAATCATGCATCGCATAACACATAGTAGCACGTATTAGCACATTGGGAAGGGGGAGACGTATAAATAAACTTACGTGTGATCATTCACATACTAAGAATAGTCCTAATGGGTTCATGCATCTTCCTCCTAGGCCAACGGGTTACCGATTCAACTAGCATGCAATACCTGAGACTCTTCCAACCTACGAATGGTACACGAAACACCAAACTAGACTCAAGCACGACAAACGGGGTCCGTTGGGACACCACGGAGATTGGAGAACATCAAACGGGGGAGCCAAAGTCCCGGAGTGGGCAACGATCCAGCGGGTAGCCGGTGGGTGGAGGGCCACCCGCCGGCGACAAGCTTCCGGGCAGCGGGTGCCCGGCGGGTCGCCTGCCCGCCGGCTGCCCGCTGCCGGCGGTGCTTCTTTGGGCAGCGGGTAGGTGGTGGGTTCTCCTACCCCCACCTACCCCTCACTGACTCTATATCAAGATAAACGTCCCGGGATCCTCCGTGGAACCCGAAACCATGCTTAAACACTTTTAAACACAAATAACACACCACGTGGGCAATTAATGGATCAAAAGCGAGAACCACGTAGAACTCATCCTATTATGACTTCTAAACATAAACAACACCCGAACATGCGAATTCCCACCCAAATATATATTGAGAACATCATAATACAAATTCCCAATCCAACCTAGGGCTCTAATCCCATCCAAATCATCAAAATCATATTTTATCTTTATCATCAAGAAACATCAAGATTTATCAAGAATCATCACATAAATATCAAGAACCTCTTTTTTAACATCAAGATCATCAAGATCACACATAAAATCATTACATCAATCAACAAGATTATATCATGATTAACATAAAGGAATTCATCAAGACACAAGCACATAGAGGGAGCCAAAGAAGGAGATTATAGCAAAGAAAATAGGTTTTGTTGAGACCTGGGTTACCTCTTAGCCTTAATTAAACTCCTTGGCTATGAAGGATCTTTCTTTAAGATTTCTTCTTTCTTCATTTCTCCAATGGGAATTCTTGGAAATTCTTGTGTGGTGAAAGTTATTGTGGTGTGAGTTCTAGGTGTCTCCTATGTCCCTATTTATATATCTAAGAGTCCTAATTAGGGTCCAAATGGTATGAGTTTGCTAATTCTATTTCCTATAGGACTAAGAGATTGGTTTTAGGGATAAGGGTTCATGGGCTTATGATAGATTCTTCCTAATTAATTAATGAAATTTAATTCTTTCTTTTGGGTAGATGATTAAATAATTAATTGGTTTAAAGTCAGTAACACGGGGTGTTACACTCTTTCCCCCCCCCCCCTAACGGGAAGCTTCGTCCCCGAAACTTTGGTCTTTGCTGAGTTGACCCCTTCACTTACCCTATGTTTTTGCCTTGGCTACCTTGTGTGAAGAGTTCGGGGTAGCGTTCCTTCATTGTGTCTTTGAGTTCCCATGTTGCCTCTTCGTCCCCGTGGTTGGTCCAGAGGATTTTTACCATTTCCATGGTTCGCTGGCGGGTGGTTCTTGTTTTGGTGTCCAAGATCCTTATGGGTTTCTCTTCGTAAGTTAGTGCATCGTCAAGGTCCACGGCCTCGGGTTGTAGTACGTGGCTTGGATCGTGTATATATTTTTTTAGTTGGGATATGTGGAATACGTTGTGTACTCGCTCCAGTTCGATGGGTAGGGCGAGGCAGTAGGCCAGGTTTCCGACTCTTCCTAAGATTTAGTAGGGGCCAATAAACCGGAGGCTGAGTTTCCCTTTTCTTCCGAACCTCATCACCCCTCGTGTGGGTGAGATTCTCAGCCAGACCTTTTTCCTAGTAGCAAACTCGACTTGCTTTCTTCCCATGTCGGCGTAAGATTTTTGGCGGTCTTGGGCGGCCTTCATTCTTTCTTGTATGTGTTTGACTTTAGTTATGGTGTCTTGTAGGTATTGGGGTCCCAGTGCCACTGGGCTGACCATGTCTTCCCAACATAAGGGTGTTTTGCATTTTTGACCGTACAGTGCTTCGTAGGGAGCCATGCGGATACTTGCGTGATAGCTGTTGTTGTAAGAGAATTCGATGAGATCTAGGTGTTCTTCCCATGTCCCCTGGAAATCTAACATGCAGGCTCTTAGCATATCTTCGAGAGTCTGAATGGTTCTCTCGGTTTGACCGTCAGTAGTGGGGTGAAAGGCAGTGCTCAGGTTCAGCCGTGTCCCCATGGCTGTTTGTAGAGACTTCTTGAATTGTGAGAGGAATCTGGGATCCCTATCGGACATAATGTTTCGGGGGACTCCGTGGTACTTCACTACTCGGTTTAGGTAGGCTTTGGCTAGTTGTGTCATTGTCCATGTTTCTTTCATGGCAATGAACCGTGCTGTCTTGGTTAGCCGGTCCACTATCACCCACCAACGACGCAGCCGCCTACACCAAAAATTGAACACCCCGAAATTTTGAAACACATTAACATATATATTATATGACAAAGCATCAGAGCCGTAAGAACCTTTGGTAGCCTAAGAGCCTAAGTTTATGACCTTAGGAATAAAATTGGATAGGAATTTAAAATTTTGAAAGCCCGTGGTGAGGATGTGTGATATTGCATATAGTTGCATTTTTATTTGATATGGTGCATTATTTTGATAATTGCGATTTAATAAAATATTTTTGGAACTTCGTGGTTTTATTTGGATACATATTTGCTTATTTTTCGTAATGGTGATTGTTGAATTATTTTGATAATTGATTTGTATATAGCTTGGGTTAGCACTTGCATGGAAGTTACGTGGACGTAACTTTATTTCTTAGGTGGAGTGAGTGTAATACCTTTTGTGATATATCGAACTTAAATTTTAGTTTGAGTCTCTTGACTATCCCATTGGTCGAGCCTCCCCCCTTCCTTGTTGCTTTATGTTTATGCTTCGAGGACGAAGCATCCTCTAAGAGGGGTAGAATGTAATACTCCATCTTTGTGGTGTATCATCTTTTCTTTGTTGTGTTGTTAAATTCGAGGTCGAGTTTCTTTGTGAGGTTGAGTTCCTTATAACCTTGTGGTCATGATTCGAGGACGAATCATATTTTAAGGAGGGTAGAGTGTGATACCCCGTTATTTTTTATAATATTATGTTGATTTAATACCCTCCGAAATTATTTTGAATGATCCAACATTATGTTAGCCTGCTATTAAATTATTTTGTTATATATTTTGTGACCCAAAAATATTTTTGAAATTATTTAATGAATATATTTTTCTATGATATATACTTATTCTTATAAATAAACATATATTATTTCTGCAATCATATAATATATATGTTAATGTGTTACGGATATACATATATATAAAGACGTTAGTACACACTCTTTTGCTATATATAATAAATATATATATTTATTCTAATCATCCTAATCCCATTTAATATGTTTCTTTCAGTTATACAACTCTAATCCCATTTTGTACGTATAATCCTAATCTTCCTATAACTCTAATCTGATTACGCATTTTTCTTATCCTAAATATTTTCCTCTATCATATCTCACTGATCATCTTCTCGCCAAATAGAAGATAGAATAAAAGAAAAAAAAATTAAACGTTAGTCTCCTCCTTCATCAACATAGTCCGGTCCTCCATCATCATCATCATCATCATCATCATCATCATCAATTATAGCTCGCAGACGAGGGTCGATGAGTCTAGGTGTTTCGGATATGCGCTGAGTATTTCAACTTTTAATTAGTCCGGGTAAGATTTATGTTCACTAAAACTCTTTTTCCCCAAATCAAAAATCAATTTTTTTTATGTGTTTATGTGATTCATGATTTTAATGAATTTGTGATATTTAATGTGTAAAGTTATTTGATTATATTATGCGAGTAGATATATGTGTTTAGATGCTTTAAAATACCTGCATATGTGATATGGTGATTTTGTGGTGATTAAAAAGGAAAACTCTTACTCAGTTTGATCATTGCCTGAGAAAATTCTGACTGGCGTAGCTGGGAAGAAAAATTCGTGAAAAATGCTTCCTAAACTTATATTTGCTTGAATTTTTTTACGGAGAACCTAGACTTGTAATATTTGATGTTTGTAAAAAGTTTTGGTTAAAAATATGTTTCGGTTTTTCCAGAAAAATTTCGTGAAGTTGAGGCAGTGTACTGCCAGTTTAATTTCTGTTTGACGCAGTGTTGGAAAATATTTCGGGAAAAATACTTCTAGGCCTTGGATTGATTTGAAACTTTTTGTGTGTAGTCTAGACTCTACTTATCTGGAGAATTTCATATGAAAATCTTTTACCGATTTTTCTCAGTAAATTCTGCAATTCAAGTCATAGTTTCTGAAAAATTTTGTCAGTTTCTTATTTGAGATATTGAGAAGTTGCTTGCTTGTGAAATATCATTGCTGTTATCATTTTTATAAATATGGAGAGTTGTGTTCATAATAATTAGGTGTGGAATACGCTAATCTGTGTTATATCTATGTGGTTAATAGGATGTTTGGAAATACATTTTTGGAAATATTGGTACAAAGGTTATAGATTTAGGTGTAAACTTGAATGTAATATTTGGGAGTAAAGATTTGGATTTAGGAAGTGAATTTTGAGGTTATAGATATATATATTTTGTCAATATATGAGCAGTTGAAATATACTGACTCACTAGGGAGCCTAAAAACTCTAAGTTGAGATATGCTGACTCACTAGGGGGTTTTATATTAACTTCCCTGTTGTTTTAAGGAGTGAGCAGTGATGTAAAAGCTGACTCACTAGGGAGCCAAGAAAACTCCCTGTTCATGGAAAATATATTTTTAAGAATTTGAAATTCCTCCATTTGTTACCCATTTCTTCTTGGCAATTTATATATATCAAGTGTGATTGATTTTGAGAAATTTAAATGTATTGTTGGAAGATGTTCTCTTGGAAAGAGATAAACTGAGAGATTGGAATTCTCTCTTTGGTAATATATTCTGAGATCATTTTGAGAGATTGAGATTCTCTCTTTGGTTATTATTTTGAGAGTTTGGAAACTCTATTTGCTTATTATTGGAAATTATTCTGGTGATTATATTATGATTATGATTTAAAGAAATTGAGAAATGAGGATGTTATGAAATGTTTTGAGGTTATGGGTGTATGGAAACTCACTGTACCTCTTATCTGGAAAATTTTATGTGGAAATGTGTTACCGATTTTTCTCAGTAAATTTTGCAATTCAGGTCATACCTTCTGAAAATTTATGTCAGTTCCTTATTTGAGGTGTTTAGAATTTGCTTGCTTGAGAAATATCAGTAATGTTATCTTTTTTTATAAAGATGGAGGATAAAGAAAATTGATTCTTAAGACTTTTGTAGTATCTTGTTGTGAACTTCTGGATACTTGGATTGTGACCCAGTTTGTTGTGGAGTGAGCGGTTGACTATACCGACTCACTAGGGAGCTTAAAAACTCTCTGTTATTTTTGAGGAGTGAGCAGTAGAAACATATCATGTCTCTCTAGGACTTTTAGTCCTGTTGTATTTTGAGGAGTGGTTAGCGGAATCTACCACTAGGGTATTTACCCTGTTGAGTAGTAGTCAGTAGAAACGTATCCTGGCTACTAGGACTAGTTACTACCCATTGGGCTTGGAAACCCATTAGGGTGTGCACACTTAAGGTATTAGTTCTGTTCCACTCTAATGGGATTTTTGCGTAGTGTTCAGTAGAGTGAGTGTTGTTCACTAGGGCTTATTGAATAAGACTCTGCCCATTATTTGGTTAGTTTAAATGGGATTTCTGCGTAGTGTTCAGTAAAACTTTACTGTTCACTAGGGCTTAAATAATTAAGACCTTGCCCATTTTTTGAGATTGAATGAGATTTTGTGTAGTGTTCAGTATGGTGATAGCTTTTAAGTATTTTAGTTCCCTACAACTAGAGTTATTATTTATAATACAAGTTATTAGTTAAGTATTTAAGTAGTAGTCTAATTGTTCCCATCCTCATCAGTAGCTGATTCATTAAATCCTCCCCTTCATCATAATCTTCTGCCGACACTCTCATCATTTTCCAATTTTGGCATCGCTTTGTGTTTCTTTCCTCCAGTATCATCTATTCGAGAGTTTACGGATAAGCGACCGTAAGATTCGGTTCAAGGGTTTTATTAATTTCGGAATCCAAGTAAGATTTTTGTTCACTAAAATTTATTTTTCCCCAAATCAAAAATTGATTTTACTAAGTGTTTATGTGATTTATGGTGTTGAAGAATTTGTGATAATTAACGTGGAAAGTTAATTTATTGTATTATGTGAGTAGATACGTGCGTTTAGATGTTTTGGAATCCCTGAATATGTGATACGGTGATTTTGTGGTGATTAAAAAGGAAAATTTTTATTCAATTTGATTATTACCTATGAAAATTCTGACTGGTGCAGCTGGGAAGGAAAATTCGTTAAAAATGCTTCCAAAACTTATTTTTGCTTGAACTTTTTTCTGGAGAATCTAGACTTGATATACTTGATGTTTGTAAAAAGTTTTGATTAAAAATATGTTTAGGTTTTTCCAGAATAATTTCGTAAAGTTGAGGCAGTGTTCTGCCAGTTTAATTTCTGTCTGGCGCAGTGTTGGGAAACAATTTCAAAAAAGTACTTTTACACCTTGGATTGACTTGAAACTTTTTGTGTATAATCTAGACTCACTGTACCTCTTATCTGGAAAATTTTATGTGGAAATGTGTTACCGATTTTTCTCACTAAATTTTGCAATTCAGGTCATACCTTCTGAAAATTTATGTCAGTTCCTTATTTGAGGTGTTGAGAATTTGCTTGCTTGAGAAATATCAGTACTGTTATCATTTTTATAAAGATGGAGGTGTTATCATTTTTATAAAGATGGAGGATAAAGGAAATTGATTCTTAAGACTTTTGTAGTATCTTGTTGTGAACTTCTGGATACTTGGGTTGTGACCCAGTTTGTTGTGGAGTGAGCGGTTGACTATACCAACTCACTAGGGAGCTTAAAAACTCTCTGTTATTTTTGAGGAGTGAGCAGTAGAAACATATCCTGTCTCACTAGGACTTTTAGTCCTATTGTATTTTGAGGAGTGGTTAGTGGAGTCTACCACTAGGGTATTTACCCTGTTGAGTAGTAGTCAGTAGAAACGTATCTTGGCTACTAGGACTAGTTACTACCCATTGGGCTTGGAAACCCATTGGGGGTTGCACACTTAAGGTATTAGTTCTGTTCCACTCTAATGGGATTTTTGCGTAGTGTTCAGTAGAGTGAGTGCTGTTCACTAGGGCTTATTGAATAAGACCCTGCCCATTATTTGGTTAGTTTAAATGGGATTTCTGCGTAGTGTTCAGTAAAACTTTACTGTTCACTAGGGCTTAAATAATTAAGACCTTGCCCATTTTTTGAGATTGAATGGGATTTCGGAAAAATGAAATGTGTAAGTAGGTACATGCATTTCTTAAAATATGACGTTGTTGGGAGTGGACAAAAATATGAACAACACATTTAGAAAATGAGTTTTATCACATTTCTGGTCAAACATGAAACGCAACTGGGACTTGCGTTTCTCCAGAAAGGCAAATCCCACTTGGCGTTTCTCTTTTTTTTTTCTTTTTTTTTTTCTTTTCTCTGGCGAAGGAGAAGGCAACCAATGTCAGAAGGGGCGCCAAAATTGGAGCTGAGAACGGCTGGGAAAGACTGGCGATCGTAAGCGCGGCGGCGGCGGAGGATTTGGATTGGGTTTGGGAGAAACAGCGCTGGGTATTGATTGCGAGGAGTGAAGGGTCGCTTTCATGGTCATTGAATTCGGATCTTTTGTTTGTGGGTGTAGTCGTTGTAGGCGTAATTGAGGTTGTTGTGGCAGCCCGCAGCGGGTGGTGGGGGTACGTGGGGGAAAACTGCTACTATTAGGTGGTGACGTTTGTGTAATATTGTTATTTTCACGGTTGGGATTGCCCTGAATTTTATCTCCATCTTCATCCTCTTCCTGGGCTTGTTGCTAGTCCTTCGCGGAGAGAAACGCCCCCACTTGCGTTTCATGTTTGACCGGAAATGTGATAAACGCATTTGCCAAAGGTGTTTTTCATATTTTCGTCCTATCCCCATAGCGCCATATTTTCAGAAATACATGTGTCTACTAGCACATTTCAGTCATTTTTTCGGTGATCTTCACCCTAGCGGCGGCTACTGCATGTGCCGCGTCGTGAAGCAGCTCCTCTTCGGCCTCGGTGTCGGCCCCAACATCGTGGAGCATGACCGCAACGCCGACGGCCACCAAATCTATGCCCTCCTCCTCAAGCTCGTCGGATCCTCCAAACCAGCCCGTCCCCGCCGTCTTCGCAAGCGGCAAATTCCTGGGCGGGATCGAGACCGTCATGGCTTGTCATATCAACGGCACTCTTCTCCTTCTCCTTAAAAGACGGCGGAGCTCTCTGGCTCTGATCCCAACCCATACATACCCATTTCCATTAACATAGAATATATTATTATGCATGCTTCTGAGAAGGAGAATCCTATCATGGTGTTTCAGGGAACAACCAGACAAACACAAACATTAAAAAGATGAAGGACAGCATGGCGGTGGTGAAACTGTCGAGAGACCCGTACGCAGATTTCAGGGCATCAATGTTGGAGATGATAATGGAGAAACAGATATTCGGAGGGGGCGAGCTAGGAATTCCGAGATGAACTTGATGGCTTCAGCGGCGGAAAAATACGAAAAATAATTTAAAAAATAAAAAATTTCATGTACGGAAACCTAAACGAAACCTATAAAAAAGTTCAAAGGCAAAAAAAATAATAATAATAATGGCTTATAGATCTAAATATACGTTTTGAAAGATTAGATACCTGAATTAATCAGGAGTTCATGGTGCAATATGACACTTTAGCCCATTCAAAATATATTCAAATATACTAATATTAAAAAATAATCAATATTTTTCAAAATTTCAATGTCAACAAAATTGATAAGTAATTTCATGTCTCAGAAGTGGCATAAAGAAATTAAGTAACAAACAATCAGAGCACCAACATAAATCAGTAAAACAAATTTAAGAGTTCAAACAAATTTAAGAGTTCATATTAGTGACTAGGTCTGGAAAACCAAACAAAAGAACGTACATACTAAATGTGGAATTTGTAGAATTCTAAGATTTTTGTTTATGAAAGAAATAGAAAATGAAAGCAGAAAAAAGGTTCATCCAATTATTAATAATTTCATAAACGTAAATTTAATGAAAGAAGACCTATATTAATTGCCACGTAAATTTAATGAAAGAAGACCTATATTAATTGAAGCAATGACATTAATTATACCTTAGGTGAAATAAACTTCGCCATTAAATTTTTACTTGCTCTACTCTCATCATATTAAGGCCATGTTTGGTTATTGATGGATCTGCCATTTTTGCCGGTTTGACCATGTCAAACCGCCAAAAAAAAGCGGTTTGCTCCAAACCGCTGCCTTTTGCAAACGCTGCAAAGTGCAGCATTTGCAGTTGACATTTTGAAAAAAAAATTAATTTTCCCCAAAACGCCCCTCTTTATATATATATATATATATATATATATATATATATATATATATATATATATATATATATATATATATATATTAATTATACCTTAGGTGAAATAAACTTCGCCATTAAATTTTTACTTGCTCTACTCTCATCATATTAAGGCCATGTTTGGTTATTGACGGATCTGCCATTTTTGCCGGTTTGACCATGTCAAACCGCAAAAAAAAAGCGATTTGCTCCAAACCGCTGCCTTTTGCAAACGCTGCAAAGTGCAGCATTTGCAGTTGACATTTTGAAAAAAAAATTAATTTTCCCCAAAATGCCCCTCTTTATATATATATATATATATATATATATATATATATATATATATATATATCTTTAAAAAAAAAAAAAAAAAAAAAACTTAAAAGCTTAGTTTGAGGAGCAGTAATAGCTCCTCAATTTGAGGAGCCAACAGCTCCTCAATGTTGCCTATCTGGGATGGGCAACGAACTTGTGGAGCCTTGAGGCTCCTTAAATAGGAGCCTCAAGATGTCATTCCCACTTTTCCCACCGATGTGGGACGGTGGGAAAAGTGGGAATACAATAGGGAGCAGCTTGCTTCCTTCTTCTTCTTCTTCTTTTTTTTTTTTTTTTTTTTTTTTGTTTTGTTTTTTAAGAATTATTATTATTATTATAATTATTATTATAATTATTATTACTATTATTATTAGGGAGAAGTGTCAAATAGGCTCATGTACTATTGTCAAGTACTCAATTCCCACCATGAACTAAATTAAACGCTAATTAATCACATTTACGTACTAAATTTGTTCAATTAGTTTTTTTTGCTGGTAATTAACTTTTTTTTGCAGACTACCAATTCAATTATTAAAAAAAAAATTCAAAATAATTTAAAAATTATTATAAAAAAAATACAGCCACCGGCTGTCCTCGCCGGACAGCCGGTGGCTGTATTCAAAACCAAAATGAAATTCAAAACATTTTTTACATACATACTAAGCAAAACAGTAAAAAGGGCTAGAGGCGGGATTTGCATATTTGCACCAAAGAACCCAGCATATGTTTAGAAATGCCCATTTGGAGATTCTTGATTTCCTTTTTATCATCATCATCAAGGTCTTGCACTGATACTTGAGGAAGATGTTCAGGGGCACTCATCTCCTTTCTTGCGACTCAACTTAGTAATATGAATGAGAGGGAAAACGGGAACGTGCTGACTGTTGAGCGAGGAAAAAGAGTACACAGGGGTTTTGGGTTTTGCTATGTGAAAGATTGAATTTATACAAACGGCGATTTAATCGATATAAAGCAAAAACGATTAATTTCATCAGACATAATACGGAGTAATAATACTCAATTTTAAATCACATTTTTACTTTAATTTATTAATATTAAATTTTATGGCCCTCCCTAGCATCTTTAAAAAAAACAAATTAAATTTATAATTAAAAAAATAATTTAATCACCTAACATCAAAATTTATCCTTTTTGTGGGGTTTAATTTTAAAACGATAAAAATTATCTATTTTATATAAAGGAATAAATTATCATGGTAATTGCCACAATAAATTCTACTTGCCTTAATAATGAATTATTACAAAATATATTTTACTTGCCTTAATAAAGAATTATTAATATTATTGCTTAATAATTACTTATTGTAATTCTGCTCACATTTTTCAATGTAATTATTATGGTAATGTATTTTAAATTTGTGGCAATTTCAATAGTTATTAAGGTAATTTTATGGTATATAATATATTTCAATATTGGAAGACAAAAAATATTATAATTAATATATATACACAGTTAAATTTATACTATAATTAAAAACAAAATTCTATTTATTTAATTTCCCGCACAAACAATAGTAAATAGTAAAGGCAAATTAAAAAATTAATGGAAATAAAAAAAATATAAATATTTCACAATAATATTCTACATCATCAATTAAAAATGGAATGAAAATTATGTAAATTGGAAAAAAAATGAATATTAATAATTAACTGAAAATTAAAAATGAAAAAAAAGGAATTAAAATCAGGGTAATTGGAAAAGAAAATGAATATTAATAATTGACTGAAAATAAAAAATGATTCATAATTGACTAAAATTGAAAAGGAAATGGTATCATTGCATTTTAATTTTTCACAACAATATTACACATTATAATACATCAAATTACAATTATGTCATAAATTTTTTACAATTTTAAACAATGGAACGAAAATATTTCAATAATAATATTCTACATCCTCAAGTAAAGGTAAATTAAAAATAAAAAAGAAATATTTAAATAATAATATTCTACATCATCAATAGTAAAAGAATATTTTAAACAATAATAAAGGTAAATTAAAAATGCAACGAAAATTCAAAATGAAACATAAATATTTCAATAATAATTTTCTACATCATCAATTAAAAATGGAATGAAAATTGACTGAAAATATAACTGCATCTGATATTTTAATTGGCTAATTGACTTATTGACTGAAAATAAAAAAGAATAATTGGCTCAAAATGAATATGATATTACTAATTGACTGAAAATATAAAAGGAAATGAATATTAATAGTTGACTGCAAATAAAAAATGATCAATAATTGACTAATATGAAAAAATAAATGGTTAGATCATTGCATTTTAATTAAAAATAGAACGGAAACTAAAATTGGACGGAAATATTTCAATAATAATATTCTACATTATAAATAGTAAATGCATATTTTAAACAATAGTAAAGGTAAATGAAAAATGGAACAGAAATATTTCAATAATAATATTATACATCATCAATTACAAATGGAACGAAAATTAGGTAAAAATATCAGCGCATATGATATTCTAATTGACTAATTGACTAAAAATAAATAAAAAATAATTGACTGAAAATGAATCTGATATTACTAATTGATTTAAAATATAAAAGGATGACTAATACTCTACCATTATATATTTTCACCCAAGTCGTCCAATCCTGATTGACTGAAGGTGTTAGCTCTAGATGATCGATGATGGACAAGATTGTGTTGCTACTACCAATGTCCTTTACAAAGAGGTTTCAATAATGTGTAAATACAATCGTTGATATTATTTAAATGACAAAACTGCTGTATATCTAGACAAAAATATATATATTTTTTTTTCCATACAAATGAATTAAGATAACAGTTCATTCATATAACTGAGTTACTAGAGAACGAGCACATTTGCCTAATTTATAAAAAAAAATACTACAAAATGATAAATAAAATGTCTAAAGTTACAGCACCGCATGCGTACATCTACACGTTAGCTATTAATTTGAGCAATTATTTAATTTGCTCAAATTCAAGCAATGATAACATCAAAACACATAAATAATCCAAACCATATTTTCAATTACACTATATAATATTTGATGTTCTAATTTAAACAATTATATACCGATCCAAATATTCTTAATATATTAAGACAAATTCATTTCGTGCATCGCACGGGCGGAAATACTAGTGTGATAAAAGAAGTCATTGTCGTAGGCATTACTGAAAATCTTATTAAATAAGATTTTACGTTTAAATGACTACCAATAAGTTACAATGTAATTATGTGATAACCCAAAATTTAATTTTATAAATTTGGTTTTAAGAAATTTCAAAATAGCCATTTTTCACTCTATAAAAATTTTCGCGATGAAATCGGTATTTGAATAAATTATTTTGAGCCACTTTAAATAAATTCAATGTCGGGTAACGATTCCTCATATCTTCTTCGGTCTCCCAAGTGGCCTCCTCAGATAACTGGTCATTTACCTACAACTCGATTTCAAGGTCACTTCTAAGACAAGTTACTATAAAACTCATATCCAACTTGAGGGATAATATTTTACCTTTTCCAACTCCAAAATCATCCAAATCAAATTCTACTTGTGCGTCGTGACGATCCCGAGTGTCCGAGCCTCAATGGCCCGCAAGTCTCGGTCACGACACGTAGCTGAGCCACAAGGGCCCGGCCGCTGCACAAACTTTGCCTAGCAGGGCTTGTGGCGGGGCTTGAGGAGCCCCGTCGCCTGGAACCGCCAAGCGGCGGCCTAGGGCTACGGCTCTAGCCTGGAGCCGTGCCCTAGGGTCGCTCCTCCACGGGGCTTGCCAACGGTCCCTGCCTAGGGCTGTTGTCTAGTCCTATGTCTCATCTGGTGCACACTGTTTTGTGCAACAGTGAGATTCTCCTTCACCTGTAACTTAAAAATAGGCAACCAAACACTCCCAAATCATCAACAACACATCATAGATCAACAATAGATCACTTAATAGCTCAAACACACCAATATTTTAGCATTTCTACTCATTTCAATCACTAAAATAGACTTCACGGTGTCTAGAAAGCTTATGGGAATCTATGGGGTTATACCTTTGTAGATTCCTCATTCTAGAGTGGATCTTAGCCTCCTCTCCCTTCAAGAAACTCCACTTCTTTCACCACCTAAACACCCAAGCAACCACAACACTAGGTCTAAGAACTTCAGAGATTGGAAAGCTAAGGAAGGAGTAGAGTGAAGAGGTGGGGGGGGGGGGGGGAATACTTACTATGTTTTCTTTATCAGACAATTTTGGAGAGGCAAGGTTTGAGATCAGGGAGCTAAGTAGTGAATGAGGTGGGTTTTATAGGGTACAAAACCCCAGGAGATCTCCTTATGATTGGTTGATGAAAAAGACGAATTCTTGATTGGTTCAACAGTATCAGACAAAGGTGTTGTATGCTTGTAGTTCACCATGCTTCAGGAACCATGGTATAGAATCAAGATTTTAAATAGTTTTGGGGTTAAAAATTAATTTCTCAAAAATGATTTCTAGATAAATACTTGATTTAAGCTTCTCAGATTTCTCTCGGTTTCACTCAGGATGATTTTTCAGTAATATTTTAATGAGTTAATTCCAGCATTGGTCCGCCGACTATCGTAATTTTCCACAATTGGTCCTCGACTTTTAATTTGGACAATTTAGACACTTTACTATCAAAATGTTTACAATTTTAGTCCTTCCGTCACAAACTAGTTAAGTGGATATTAAATGGAAGGGTAAAACCATCTTTTAACATGCTCTGCATATAATACCTGTCGTTCTCCTTCTCTCTATACGCGGTAAATATATTCTTGCTAAACATCACTTCTTATAATGGCAACAAAAAAAGCTTGCATTTTTACGAGTTTTTAGGAGAATGGAATCACCAAAAAAAGCTTGCATTTTTACGAGTTTTTAGGAAATGAAAATTTGGGAGATGAAGATATATAGATCGAAGGAGGAGCTAGGGTTTAGTGTGGCAAGTCGGGCTGGAAGGAAGCTTAGCTCGAAAAAATTAAGAATGGGTACCCGAAATTCCGGCATTGTTGTTTCTTATCTTAGTACTTTGCGAACTCCGACAATACTCTCTCAATGATTCACTTCCTTTGATTCAAAAGCCCAACCACAACAAACAAAACAAGAATGAACAATTTTAATGGAGTTGTAAAGCTAAATTGGTGTGGACAGTAATAATTTGTTGGAGGTTTTATTTGGGTGTTTAATCTTGCTTTCTGCTAGTAATTAAGGTGATAGGTTTCTGCGACTTCTATCCCTAAAAGCTACTGTTTTGAATTACTTAATAAATATTTAGGGAAGATGAAAATTTAAACCCACAGCACATTCAACTCCAATCCAACAACATAGCGATGTACGAGGTTTACAGAAATTTGAACAAAAACCCTTCGGACTTCGAAACAATAATTAAACAGAAGAAAAAGGACAGAATAAATCACCGTTCGCCGGGCGGAATAAAGAATAACTTTGCCGAGAGGAATGATGTGAGGAGAAAGACGGATTATACTCTAAGCAGGTAAAAAGACTTATTTACCTCTCTATTTAACGTCCACTTAACCAGCTTGTGACGGAAGGACTAACATTGGAAACATTTTAGTAGTCAAGTGTCTAAATTGTCCAAATTAAAAATCGATGACTAATTGTAGAAAATCACAATAGTCAGAGGACCAATGTTGGAATTAACTCTATTTTAATTATTACTATGCAATGTAACCCCGATGGAGGGAAAACACAAGAAATTGACTTGAAATTTTCTGATTTCTTCGTATATCAAAATGAACTCGCCAGATCCAATTAAGTTCTCTCTAAGATTATTATTTATATCTTTTTAAGAAATAAAATACGTTATTGCCATTGAAACGATTAAAAATAATTTATTTCAATGATACTTATTTTCGAGAATACTTTCATGTATATATAATGGAAAATTTATCATCATGTGATTATAGATTTTAAGGTTTTGGAGTAAATCACTACATAAAAACATGGCTATAGTGACGGACGGGTTCCGTCGCAATTAGTCACAATTTTGACGCAAACGAGAAATTGCAACATATTTTGCGACAAAACGTGATCGTTGCATCAGGTTGAATCGCAACTGCTCAGTTGCGAATGTTTGTCGCAATTAATTATTATCACCGATGACAATATTTTTGTCGCAATATATTTTAATTTTGTTGTAATTTGTAACCGAAATCAGTCGCATTAGTTTGTCGCGAGGTGTCGCAAATAATACTTTTAGTCGTTGTAATTATGCTTATTAGTCTGTCGTTTGTATCAATTTTTTGTCGCAATTGATTTTACAATCGTTGCAAATACTTGTTCATATTCGTCGTCGTTTCCAAATTTTTGTCGAAATGTATGTCGTAATTTTATTAATTTTAAATGTCATTCGTCAAATCGTATGTCGCAATTGTTGTTATATGTTTGTCGTTGTAATATGCTGCAAATTTTTTAATATAATTTTGTTTGTCGCAATTATATGTCAATTGTGTCGTATTTAATATTATAATATGTTATAATAATTGTATTTTACGTCGTAGTGTTCGTTGCAATGTTTGTCGTAAATCATATTATTCAAACTAGTATAATTTATAATTTTTCTGTCACAAATCTTATGCATAAAAAATAATCACCCAATATAAAATAGTAAATTCAATTCATTATAGATATAATTAGTTTAATACAAATAGGCTACATCGCTCAAAAACAACAAAAAAGCAACTAATATTGTGGGGTTGCTAAGTGATATCCTCCTCTAGATTGGAGTTAAGAGCTGTTAGCTAACATCATGCTAATATACAAAACATAAACTCAATGGACAAGCTAATCCAAAAAATATGTTGGGATAGTTTAGCTTGTCAAAGTTGTAACCAAAAAAAGTAGTTGATGTTAGCTTTGTACATGCATAATCACAAAATACTATGTGCTGCAGCAGATTAGCAACATACTAAATTATCATATATGGTGCTTCCAATTCATCATGTCCATCCCCATCCTTATCATCATGTCAATCACCACCCCTATTACTTTCGGTTTATTGACTGTCATATTGTGAAGTGTTTGGATTATCACCACTTGATGATGATGGAACATTGTCTCCAAATGCACTATCCATAGGATAATAGCCTAAAGAAGATAACATATATATTAGGGAGTTGTTCTGACAACCATTTCTTGAAAAACTCTTGTAATGCCTCATTTGCTACATTATATATATATATATATATATATATATATATATATATATATATATATATATATATTAACGTAAGAGGTCAGAGATTATCGGAAAGATCACTTGGTGGATTCATCCACTAGTACAAAAAACATCAATAAAATTGATTAATTCGCGTCCAAAATTAGAACTTTGGACGCCAAAAGTGTAACGCTGGGGCATTTTTGTAATTAAAATGTCACTGTATAAATTTATTTATTTATTTATTTTAATTTTAAAACAGTTTTGGCGTCCAAAGCTATGTACTTTGGACGCGGATATTAAAAGCCTTCTATTATTCGCGTCCAAAGCTGGGCACTTTGGACTCGAATAATAGAATCCCTTTACTCAACCGAGTCCAAAATGACTAACTTTAGACGCGCTTTATTAATTTTATCCCCCACAACCCTAGCATCAGATCAGATCGACGCACCACCTTCCACAGCAGATCAGATCGTAGCTCTCCATCCTCCACCGCACGCCGTCCATCGCCGTCGTCCGGCCAGTCCAGTCCATCGCCGAACACTGCCGCCCAAGCTTCTTCATCGTCCATAGCTCCGATCGCACTCACTGTCGCTGCTTCAGACCGCTTCCCCTCCGCTGCCGCCCAAGCTCGCCGCCGCTGCCGCTCCAAGCTACGCACGCCGACTGCGCCTCCGGTCTCCAAGCATCGGACGCCGACCGCATCGCAGGTAGGTACGTCGTTTTTAATTGTTTTTTTGTTTGTTATTTTTTTTTCAAAAATAGTAATTAATTTAATTATTTTTTGTTATTTGTTATGGTTGTTTATTTATTTTAAAATTTGTTGTGTATATTCCTTTTCAATCCCTCCGTATGTTCTTCTATATTGCTTTTATTGGAAGCGGTTCTCTTGGGGGATTTATAGCCACATCACAGCTGATTGGAGCACTGGCAAATTCATCAAGAGCTGCTGAAGTTCCAGAGATCGCACAAGGTCTTGCTATAGACATTGGAGCAGTCTCCATATTTTCCTTTCTTTATTACAGGGAGAATAGAGCTAAAAATGCTCAAATAGCTAAGCTCTCAAGAGAAGAGAACCTCTCAAATCTAAAGCTTCGTGTGGTTGAGAAGAGAATTATTCCTGTTAGTGATTTTAGAGGAATTGCTTGTTTGGACATTCTTGCTGGTCCTTCATCTTTCATTTCTGAGTGTTTTAAACTCAGTGAACCATTTACTAATGCCCTTGTAGAAAGAGGAGTGCTTGTTGTTCCATTTGCCACTGATGGGAATTCACCTAGTTTTGAGTTTGAGGAAAATGAAGAGATGAGGGAAAAGAATGCCCGGAGAAAAAGGCTATGGCAGCTTTCTCCGGTTTATGTAACTGACTAGATCAAGTAAGTTACTATTAGAAAATAAGTAAGATAGTCTGCTTTCGTAATATAACATCCTTTTCAAGCATGCTTGTGATGATTTTCAATATAGTGCTGAAAAATCTATAATGGAGGAAAAAAGATTCTTATGCCTTTTCTGTTGATTGCAGATGGATAGATGAACAAAAGAATATGGCTAATGTCTCCCCTGAGTCTCCTGTGTGAGTAATTTTCCCTTCTATGGTGATCTTCCTCTTCAATACACTGAATTTAACTTTGAGATAAAAACTTTTTACCTCAAGAATAAGTGGACTAACTAATACTTCATTGCAATATATGCAAACTCATCCATTCAGAAAAATTGAATAAATCCAAACATATAAACAGGATGAAATCTTGCCAATGGTGCAATAATCGAAGGATTTGACACTATCATTCTCATCAGAAAGCTCTGTTGAGGAAGAACTGATGAGCTAGAGCATATCGCTGAGGTATGACTTCGCTCAAATAACATGATTGTGACACATGTACTTGCACATTCTTTATCAATGGTCCTGTATCACATTTTCATGTAATTATTATACCAAGTATCCCAAGTATGTCCAGTACTAAAAGCTTTGTTGACGATTTTACCAATTACTTGTAAAATTTAAAAATTAATATTGCTTGGATACATCTAAGTTAGATGGATGGGATGGCATTTCACTTGAATATTCTATTGAATGGTCATTGCAGTTGTTCATTACACAGGAAGTACTCTCAAAGTAAGACCAACCATCTCTATTTCATTTTATTTTCTACTGTGTGAAGCCTTAAGCTTAAACATATTTTTTCCTGATTTAACCTTTTACCATCCATGCAGAATCAGCATTTGTTGCAGATGCTAGTTGAAAGAGATGAACTTAATATCAAGGTCTGTGTTTTGGCACTTTCATTGGTTGCAATTTCTCTTTTAAACTATCAATTTCTCTTTTAAAAGTGATTCCTGTTGCTGAAATGTTATATGGTCATTGATGTGATGGTGCATACTAATTAACTCCTTTACAGGAGAATTGAAGAGGTTGCGAAACTTTGTTGCAGATGCAAAAAGCCAACAATATAAAAGTTGTCTGTGCTTTAGTCAAAAGAATGTTGGAAAGGAACATGTTTCTCCATGGGTTTGTGGATATAAATGAAGGTTGTGCAACAGAAAGAGTAAATGAACTTACAGAGATACAGGATGCTAGAGTCCAAACTGCATATGAGAAGTAAGGACTAAATTTTATAAAACCCCACTTTAAATCAAGGGTTTCCCTTATCCATTGTCTTTGGTTTCTTTGCTGCAACTGGCCAAGTGACCATAACCATTTTTGTTGTATAGGTTGTTTGCAAACACACGAATTGAGCACTTCACCCATTTGGACATGGTATGCTCCAAAACACCTGGTCAGATAATTGATGGATTGTTTCTTGCTATTTGCATTCCTTATAGATGGAGTATATGTTGTTGGATGACCCCACTATGACAATTTTCTGGCCTTGTTTCTGACTTAATTCATTCTTGGTCTGTTTTCTTCTTCATATAAGAAAAGTTTGTCACTGTAAATGGCTATGGAAGCCAAAAATGAGGAAATCTTTAGTTAATTATGTATATCTAAATCCTTTGTATTATCTATAATTTTTGCAGGTTAAACAAATGTTGATAGAATTGGTGTGTAGTATATATCTTAAATTGATTAATGTTGAAATATATTATTTGGTAGTTATGCTGGGATGTACAGGAAAATATTGGTAGTTTTATAATTTTTTTTTTAAATTGTTTACTATACGCGTCCAAAGTTCAGGAACTTTGGACGCGTATAGTATTTTTTTAAATAAATAAACACTATACGCGTCCAAAGTTCACGAACTTTGGACGCGAATTATCATTTTTCGCGTCCAAAGTTCTTCAACTTTGGACGCGATTTATCATTTTTCGCATCCAAAGTAGCTTTGGACGCGAATTGTATATACTATTCGCGTCCCCGCCATCTGCGTCCCAGCTACTTTGGACGCGAATGACGCTTTACTTTGGACGCGAATGACTGTTTTTGTACTAGTGATCGTCGGCGGCCTGGACCTTGATTAGTAACTTGCGACATGAAAGATTGCAAAAAAGGATCGTCGTTGTCGTCGTCTATACCAGTAAAGCCGCCATGCAACTTTTTCATCTGTTCCAGTCTTCTTCTTATTCTTCTCTTCTTCTCCGGCTTTGCTTTCTCCACTAGTCGCTTCTTCTTCATTCCCTCGAAAATTCGGCAGAGTTACTTAAACAGACTACTACCTCCATGGATACTACTCCGCCGTCTCATCAATCCGAACCCAGAAACCGAACAAAATCATCTTCAAGGCTTTAAAAACTGCGTCAAATCGATGACCAAGAAGGTCAATCCTCCCCTTCCAAAGTCGCTCTTGAAAGTGCCACTCCAGTCCCAAACCCGCCCTACAATCTCCCAAACCAAGAGCTCTTACTTCTCTCCCCATCACCTATTCGGAAATCGAAGATCCGTTTGTCAAAGAAGCTTGGCGATGATGGTGCGGAGGCAGTTGGGGTTCGCAGGAGATGCAGGAATAGGAACGTTGTTGCAGTTTGTGCGTCTCCAAGGAATAATCGGAGATTGAGGAAGCGGTTAGATCAAGAAATGGTGAGAGAATCATTAATTGAATATTAAATCACTGAACAACAGGGTTTTGTCCACGGTTACGACTGGTGACGCCGTGGAGTGCATCTGCAATGGGAGTGATCCCCGGCGATGCACCGGAGAATTCAGTGGTGTCAATTCCAGAAGCCGTCATTTCACCGGTGAAATTTCTTTCTTACCCTCCACTTTAACAGATGTTAGATCTCAAAAATAACGGAGGACCATATTGTTAACATTTACAAAGTCGATGACTTTATTGAGTAAAAATAATCGAGGATCAAATTGATAATTTCGCAATAGTCAAGGGACCATTTTGGTAATTAACTATATATATATATATATATATATATATATATATATATATATATATATATATATACTCTTTCCGTCACATTTTATGTGTTTGGTTCGTTTAACAAGACTTGACTGAATTTATTTTTAATTCAAATTTTCATAATACTAAATTTAGCATTAATATACTAAATTTATATATTTAAAAACTACATTAAAAGTTCTATTGAACACAAAAATAAATAAATAAATAAAAATTAAAAAATTATAATTAAAAAAATTAAAAAATAAAAATAAAATTAATAAAAATATACTAGAGAAAATAAACAAAAATGAAAGAATTGCTCACCAGCCGCGCCTAATTATATTTGCCCATCACTGACGACCACCCTAATTTTTTTTTTATTATTTTTTTTCTCATTCTTCCTCCTCTTTTCTTGTTGGAGATGCAAAAACATTAACAAAGGGGTTTGCTCTCAGTTACTGCTGCACACGTACTATTACTACTTGAGCTGATAATTATTTTTTTTCCAGAAAAAAAAATCATATTAAAATCCACGACCTACAAAGATACAATTATGTGAATTTTTATGGGTGGAAAAACAAATCTTTACTAATAAATTTATTAATTTAGCCGCAGCTTGCCCATAAAATGTGTGCTTTTCACTAAGGTTTGAATATACTCGTACCTCTTATAAAATTAAATAAATAAAATGCCTTGGATAAAAAAATAAAAACTTGATTTTAGGCTCTGTTTGGTAAACTTAGTTGAAAAGCTATAAGTTAGAAGCTGAAAGCTGAAAAGCTATAAGCTAGGACCTGAAAGCTAAAAAGCTATAAGCTAGGAGCTAAAAGCTGAAAAGGAGTTGAAAGCTGAAAATCTATAAGCTCGGAGCTAAAAACTGAAGATCGAGCTGTTAAGCTAGCTGTTATGATTGAAAGTGTTCGGTAAAATTAACTTTTTGATAAGCTGATAAATGTAAAAAGACTAAAAAGGACATCTTCATAAAATTTAAATTAGTTTGTTTACATATTAAAATTTAACATTTTGTCTTTAAAAAAATTAACATTTTAAAATAAAACTATTAGCATAATCATGTTCTAGCATCTCATAATGAAGTAGCAATATTGTTACGAATCTCATAATAATAATAATAATAATAATAATAATAATAATAATAATAATAATAATAATAATAATAATAATAATAATAATATTTGCGGTGAAAATTGCGGATAAAGGAGAAGAGAAAATGGTTTTAATTGGGATGGGTAAATTATGTCATTTCTTTAAAATAATAAGGATAAAGATGGAAAATAAAGTTAGGAAGCTAGGAGCTTATTTTGAAACGCTACCTAAGGTAGCGTTCCAAAATAAGCTCTTATTTTAAGCTAGGAGCTTATTTTGAGAACATTAACAAACAGAGCTTATAGCTTATTAGTAGCTTAAAATAAGCTATGAGCTCCTAAATAAGCTCTGCCAAACAGAGCCTATAAGATCGTAGCTAAAAACTGAAGAGCTGTTAAACTAGCAGTTATGATTGAAAGTGTTTGGTAAAATTAACTTTTTGATAAGCTGATAAATGTAAAAAGACTAAAAAGGACATCTTCATAAAATTTAAATTAGTTTGTTTATATATTAAAATTTAACATTTTGTCTTTAAAAAATATTAACATTTTGAAATAAAACTATTAGCATAATCATGATCTAGCATCTCATAATGAAGTAGCAATATTGTTGCAAATCTCCTAATAATAATAATAATAATAATAATAATAATAATAATAATAATAATAATAATAATAATAATAATAATAATAATAATAATAATAATATTTGCAGTGAAAGTTGCGGATAAAGGAGGCGAACAAAATTTTAATTGAGAAGGTAAATTATGTCATTTCTTTAAAATAATAAAGATAAGGATGGAAAAAAAAAAAAAAAAAAGTTAGGAAGCTAGAGCTTATTTTGAAACACTACCTAAGGTAGCGTTTCAAAATAAGCTCTTATTTGAATTAGGAGCTTATTTTGGGAACATTAACAAATCAAGCTTATAACTTATTAGTAGTTTAAAATAAGTTATAAGCTCTTAAATAAGCTCTGCCAAATAAAGCCTCAGTCTTAGTTGATTAAGGTTGGAAAAACAACTATAATTTCAGTTGTAATTGTTGGACAGTGGTTCTAAGAATTGAGTCCAGCATCATGTCATCAAAACGTGGCGCTAACTTCTAGGCAAGTATAATAAAATAAGTTGCGTCTCGCTAGTATCTATAGCTTTTGGCATAATAGTAAACGTTTAATATGACAATTGGTATAAGAGCACATCACATATTTTGAATCTCATTTAAAATTTGTTGTGCAATTGAGACTGACAAGTGTTGGGTGAGAATTGTTGGGGATAACACATATTGACTAGTATATAAGTGTAAAGAATTGCACAGATTGCTATGTAAATATTAAAAAAAAAAAAAAAAAAATAACGCATTCACGACAATATAATAACACGGGATCACTCCTTCCCTGGAGATTGGAGCTTGGAACCTATAATTACTAGCAAAGCAAAAATTATAAAGTTATTTATCTTCAAGTTTATATAGTTGGAACCCCCTTAATTTACTGCCTCGGAACATACACCTCTAGTCTATCCTCACCTAAAGTCTTTGGAGAAATTTAATGGCAACAACAAATTAGTCTGCATAATAATATAAAAAATTGTTGACTCTTCTGACAGAAAAGTAAAAGTTCAAGGATATAGTTATTGACAAACATGCATATATGAGTTATTGAGTCAATATTATTTCACCACTATAAGTCTATACTTTGCATTTTCAATAGACAAATTGCACTTGGAAGATGATATTATTTTATGCTTTGAATAATTCCTTGTGTGCTGGAAGAATTCGGTGTTGATAGATGTCTCCAGTACCTTCATCTCTAGAGGGAAATAAAAAAAAAAAAAAAAAAAATATATATATATATATATATATATATATATATATATATATATATATATATATATAGAAGAGCGCTCATATGCGGCGGGGTCTTACGGTGCGGCGGTGCGGTCAAATTCCAGAATACACCAATAGTGTTAACAATATGCACCAACAGTGTAATAAAAATACACCCCAATGAAATGTAATAAAACATCACAAAATACACCACAAACTCAAAAAAACACATCATATAACTCACCACCCCTAATGGTGTATTTCCGAACAGTGTATGGTGTTTTTACTCACACCTAATGGTGTGTGTTTGGTGATGTAGGGCTCTGTTTACTCTGTTTTGTGTGGTGTATTTCCTAACGTTGATGGTGCATATTTGGTGAACTATTGGTGTTGCCGCACCGTAAAAAATAACCGCACCTTAAGAAACTGCCGCACCTGAACCCGCCTCTATATATATATATATATATATATATATATATATATATATATATATATATATATATCACTCAATTTTTGTATGACTAATTTTTATTATTATTATTTTTTTGGGGGTATATCTACGATCAGACACAGTCTCTGTCTCTTGATTAAGGATGAATAAGTCCCTTCCACTCAACCACACCCTCTAAGTTATTATTATTTTTATTTTAAACCTCAAATTGATCTGCCAATTGCCAAGTCAAACCATAAAGTAGTGATTAATAGAGAGTGATTTTTGTAGGGATATAAAATTAAGATCAAACGCTTATTACTACACCAAAAACTATAACTAGTAACGAATATGTAACTTTATTTTTTAATACTTATATAACAGTTAACGTTACGCCCGTTTAGACAACAGAACACTGAACTTAGCCCTCAAGGCCTTCGCCTAATCAAAGTATCGCTATTTTGAAAAAAAAAAAAAAAAAGACCAGTGACACAAGACTTTTCTTTTATGTGTGTGTAATTAATACGGAGTATGAAAATATGAATTCAAAGATCTATATTATTAAAAGGTATACAAACTTGACTGCAATGTGTCTAGTCCCCAATGGAAGTTTGAACAGTGC